>NW_020837948.1:51531861-52118020 GCF_003676395.1 Aethalodelphis obliquidens | reverse complement strand
GGGCACTTAGGTTGTTTCCATCTCCGGGCTATTGTAAATAGAGCTGCAATGAACATTTTGGTACATGACTCTTTTTGAATTTTGGTTTCCTCAGGGTATATGCCCAGTAGTGGGATTGCTGGGTCATATGGTAGTTCTATTTGTAGTTTTTTAAGTAACCTCCATACTGTTCTCCATAGTGGCTGAACCAATTCACATTCCCACCAGCAGTGCAAGAGTGTTCCCTTTTCTCCACACCCTCTCCAGCATTTATTGTTTGTAGATTTTTTGATGATGGCCATTCTGACCGGTGTGAGGTGATCCTTCACTGTAGTTTTGATTTGAATTTCTCTAATCATTAGTGGTGTTAAGCATCCTTTCACGTGTTTGTTGATGATCTGTATATCTTCTTTGGAGAAATGTCTATTTAGGTCTTCTGCCCATTTTTAGATTGGGTTGTGTGTCTTTTTGATATTGAGCAGCATGAGCTACTTGTAAATTTGTGAGATTAATCCTTTGTCAGTTGCTTCATTTGCAAATATTTTCTCCCATTCTGAGGGTTGTCTTTTTTTTTTTTTTTTTTTTGCGGAACGCTGGCCTCTCACTGTTGTGGCCTCTCCAGTTGCGGAGCACAGGCTCCAGATGTGCAGGCTCAGCGGCCATGGCTCACAGGCCCAGCCGCTCGGCGGCGTGTGGGATCTTCCCGGACCAGGGCACAAACCCAAGTCCCCTGCATCAGCAGGCGGACTCTCAACCACTGCACCACCAGGGAAGCCCCTGAAGATTGTCTTTTTGTCTTGTTTATGGTTTCCTTTGCTGTGCAAAAGCTTTTAAGTTTCATTAGGTCCCATCTGTTTATTTTTGTTTTTATTTCCAATTCTCTGGGAGGTGGGGCCAAAAAGGATCTTGCTGTGATTTATGTCATGGAGTGTTCTGCCTATGTTTTCCTCTAAGAGTTTTAAAGTGTCTGGCCTTACATTTAGGTCTTTAATCCAGTTTGAGTTTATTTTTGTGTATGGTGTTAGGGAGTGTTCTAATTTCATTCTTTTACATGTAGCTGTCCAGTTTTCCCAGCACCACTTATGGAAGAGGCTTTCTTTTCTCCACTGTATATTCTTGCCTCCTTTATCAATAAAAAGGTGACCATATGTGTGGGGGCTTATCTCTGGGCTTTCTATCCTGTTCCATTGATCTATATTTCTGTTTTGTGCCAGTACCATACTGTCTTGATTACTATAGCTTTGTAGTATAGTCTGAAGTCCAGGAACCTGATTCCTCCAGCTCCGTTTTTCTTTCTCAAGATTGCTTTGGCTATTCGGGGTCTTTTGTGTTTCCATACAAATTGTGAAATTTTTTGTTCTAGTTCTGTGAAAAATGCCATTGGTAGTTTGATAGAGATTGCACTGAATCTGTAGATTGCTTTGGGTAGTAGAGTCATTTTCACAATGTTGATTCTTCCAATCCAAGAACATGGTATATCTCTCCATCTGTTTGTATCATTTTTAATTTCTTTCATCAGTGTCTTACAGTTTTCTGCATACAGGGCTTTTGTCTCCTTAAGTAGGTTTATTCCTAGGTACTTTATTCTTTTTGTTGCAGTCACAAATAGGAGTGTTTCCTTAATTTCTCTTTCAGATTTTTCATCATTAGTATATAGAAACGCAAGAGATTTCTGTGCATTAATTTTTTATCCTGCTACTTTACCAAATTCATTGATTAGCTCTAGTAGTTTTCTGGTAGCATCTTTAGGATTCTCTCTGTATAGTATCATGTCATCTGCAAACGGTGACAGCTTTACTTCTTCTTTTCTTATTTGGATTCCTTTTATGTCTTTTTCTTCTCTGATGGCTGTGGCTAAAACTTCCAAAACAATGTTGAATAATAGTGGTGAGAGTGGGCACCCTTGTCTTGTTCCTGATCTTAGAGGAAATGGTTTCAGTTTTTCACCATTGAGAACGATGTTGGCTGTGGGTTTGTCATATATGGCCTTTATTATGTTGAGGTAGGTTCCCTCTATGCCTACTTTCTGGAGGGTTTTTATCATCAATGGGTGTTGAATTTTGTCAAAGCTCTTTCTTCATCTATTGAGATGATCATATGGTTTTTCTCCTTCAATTTGTTAATATGGTTTATCACATCGATTGATTTGTGTATAGTGAAGAATCCTTGCATTCCTGTGAAAAACCCCGCTTGATCATGGTGTATGATCCTTTTCATGTGCTGTTGGATTCTGTTTGCTAGTATTTTGTTGAGGATTTTTGCGTCTATGTTCATCAGTGATATTGGCCTGTAGTTTTCTTTCTTTGTGACACCTTTTTCTGGTTTTGGTATCAGGGTGATGGTGGCCTCATAGAATGAGTTTGGGAGTGTTCCTCCCTCTGCTCTATTTTGGAAGAGTTTGAGAAGGATAGGTGTTAGCTCCTCCCTACTTGTTTGATAGAATTTGCCTGTGAAGCCATCTGGTCCTAGGCTTTGTTTGTTGGAAGATTTTTAATCACAGTCTCAATTTCATTGCTTGTGTTTGGTCTGTTTATATTTTCTATTTCTTCCTTGTTCAGTCTCAGAAGGTTGTGCTTTTCTAAGAATTTGTCCATTTCTTCCACGTTGTCCATTTCATTGGCATAGAGTTGCTTGTAGTAATCTCTCTTGATCCTTTATATTTCTGCAGTGTCAGTTGTTACTTCTCCTTTTTCATTTCTAATTCTACTGATTTGAGTCTTCTCCCTCTTTTTCTTGATGAGTCTGGCTAATGGTTTATCACTTTTGTTTATCTTCTCAAAGAACCAGCTTTTGGTTTTATTGATCTTTGCTATTGTTTCCTTCATTTCTTTTTCATTTATTTCTGATCCTATCTTTATGATTTCTTTCCTTCTGCTAATTTTGGTGTTTTTTTGTTCTTCTTTCTCTACTTCCTTTAGGTGTAAGGTTTGGTTGTTTATTTGAGATGTTTCTTGTTTCCTGAGGTAGGACTGTATGGCTATAGACTTCCCTCTTAAAATGGCTTTTGCTGCATTGCATAGGTTTTGGGTCATCGTGTTTTCATTGTCAGTTGTTTCTAGGTATTTTTGGAATTTCTTTCTTTTTTTTTTTTTTTTTTTTTGTGGTACGTGCGCCTCTCACTCTTGTGGCCTCTCCCATTGCGGAGCACAGGCTCCGGACGCGCAGGCTCAGCGGCCATGGCTCACGGGCCCAGCCACTCCGCGGCATGTGGGATCTTCCCGGACCGGGGCACAAACCCGCGTCCCCTGCATCAGCAGGCAGACTCTCAACCACTGCGCCACCAGGGAAGCCCTGGATTTTCTTTTTGATTTCTTCAATGATCTCTTGGTTATTTAGTAATGTATTGTTTAGCCTCCATGTGTTCGTATTTTTTTACAGATTTTTTCCTGTAATTGATATCTAGTCTCATAGTGTTGAGGTTGGAAAAGATACTTGATACGATTTCAACTTTCTTAAATTTACCAAGGATTGATTTGTGACCCAAGATATGATCTATCCTGGGGAATGTTCCATGAGCACTTGAGAAGAAAATGTATTCTGTTGTTTTTGGGTGGAATGTCCTATAAATATCAATTAAGTCCATCTTGTTTAATGTATCATTTAAAGCTTGTGTTTCCTTATTTATTTTTATTTTGGATGATCGGTCCATTGGTGAAAATGGGGTGTTAAAGTTCCCTACTATGATTGTGTTACTGTTGATTTCCCCTTTTATGGCTGTTAGCATTTGGCTTACGTATTGAGGTGCTTCTAGGTTGGGTGCATAAATATTTACCATTGTTATATCTTCTTCTTGGATCAATCCCTTGATCATTATGTAGTGTCCGTCTGTAGTAACAGTCTTTATTTTAATGTCTAGTTTGTCTGATATGAGAATTGCTACTCCAGCTTTCTTTTGATTCCATTTGCATGGAACATCTTTTTCCATCCACTTACTTTCAGTCTGTATGTGTTCCTAGATCTGAAGTGGGTCTCTTGTAGACAGCATATATATGTGTCTTGTTTTTGTATCCATTCAGCCAGTCTATGTCTTTTGGTTAGAGCAGTTAATCCCTTTACATTTAAGGTAGTTATCGATATGTATGTTCCTGTTAACATTTTCCTAATTGTTTTGGGATTGTTATTGGAAGTCTTTTCCTTCTCTTGTGTTTCTTGTCTAGAGAAGTTCCTTTAGCATTTGTTGTAAAGCTAGTTTTGGTGGTGCTGAATTCTCTTAGCTTTTGCTTGTCTCTAAAGGTTTTAATTTCTCCACTGAATCTGAATGAGGTCCTTGCTGGGTAGAGTATTGTTGGTTGTACGTTTTTCCCTTTCATCACTTTAAATATGCCCTGCCACTCCCTTCTGGCTTGTAGGGTTTCTGCTGAAAGATCAGCTGTTAATTGTATGGGGATTCCCTTGTATGTTATTTGTTGCTTTTCCCTTGCTGCTTTTAATATTTTTTCTTTGTGTTTAATTTTTGATAGTTTGATTAATATGTGTCTTTGTGTGTTTCTCCTTAGATTTATCCTGTATGGGACTCTCTGTGCTTCCTGGACTTGATTTACTATTTCCTTTCCCATATTAAGGAAGTTTTTAACTATAATCTCTTCACATATTTTCTCAGTCCCTTTCTTTGTCTCTTCTTCTTCTGGGACCCCTATAATTCAAATGTTGGTGGGTTTAATGTTGTTCCAGATGTCTCTGAGACTGTCCTCAATTCTTTTCATTCTTTTTTCTTTATTGTGCTCTGTGGTAGTTATTTTCACTATTTTATCTTCTGGGTCACTTATCTGTTCTTCTGCCTCATTTATTCTACTATTGATTCCTTCTAGAGAAGTGTTAATTTCATTTATTATGTTGTACCTCATTGTTTGTTTGCCCTTTAGTTTTTCTAGGTCCTTGTTAAACGTTTCTTGTTTTTTCTCCATTCTATTTCCAATATTTTGGTTCATCTTTACAATCATTACTCTGAATTCTTTTTCAGGTAGACTGCCTATTTCCTCTTCATTTATTCGGTCTGATGGGTTTTTGCCTTGCTCCTTCATCTGCTGTGTGTTTCTGTGACTTCTCATTTTGCTTAACTTAATGTGCTTAGGTCTCCTTTTCACAGGCTGCAGCTTCGTAGTTTCCGTTGTTTTTGGTGTCTGCCCCCAGTGGCTAAGGTTGGTTCAGTGGGTTGTGTAGGCTTCCTGATGGAGGGGACTGGTGCCTGTGTTCTGGAGGATGAGGCTGGCTCTTGCCTTTCTGGTGGGCATGACCGCGTCTGGTGTTGTGTTTTGTGGTGTCTGTGACCTTATTATGATTTTAGGCAGCTTCCCTGCTAATGGGTGGGGTTGTGTTCCTGTCTTGCTAGTTGTTTGGCATAGGGTGTCCAGCACTGTAGCCTGCTGGTCACTGAGTGGAGCTGGGTCTCAGCGTCAAGATGGAGATAACTGGGAGAGCTTTCACCATTTGATATTACATGGAGCTGGGAAGTCTCTGGTGGACCAATGTCTTGAACTCAGCTCTCCCACCTCGGGGGCACAGGCCTGACACCTGGCCAAAGCACCAAGACTCTCAGCCACATGGCTCAGAAGAAAAGGGGGGAAAAAAAAGAAAGAAAGAAAAAAATAAAATAAATTTATTAAAATTAAAAATTATTAAAAATTTTTAAAAATTTACGTATTAAAAAAATAGAAAGAAGAGAGCAACCAAACCAAAAAACAAATCCACCAATTATAACAAGCACTAAAAACTATACTAAAAAAAAAGAAGGGTAGACAGAACCCTAGGACAAGTGGTAAAAGAAAGCTATACAGACAGACTCACACAAAGAAGCATACACATACACACTCACAAAGAGAGAAAAAGGAAAAAATATAGATATATGTCTATATATAACAAAAAAAAGGAAGAGAGCAACCCAATCAATAAACAAATCTACCAATGATAATAAACTCTAAATACTAAAGTAAGATAAACATAAAACCAGAAATAAATTATTTGGAGAAAGCAAACCCCAAGTCTACAGTTGCTCCCAAAGTCTACCTCCTCAATTTTGGGATGATTCGTTGTCTATTCAGGTATTCCAGAGATGCAGGGTACATCAAGGTGATTGTGGAGATTTAATCCGTTGCTCCTGGGGCTGCTGGGAGAGATTTCCCTTTCTCTTCTTTGTTCACACAGCTCCCAGGGTTCAGCTTTGGATTTGGGCCCGCCTCTGCGTGTAGGTCGCCTGAGGGCGTCTGTTCCCCACCCAGACAGGATGGGGTTAAAGGAGCCGCTGATTCGGGGGCTCTGGCTCACTCAGGCCGGGGGGGCGGGATGGGTACGGAGTCCAGGGCAAGCCTGCGGTGGCAGAGCCCAGCGTGATGTTGCACCAGCCTGAGGGGCGCTGAGGGGCGCCGTGCATTCTCCCAGGGAAGTTGTACCTGGATCACGGGACCCTGGCAGTGGCGGGCTGCACAGTGTCCTGGGAGGGGAGGTGTGGACAGTGACCTGTGCTCACACACAGGCTTCTTGGTGGCGGCAGCAGCAGCCTTGGTGTCTCATGCCCGTCTCTGGGGTGCGCGCTGGTAGCCGCGGCTCCCGCCCGTCTCTGGAGCTCGTTTAGGCGGCGCTCTGAATCCCCTCTCCTGGCGCATCATGAAACAGTGGTCTCTTGCCTCTTTGGCAGCTCCAGACTTCTTCCCGGACTCCCCCCCGGCTAGCTGTGGCGCACTAGCCCCCTGCAGGCTGTGTTCACGCCGCCAACCCCAGTCCTCTCCCTGGGATCCGACCTCCGAAGCCCGAGCCTCAGTCCCAGCCCCCGCCGTCCCCGGCGGGTAAGCAGACAAGCCTGTCAGGCTGGTGAGTGATGGTCGGCATCTATCCTCTGTGCAGGAATCTCTCCGCTTTGCCCTCTGCACGCCTGTTGCTGTGCTCTCCTCCACGGCTTCGAAGCTTCCCCCCTCCGCCCCCCGCAGTCTCCGCCCGCGAAGGGGCTTCCTAGTGTGTGGAAACCTGTCCTCCTTCACAGCTCCCTCCCACTGGTGCAGGTCCCATCCCTATTCTTTTCTCTCTGTTTTTTCTTCTTATTTTGCCCTACTCAGGTACGTGGGGAGTTTCTTGTGGAAACACTCAGGTGTTCTGTAGGAGTTGTTCCACATGTAGATGTATTTCTGATGTATTTGTGAGGAAGAAGGTGATCTCCACGTCTTACTTCTCCGCCATCTTGAAGGTCTCCCCGCTCTGTGTGTTTTTTGTTTGTTTGTTTGTTTCGGTACATGGGCCTCTCACTGTTGTGGCCTCTCCCATTGTGGAGCACAGGCTCTGGACGCGCAGGCTCAGTGGCCATGGCTCACGGGCCCAGCCGCTCCGCGGCATGTGGGATCTTCCCAGACCGGGGCACGAACCCATGTCCCCTGCATGGGCAGGCGGACTCTCAACCACTGCACCACCAGGGATTCTCTCTCTGTGTGTTTTTGATAGAGATCCGCTCCAGCAGTGATTGGAGGCTTCCCCTCGTCTGACAGGGGTTTTCTTACACAGATGGGCTACAGTACAGAAATGCAGGCAGGCATAGAATACCACCTTATGTGACTGCCTAGCCAGATGGTTTTGTGGTTTAATTATTTTTCTTCCTCATCTAGTGTGTGTAGACAAAGCCAATGTAAAATGACTTCTAGATGTAATTATTTAGAAAAATCACACAGATATTTCTATTGGGAAGAAAGAGGTTTTCTGGGGGAAAAAATAGACTGATGAGTGTGTATGTGTCAGGAGGTAGGGTGTGGATAGGGTGGGGCTGCTTTTTTCAGCTTTTCCACTTATTTCTACTTATTTTGGTCCATTCTTGTATGGTTTCCTGGAGCCTGGATTTATTATCTGCTTGAGCCAAAACAATTCAATAACTAACACTTTACTTTTGGCTTCATAGATATAGAACTGGCATTTTTATCTGAAAAAATATTTTTTTTAACATTAAGCAGTTCCCCACTCTTCCTTCAATTGTCTGGAAGTTTTAGTTCTGAATCAGAATTATCAGCACTTGCCTGAATTCTTTCCTTGATTCCTTACATTAGGTAAACACTTTCCCATCTTCCTGGTCCCTAACATAGAGACTTGCACCAAGAGGGTACTCAATTCAGATTTACTGATGTTTCTTAAGGCTATGGTTTGGTAGAGATTAAACACAAAATAGAGATTGCAGAATGATGAGTTTTTTGAATTTATATCCATAAAAGCCCAAAGCATTAAAATAATCATCCTCCCCCATGGAGGCAGAGCCCCTTGAATTAAATAGGTCAAAAATACCTTTGTAGCCAGTGGTTTTGTACAAGATGGAGCTAATTAGAGCAGTTTCGGCTTTAAACTCAGTGAATTTGGTGCTCTGGAATAATGCTTGAGGAGTTTCCACATCAAATAAAGCATTTGCTTCTCATGAACTTACCCTTGACTTCCCGTGTCTTGATACTCTAAGCTTTCCAAGATGACATCTTAGCACTCTTGGGAAGGGGAGATTTACTATATGTGAATGAATCCATGCAGAGTTGTCCAGGAAACATGAATCACTCCAGGACTTCCCTCACTGTCCACTGACAGGGTCGTACACACAAGGGATCTAATGGGCCACTCTGAATAGGGAGACGGGCAGTAGGAGAGTGTAATACAGGGCTCTTTTCCAAGACAGGAGAGTAGAGTTTACTGCTGACAGTATTTGGGGCACGATCACAGATGAAGGGCAGAGCTTGCTTCTCACTCGTCTGCAAAGTCCAGAGAATCATGTCCTTGGACAAAACTGCTTGAAAACATGAGGGCATGGGAGGGAGTAGACATGGAAGAATAAAAGGTCTTCAATAGGATGGGACAGGGGGGACTGGATTGCCAGTTACTGTCAGCTTCTCCGTGTATTTAGACTGTAGATTTGCTGCTGCTTCTATGTGCAAGTTGAACCCACCACTCTAGGTGGCTAGAAGCTGGGCCAGTCATTGGCCTCCTGTGAGCCATGGCTTCTGCAGGACTGGACTTGTATAAGTGGGTGACTACGTGATCAGGTGTCTATCACCTAGGCAGTGTACCATGTGACCTCATATAATCACGAGTATATTCCCCATTAATCTGTCTTACAGCTGCTTTGTTGGTTGGTGTATGTGTGTGTATATAGGGATATCTTAGTTATCAGTCTGTATAGAGCTTTCAGGAGCTCCAGAGCATGAGGAAACCCAGTATCTGAGGGCACTGGAAGGAGGCTTTGTGTGTACTGGGGTGGAGCTGGGGAAGGGGGGTTTACAACAGAAGGATAGAAAGAGTTTTCCTAATTTACAGTTTCGTCTGAGCCGGCCCTGACCATTAGGGATCAGGGCTTCTGGATGAGAAAGTAAAGTCCTGGTGCAAATAAGCCTGTATTGTTAACATTTTTTCCCAAGTGGGTCTTTATTCATTTTCAGATTTTACTCTTGTAATTCTCCAACTAAATTCTTCTGAGTTGAGATATAAAGAAAGATGAAATAGGAAACATTCAAGAGTGAGCTTGGGGAACAGTAGTTTTGCAATTTGTTAAAAAGGGGATTTCTGAGAATGTCGTTCTGCTGAAATAAATCCAACCCTGTTTGCCTTTATGGAAAACAGGATCTGTTCTTGAACAGATCTTTCCCTAGCCTAGCTGCGTAGAAGAATGTTAGGTTTCCCTTCCTTAGCCCTTTTAATTGGGGGAAGGTTGTTAGGTTGCCTTTGATTCCTGATTAGTCCTGGAAATCCTAATGGACATTCGACATGGAAAATGTGTAATTTCTGAGTGGGACCTTGGGAATGTAGACACCTTTTTGAACCAAAGCATCACATCAAACCTGGCTCTGAGAAATAAAAATGTAGAAACGATTCCATTTCCTTTATGGGATCTATAGCTCTGGAAAGGGTACTTCTTCCCTTGGAAGGTTATGTATTGGAGGGCAACTTTATTGGCTGTGGATTACCATTGACTTAGTCTGAATCCTGGCCCTGCCTTTTATGTCTGACATTGAGCAGGTACTAACCTCTCAGTCTCAGCTTTCTCACAGTACCTTCTGGGCATCGTGCAGATTAAATGAGATAATGAGAGTGAGAGTACATAGTGGAGGGTTAGGAACATGGGCTCTGGAGAAATTGCCTGGGTTCCAGTCCTGACCCTGTTACTTGCAAGCTGTTGAACCTTGGCCAAATCACCTAATCCTCGCCTGCCTCCCTTTCTCATCTGTAAAACGGTGACAATGGTACCTACCCTATGCATAGGGTTGTTGCCAGGAGTAAATGAGATGATCGATGTAAAGTACTTAGAAACCTGACTCATAATAAAGAGTTTGCTGTTGTTATTAAAATGGTTTTCACATAGGAGTGTTCAAAATAGCTAATAAAAATAGCTAATAGAATTACTATTAAGCAGATAGGTTTGTTCTCTCTTTTGGTTATTTGGGTCACAATGGCCATTCCCCAAAGTCCTCAATTTGCTCAGAATTTCCACCAACTCTGTTGTGGATTATCTCCATCCTTTGCTCCAAATCACTGCATCTTGTATTTGTATGACCTCATCTCTTCTGGCAGTGGGCTCTGCCTTCCTTTCCAGAATCACAGAGGGACTGTCCTTCAGTGTCCCATCTCTAAGCTTATAGGCCATAAACTCCATTTGCTTATGAAGCCACACATTGTTGAGACATATTTCTCCCCATCTTTACCTTCTTCCTTCCATCCTTCCCTCTCTCTCTCTCTCTCTCTCTCTCTCTGTCCCCTTATCATCTTTAAAATGCCTCTGCCTATATAAAGGGGCTTGAAAGGCAGCCCCACCAGTACAATTCATATCTGCAGATTCTGCATCCAAGGGTTCTGCATCCATGAATCCAACCAACCATGGATTGAAAATATGAAAAAAAAATCCAGAAAGTTCCCAAAAGCAAAACTTGAATTTGCCACACATGAGCAACTATTTACATAGCATTTATAACTATTAACTCAGCATTTTCATTTTAAGTATGATAAGTAATTTAGAGATGATTTAAAATATACTGGAGGATGTGTGTAGGCTATATGCATATACTACACCATTTTATATAAGGTACTTGAGCATCAACAGATTTTGGTATCCTCAAGGGTCCTGGAACCCATTCCCTAAGGATACCGAGGGATGACTGTATTTCCTAAGCTCTATTTTGCAGGTAAACGACAAAGATTACTTCCTATAGCTAGGTTGGCAAACAAAATCTTCCACTTACTGATTGTGACTGACTTGTGGTTCTTAAGTGGCAACCGTGTATTCCGACACTTTAAATTGTCACTTCTTCAAACGCTCGATTCCTTCTGCTATATGACTTCAGTTTATTAAGAACTATGTAGGAAGTTAGTGAGAGGCGATGAAGCCTTTCTTCCTGGAATCAACAGCACCCAGAAGTGAAAAGGACCATTTTACTAAGGCAGGGGAATAGCCCACACCTTCCTCTCTCCCAGACAGATTCTAGAAACTCCAGGCTTCCAGAAAGAAAACCTGTGATGAAGGGGGGGTTCATGTAGAAGATCATGCTGGGTAAATGCACTTCATGAATTGTGAGGGAGGGTTCCTCTCATTTCCTCAATTTGCTTTGGAAAACAATGGGGTGGAAAGTTGAGAAAGGAAAATATTGTTCACGTGCAGAAAATGAAAGCACTTTACGTTCATGAAGTATTGGAGGTTACTCACTGGGGGCTTAGGCAAATCACTTAATCGTTTTGAACTTTATTTTCCATTTAACAAAATGAGGATAATAATATCTGCCCAGCTTACTTTTTTTTTTTAGATGTTGGGGGTAGGAATTTATTAATTTACTTATTTATTTTGGCTGGGTTGGGTCTTCATTTCTGTGCAAGGGCTTTCTCTAGTTGTGACAAGCGGGGGGCCACTCTTCATCACGGCGCGCGGCCCTCTCTGTCGCAGCCTCTCTTGTTGCGGAGCACAGGCTCCAGACGCACAGGCTCAGTAGTTGCGGCTCACGGGCCCAGTTGCTCCGCGGCATGTGGGATCTTCCCAGACCAGGACTCGAACCCGCGTCCCCTGCATTAGCAGGCAGATTCTCAACCACTGCGCCACCAGGGAAGCCCCCAGCTTACTTTTTGAGAACCAAAGTTTTATACATATATACTTTGTAAAGTGTAAGGTCCCATTTAAAGGTAAAAAAGTTACGTTTCTCAAAGTACTCTCCCATACTTAACATGTTTTACTTCCTGTCTTCAATTTATACAACAAATATCTATTGAGAGTCTGGGGCACTAAGAGACATTGATGTGACCTTGTAAGAGCTCATGGCCGTGTGTGTGTCTGTGCGTGTGTGTGGCAGGGGGGTGGTGTCAGGGAGAGATACCCAAGAAGAGCATACAAGAGCTGTGGAAAGTGCAGAAGGCATCTTTCAAATAACAAGGCCTGGGGATAGATTAGCTGACCGATGGAGACAGTATCATAATACTTTACATTCGTGAGGGGTTTTATAGTTTACAGAGTCCTTTGATATTGGTACTTCAGCCCTTCCACATAGTCCTTATGAGATGTAGGTCATATTAGGTCTCTTTGACAGATAAGAAAACTGAGGCTTAGAGTCCTGAAGTGACTGAACAAGAGTCCATAGTGAGTAATCTAGGTCTTGACTTCAAGTCCTCTCTCTTTTACAATAACAGTTGATGACAATAGAGAATCAGAGTCTAGATAACCTGAGTAGGAATGAATTTATACAAATTCTGGAATAATTGAATAAAAGGGAGAGGTAACTTTAGGATAAATATAAGGAAGTTTTATTACCTGCTTACCTATAAAAGTAGAAGGTGTTGAATTTATAAAAATTTATCCAAAGGATAAATTCCTGAGGAAATCCCATAAGTGACCTTTCTTTACACCAAAACACTTCAAGGGCAAAATTAATTCTTTCTAAATTTTTTGTGTGACATCCATAGCATGAGGTCAGATTCACTACAATTTCTTGCAGCAAAAATTGACGCTCCCAACCCTTAAACAGGTGTAAAGGATCATTCATACCTGACATGTTTTACGTGAAATTAGATACAGACCAAAGAGCTCTTATTAATAACTAAAACTTTGAAGCTAAGCTTCTTAACAACTTTTTGGGAGAATCAGCAAGAAGGAAAGGCATAGTAGTATTTAATTTGTTAATTTGTTTCATCAACATTCATGGAGCACTTTCTGGAGGGTGAGACACAGAGTGTCTCATGAAAGTGCTGAAGGTGTATAGTGATGAAATTTTCTGGGCAGTGAACCAGAATTATGGATAGCAGAGGCTGTGGTAGGTAATACTGTAGCAATTCTGTGCTGGCTGTGTCTTTATGCAGGAACCTAAAAAATCGGGTTGGGGGGGTGGACACAAAGTTTTCATTTGGTTTCATTTCACTGAAAGCAACTTAATTCTGATGTGACCTTTCCAGTGCTGAAATGCTGGTCCCCTGCATGGCCTCAGAGTGGCACATCATCCATCTGTGTTGTATTAGAAGGAAAGACCAACATTTTTTGGCTTCATGTTCATGGTAGCTTAATTTTCAACAGAAAGGGAAGATTTAAACAAAAGATTTCTTGTAAGGAGAGCTCTTTTCTCCTTTACTGTTAGAAATTATAAAAATATAAGCTTTTCCTCAAGTTGGTATTGTTGTACTACCACCCTTGATAAAAAGAAAACAGGATAGAAAATCTAAATAGCCCTGTATCTATTAAAGAAATTGAATTTGTAATGAAAAACCTTCCCATAAAGAAAAGGAAACAGGACATGACTTGATGAATTAACATTTTGCTTTCAGAAACTGGTTTGTGTATTTTGGCAGTTAAATTCTGCTCAACTTTGGAACAAAATGAAGGTCCATGCAGTGGTGGCTAAATGGAGGAATGGACACTTAATTGAAGGGGAGACACTGACTGTGGCACCTTCACAGAGGCACTCTTCCACCCTTAGTTTTCATATGGCTAAAATGGTCAACTGAAGGCTTCTTTGTCTTTTTTTTTTTTACACTAAATTGAGTGATCACTTTAGTGTGTGAAAATGAAGTTCAAATGTCCTTAGGAAAAAATGTGTAATACAAAGAAACATGGTGAATGCAAAATTAACATGCTTTTAAAAAATATTTATTTATTTATTTGGTTGCACCAGGTCTTAGTTGTGGCAGGCCGGCTCCTTAGTTGTAGCTCCCAGACTCCTTAGTTGTGGCTCACCAGTTCCTTAGTTGTGGCATGCGAACTCTTAGTTGCGGCACATATGTGGCATCTAGTTCCCTGACCAAGGTTCAAACCCAGGCCCCCAGCATTGGGAGCGTGAAGTCTCATCCACTGTGCCACCAGGGAAGTCCCCAAAATTAACATCTTGAACTGTGACTGAGCCTGTGAATTCTGACCCTCAACACACAAGAAGTTCATGAAGAGTTGGGTTCATGTGGACTGACTGACTTCAGAAAAGCCATTTTCTACACACTTCACCTCAGCTTCAGCCTTTACCTCTATGCTGAAGGTTTCCAAATTTATAGTTTGTTTTTTAGTCTTTTTCTAAAAATTCATCTTCCTACTGAATATCTTTTACCTAGCTATCACAACAGATCTTAAAATCAAGATGTCTAAAACTGAAATTTTCATTTCCTCCTACAAATTTCTCTTTTCTTGGTAACAGCATCTTCATTCTTCCATTTAGGCATTGGTCTGACCATCTCCTTCTTACCCAACTTTCAGCCAGTTGTTAGGAGAGAAGGATGTACTTGAATCTGCAGATCCTTGATGTTTGTTAGGGATAGATTCCTAAGACTCCAGAACCTGTAGATCTTCAATAGTACTATAAATATTTTTGTCCCATAACATGCAGCAAAATTTTAGTTTATACTACTAAAGACAAATAAAGAAAATAAAAATCTGCACTGAAGGGAAAAGATTGAGTAATCAGCTGGTCTCACTCACTCACTCACTAAAAGACTCCTCCCAACATAATGTGCCCGAGTTAAGTTACCAACTTAGCAAAATGGTACATTACAGGGAACCCTGACTGATTTAACTTTCTGGGCTTGGCTACATACTATGGCCCTGAAGGTCCACGAGGTTTATTAATTTTGCTAGGCTAACAAGACTAAAGCATTTCATAAAACAACTCCAGCCAGTGTTCCAGCCAGCATAAGAATTGTTCAACAAAGAGGGAATTAAACTTAAGTGAAAGTGGAAAGGCAGTTAACTTGTGGTGTGAGGATATGGGCAGGAAACATATAACTCTTAATGGAAATGGAATGTGGGAAAAGCTAGGAGCACATATAAACATTTCTGTGAAGGGCCTAACGAAGTAGCTTCAGTTTTTTCATTTATATCATAGTGCTTTTAAGGGGAGAAATTACATGCAAGAGGTGCATTTGTGAATATGGGATTCTTGAATGTCTAGGGAAGTATTCTCTGTGAGTGGTAAGAGTCCACAGAACTATGTCATGAATCTTTGTTTTCTTACAAATGTTAAGATCTATGATATTTCAAAAGAAATGTGTATATATCCATATTTACATACATATACATGTATATGTATATATATATACACACACTTGTAGATGTACATGTATACATAAGTAGATGCATGTGAATTTCTTTGATTTTTTTTTTTTTTGTACTCTTGCGTACCGTTGATGAAAATTCTCAGTCAGTCCTGCAATGTAACCTTTCTGATGTATATCAGTCCTGACATGAAACAACTAAATTAATCCATGGCCCCTCATCTAGGCTCCCAACAATTGTAGCTGTTTATTTTCCTTGTTAGAAATTGAATTTAGCCCACCAGTACCTTTCATAAAGATCAGCAGATGGTAATTGCTTTCCCACTGAGTTGGGTTGGGTTTGAACCAATGACCTATGTGGTGAAAGCTCTTTTTTCAGTCTCTTGATCCATCCATCTGCCTGGTTAAAATCTCAAAGTTGAAAAAATATCTCAAAAGTACTTCTGTGTGTTGTCTTGATCATCAAATTGCGTGTCTAAATATAAAATCAATTTATAGAGCAACTTTGCTAAAAGAGTCTTTTTACCCCTGATGTTTTAGAACATTGTTTCAAAAGCAAGTTTTAGGGTTGGAGTCAAGAAGTTGGCAAGTATGAGTTTCCAAATGTTATGTGGAGTGCCTTTTACTTGGTAGGAGGGATAGATTATTTTAGTCTAGGTACTTTATCCAAGTGCTATTTGTTCTCCGTAAACAATTAAAAGTTTAAGTGCAGGGAACTAAGGTTCCCAAATGAAGTATGGAGTAGCTCTAAACGATGAAACTTACCGAGAATTTCAGGCCACTGTGAAATCTCAATGTCCTTCTAAAAATGGAAATAAGAGAAAACTAGTGTGATGGTGGTCCTTAACTATTTTCCCTTTGGTCTGAGCATTTCCCATGGAATAAAACAAAAACAAACACAAAAAGAATTATTTTTTTATGGCTTGTCAATATGGATATCAGAAACTTGATTCATTTTTGTGGGGATCAATGAGGTCATGTGTAAAAGGCTGATGGATTCCTAGACCTTGTTGCTTTAAACATTATGTAAACCAGGCCATATCTTTCCCCAGAAGCTGTAGGCTGGTTACAATTCAAGGTCTCTGTAATTAACTCATGACCCAGCAGTCTTTCTGGTGGAACATTGTGCGCTTCCTTTTCTCAGTAAGAAAGCACTCTGGAATGACTAACTTGGGTAGATACACTGAACAATAATTTCTCCCCAATCTGTTCTGTCCTTTACTTGTTGCTACCAGTGCTTGCTCACAGCATCAATTCTGGTAGCATTTCCTTTGTAGCAGCTTTCCATTCAATTAGAGACATCTTTGAGTCTTCTTTTCCCACTTCCCTTACTCTTCAGGACACATCCACCTCCAGTGGCCCTGCTATCCAAGAGATCAGAAGTTCTATAGACTCTATCTCCAGTACAGATTCTGACTGGTTAACTTATCTCTATTTCCACCATCCTCACCCTTGATCAGGATATCATTTTTTCTCCCTTTGGTTACTGCTGTAGCTTCCTAACTGAATTCTCTGCTTCCATTCTTATCTCCTGCAATCTATACTTCACATGGTACTTGTCATCTTTTTAAAAAAACTGTACATCAAATTATAGCTGTCTTCTGCTTCCCATTGTACTTAGCTTAAAGTTCAAATCCCTTAATCCTATGTGATTTATATCTTATCTCAACATGTGCACCTTTCCTCCTGGACCATTGTGCTCCAGCCATTCTAGTCTTTTTTAATCTTTCTTTTTTTTTGACTCCTCAAAATTACGATACTTAAATCTAGACCTGTGTACTTGATTTTCTGCCAGGGAATATCCCTGTGCTTCCATCCCCTCCTCCTCAGATACTACCTAGCCCCTTCTTGACATTCAGATGTTGTGTCAAATGATACATCTGCGAAAGTGTTCCTCTGATCACCCAATCTAAAGTAACTATCAGGTCACTCTCAGACAAATTATTCTATTTTAATCCTTTTCAGAGCAATTAACACCGTATAATATTTTTGTCTGTCTTTCTCTTTCTAAGCTATCATGAAACTGTTTATTGTTTTTCTTCCTCCACTGGAATGGATTGTAAACTCCATGAGAGCATGAATCTGTCTTTAAGCCTCAGTGCCTAGAACTATGAGTTTGGCACATAGTAGGTGCTCAATAAATGTTTGTTGAATAAACAGTTAAACTTGTAGCATCTAGGCTAGTCATTAGTCATCAAGACTAGAAAAGATGTGTTCACTCATTTTTCTGCCAGACACAAACAACTCTGTTGTTGCTTCTTAAATTTTTTTTATTTATTTATTTTTTAAATGAAAGTTTCTTTATTTATTTATTTATTTTTGGCTGTGTTGGGTCTTCGTTTCTGTGCAAGGGCTTTCTCTAGTTGTGGCGAATGGGGGCCACTCTTCATCGCGGTGCGCGGGCCTCTCACTGTCGTGGCCTCTCTTGATGTGGAGCACAGGCTCCAGATGCGCAGGCTCAGTAGTTGTGGCTCACGGGCCCAGTTGCTCCGCGGCATGTGGGATCTTCCCAGACCAGGGCTCGAACCCGCGTTCCCTGCATTGGCAGGCAGATTCTCAACCACTGCGCCACCAGGAAAGCCTTGTTGTTGCTTTTTTAAAAAAAAATCTCCATGATCATACTTTATTTTCTATTTTCACTCTGTACGCTCATCCAGCTTCTTGTCACTCTAGAGTATGTATGTCACCAGTCTCTTACTTGGATTATATGATTTAGGCTCTTACTCCTTCAATCAATCCTGCTTTCATCATATATATTACCTATGTAAAAGAGCTTTAACATTCCCCAGTTCTTTAACAAAAACGAATTTATTAAAATATTATTTAAAATGTTAAAAACAACATTAAAAAGAACAAGGAAAAGAAATCACACTTAACCAACATCCTAAGAGGATTGTCTTTCCTTTCTCACTATTCATGTTCCAGTCTATCCACACGTGGTATATTTTTACATGGCCATAATAAGTGTGTGTACAATTCTGTCTCCTACATTTTTACTTAATATTCCATAAATCAATCATGCTTTCATCATATATATTCCCTATGTAAAAGAGCTTTAACATTCCCCAGTTCTTTAACAAAAACGAATTTATTAAAATATTATTTAAAATGTTAAAAACAACATTAAAAAGAACACGGAAAAGAAATCACACTTAACCAACATCCTAATAGGATTGTCTTTCCTTTCTCACTATTCATGTTCCAGTCTATCCACACATGGTATATTTTTACATGGCCATAATTAGTGTGTGTACAATTCTGTGTCCTACATTTTTACTTAATATTCCATAAACAGTTTCATGTTATTCCATAGTTTTTCTATTTTGTTTATAATGATCACATAACGTTTCATTGATTCTGTGCCATAATTAAATGTCCAGTAATAGAAGAATGGTTGGACTATTTCCAGTTTTTTGCTAATATAACAGTTATAAATGCTGTAGTACACATAACATTTTTTCTTTTCAATTATTTCTTTTGGAGAAATTCCAAGCCATAAAATTAATGGACCAAAGGTTGTAATAAATTTATGTATATGTGTATGTATGTATATGTGTATGCATGTATATATATAGTGTGTGTGAGTGTACTACTAAGTCTCCCTCCAAAAGGCTCATTCAATGCTATAAACCATGTATAAATACTATTATTTCCCCTGAAATTTGCCTGGAATAGGTTTCTTCTTTTGGAAAATTTTGGTTAATTTAATTGTTTTATTATTGTTTTTACTTGCAGTTTTATTTATTAATTGCAAGTTTTAAGATTGAATGTGTTTCCATATGTTTGATTCTTATTAGTATTTCCCTTGTGTGAATTCACTGCCCATTTGTTAACAGAGGCTTTGGTGTTTTATATTTATATTAACTCTTTCTTAAACTCAACCTTTGCCTTATTTGTCTGCTTCTGTCTTTTTCCTAATGTGGCCTCACCTCACCTCTCAGACCCATTAACAACTGCCCTATGACAGCTGGTCAGATCAGCTTTGTTGACTTGTCTCCATTGGGTGATGGGCAGCTTGATGTTTATTCTTACTTCTCTGCCTTTTGAAATCTTGTTTCACTTGATTTAAGTGAAGTAAATTTTCTCCCTTCTAGTTCTAAGTCCTTTTATACCCACAAAGTCCCAGAAAATATAGGTTTCTCTGACTTCATTTTCCTGACTTCCTCTCTTCCCTTATAATCACCTAGAGCAAGACAGCATCTATAGTGATAAAAATGTTAAATTTGGAACTTAGAGAGAGAATCTCTAAAAAAGAGGTGCACAACCTTAACTGATAATAGTCCCCCTTTCTGCTTTAATCCTCCTTTAATGGTGGCTCATCTGTAACTTTTCTTCCAGGGCCTTAGGGTAACTAAAATTGGTAAGAGTGTGTAGTCAGGGTGACAGGTAAAATGTGATCTATGCAATGGTGCACTTAGTTTTTTGTTGTTTTAAATTGTTATCTTTATGATAAGTGTTATTTACCCACTGTCACAGAACAAATAGATTTTTTTTGAACAAATAGATTTGTAATCTATGTTTCACAATTTGAACAATTTGTTTAACATAGTAACATCCATTTCCAACAAGTAAAGCAAAATTTTCTCTTCTGGCAAATGAATATACAGATGACCCTTAAACAAGTCCACTTACACGTGGATATTTTTCAACAGTAAATACTACAATACTGCATGGCCCATGATTGGTTGAATCCATGGATTCAGAGGAACCTCAGATATAGAGGGCCAACTATAAGTTATACGTAGATTAACCCCTGCCTTGTTCAAGGGTCAACTGTATTTCACTGGGCTATTGTGAGGAGCCATTATTGACATATGGAGTTATATCTTCTTGCCACCACTCCATTCTTACCTGATACTACCTTAGTTTTCTGTTTTAGCATATCAGTCAGCCCTTCAAATACTTGAATACAGTTATCAGTGTTCTATTTCCAAGACCCTTTTTCAGGTTCTACAGCTCTAGTTTCTTCAGCTAATCTTTTTTCCCCCTTATTTACTGCTGATATCTGTTTTTATTTTTATTGAAGTATACTTGATTTACAATATTATACTAGTTTCAGGTGTACAATATTGTACCAGTTTCAGGTGTACAATATAGTGATTCAGTATTCTTATAGATTATCTTCAGCTAATCTTTGTAGGTCACGATTTCCAGAATCTTCACCCTCCCTACCTTCTTCCTGGATGCCCCCTCTCTTGTTTAAATGAAAACTTTGAAAAGTGGTACCCCAAACTGAGGAAACTATTCTCATCATGGTTGGTGCAGAACAGACCACAGTGTTACCATTCCTCCTAAAAAGTGTGGCACTCAGGACAGCCTGACAAGCATTCATTGTACACTTCCACTGCTAGGCATTGTGCTAGACACTGTCCTCTACTTGGGTTTCACATGTTACTTCTGTCTCTCACATTAGATTGCAGGCACTTTGATGATACTAAAACAGTGATTGTTTCTCACATCCTCCTTCCTGTTGTTCACAGGGCTGAACACATATAAGGTGATCAAATAAATCCTTTCTAATCACTTGTTGATTCCTTTGAAGCTGCTGAGAGCTCTTTAAGAAGTGGTTCAGAGAGGACTTACTTAAGATTCCATGTTGCTCCCCTCACATACGTGGTCACCTAGAAGGATGGTCTTCATTTTCCCAAGAGTGGAACAAGAAAAGGAAGAAGAGTGTAGAAGGGAATTGACAAGAAGGTCAAGTGAATGTAAGTGGACCATTTTAAACATAGCCTTTGACTTCTGAATTTCAAAGACCAATTTGTAAAGAGGACTCAGCACATCTTAAAAAATAAGTATTTCCTGAAATTGACCAAAATCAGCTTTATTCATGTAAATACCTCCTTTCTATCTGTACATCCTATGGTTTATAGTATATCCTGTCATTTATAGTTTCCCTACAAAGAGCACAGAGGAAGAAAACTACAAAGACCTCACCTGGAGCATTTCAGCAAAGGGAAGAAGTCAAGTTATGAGAAGCATGTGGATGATTCCTAGGTTGTGAAGCCTGAGCTCACCCGCTCTAGCCCTTTCATTGAACGGTTGAGGAGCGTAAGACCCAGCGAAGTAAAGTTACTTGACACAGATCATACAACTAGTGAGAAGGGCAGAAATAATGTAGGATACAAGTCACTTGTCTTCCATATAAGTGTTTTTTTTTTAAACACGACATTATATTGTTTTCCATTTTTTAAACAATTTCTTATTTCACAATAAAGAATCTATAGTCCGGGACACAATTTAAAATCCGTCAATATCTCTTTGTTAAAAATGTTCCAGCTACTATGAATGCCAGGAAGACCTCAAGTTCATTTATCAAGCCAGGTTATTAATGTGTTTTGAAGATCCCTAGGGTCACTTGACCTTCATCATTGTACCTATGAGGCAGATAAAACTGCTACTAATGGCTTGTAAAACACAAATCGTCATGCACTATTGCTTAATAATTTATAACCTTAACTGGAAAATGAGTCTTCAATAAACTTGTGAATAATAATTTGTGAAATTTTTACAAGTTGGAGAGCACCCAGATACAAATTGGTGAGCATCTGGAGAGTAGTCCTTTATTCCACAGGCTTATAGAAGGTTGGAGCAAATGATTGTCACTTAGAGAATCTGAGCTGCTGAGTTTTCTTTTTCAAAATTGGATGACTGGACTTTTCATCTTTCTATGATATTGGCTTCCTTTCAGCTTTCAAATAAGAGTATAAAATAATCGGTAGAAATCAACCAGGTAGAAGAACCCCAAATATATGAGAGTGTGTTTGGCTTTTTGAGAGAGTTTTCAGTTAGATCTAGTAACTTGTGTATGTATTATTTTCTCTACTCATTTCCAATATGAATGCTGAAGATTAACCTTTTTGAAATCAAAATTGAATTCATGAAGAACATAAGAACTAGTTTTTAATAGCTTTACTGATGCCTTTCAGCCTCTCTTTCTGGACATCAGTTAGTGTATGAGGTGGTCTAAGGTACTCGGAAGAGAGGGAGTAGTGGGCTGGGACACAGTCCCTCATTCTGCTTCGTGTCTAAACGTGTACAAGTTTCTCATCAGTTAAGTAGGACATGAGCACTGATATTGCAGGCGTCTCTGACCCATTGGAAGACCTGTCTTATTCCAGGCAGGCAGGTGTTCAGGGCCTGGCCCCAAGCATCTGGATGTTTTATAGCATATTGTTAGCAGCTAATTAGAATAGATTTTGTTTTTAGTCTAGGAAAGTCACTAGAAAGCTATTCTACAACTGTCATTTGAGGTTATATATGTAGTAACTGCAGCTTTGCTCTAAAGCAGATATTCCTGGAAGAAAGCAGCTTTGTGCAGTGACTGAATATATTCTTTCCTTTAGGTTTCATTTCCAGGACTGTATGATAAAGGGTCTCCATTTAAGCTACTTGTACCTTCCTGCCTGAAGCTTCATATACCCTAGTAATGGCAGTCCTGATAAAGTCAATGTGCTTTGGGTATGAGGCAGGGTAAGGGAGAAGAGAGATATGGGAAGGTGATGGGGTAAATGTTGGCGTCCCAGGACCAGAGTGCATCAGGAGGACTGTATTGGTCTTCTAGAGCTGTCATAACAAATGTATCACAGAGTGGGTGGCTTAAACATCAGACATTTATTTTCTTACAGTTCTGGAGACTGGAAATCCAAGATCAGGGTGCTGGCATGATTGGTTTCTGGCAAGTTCTCTCTTCCTGGCTTTCAGACAGATGCTCTGTGCATACACATCCCTGGTGTCTCTGTCTCTTAAGGACATTAATCCTATTGCATTAGAGCCCCACCTTTATGACCTCATTTAGCTTTACCTTTTTAAAGGGTCTATCTCCAAATACAATCACATTGGGGATTAGGACTTCAACATATGGATTTTTGGGGAGACACAATCTGGGCCATAACAGGGCCAACATTCCCTTATGGCTTTACCAATAGTTGCCATGGCTTTGTCAAACAGTTGTCAGTTGGTTCAGGAGTAACAATTAGACTTGCATGTTGTATTGAAAAAATAAGCCTAAAGGATGATCTTAACCACATAGGGAACTGAGGCCAGGCAGTCGCAGGGATGTTCAGGGAAATCTTTAGGGCTGTAGAAATTCTGTTTAAATCAGAAATCCTACAAGTCAGGAAGAAGACAATGAACCTTACCAAGTGACCATGTTGGTGGAGGTAAGCATTCTAGAGTAACTACTCAGAGGGTGATCCATTATTCATCTAGTTCTCCACGCTGCTTCTCTCCTATTTGCCCCAAGCTAGTTCATATGTCAATATCAAATGAGGCCTTTCCATTGACACCAGGTTTTGTGGGTGACTCATCACCTCATTGAAGGTGAATTTAGGACTTAGTGCTTCATCTTAGAAGTAGGTGGTGGGAAATTAATGTCTCCCTTAAAATATGTGGCAGCTAATTTATATGAATCATTATAGCACACTCAGAATATATGTCAAGGTCTCCTACAGTCAAGATGTTAGATGCTGCTAATCAGTCTCTTGACGTTTGAGAGATAAAGGCAGTCAATCTATATTTGATGATGGTTACTTCAGATATAAGGCAAGGCTTTTGTGTTTTCATTTAGATTTTTAAAATATTCCTGAAATTAGGCTATAAAATGTGTCCTTTCGACATAATAAAGGCCTGTGTATATGACACATATGGCACATTCCTTTAGTGATCTTTCAAAGCAAACCTATTTCTGGAGGTTCAGCATTTTCTTAGGAAAACACTCTCAGAAATAAAACTTTGGTCAAGCATTTGTTCTTTGATTTAACAAATTGTTCTTTGATTTATCAAGTGCCTGCTGTTTGTCAGGCACTGTGCCTGGTGCTGAAGAGATCAGGTAGACAAGTTGCTTATTCTTGGAGCGTAGATTCTCATGTGGGAATAAACATTGACCGAACAAATAAATACACAAAAGAAAGATCCAACAGGGCTAGGCATATATTTAGGGCTAGGCAGATATTTAAAATAGGGTGCTCTGAAAGGTGGTCAAGGGATATCTATTTGAGGAGGAAACGCTTAAGGCACTGGCCATGCACTGATCAGGGCAAAGGCATGGCAAACCCAGAGGCCAGTGGGTGAGAAGTTTCTACAGCCGAAACAAGCCTGGTGTGTTTATAGAACTGAAAGAAGGCCATTGTTGCTGGAGCATAGAGGGTGAGAGGAGAGAGTGATATAAAATGAGTAGTTTAGTGATGCTGCTGGAAGCAAGCTTTGTAGAACTTTGGAGAAGTGGAGAGTTCAGATTTTTATCTAAGTACCTTGGGAAACCACTAAACGTTTTTGAAATTCTACTTTGTTTGCTTTGAGGAGACTGGATTGGAAGGGGCAAGGGTGAAAACTGCAAGACATGTGGAAGGTTTTTTCAGTAATCCAGGATGGAGATGAGAATGGTTTAGTCTGGCGTGGCGGTATTGAGGATTGAAAGAAGTTCATGGATTTGGGTTACATTTGGATTATGTTTGGCTGTATGGTGGTATCTTTAAACTGGAGAAATCAGAAAGAGGGGCAGGCACAGAGAGAGTGGAGGGAGGGAGTGGAAATCAGGATTGATGATTTCCTTTACAGCAAATATTCCTCTCTAGAGCCTGCCTTAAATTTTGACATTTTAAAAAATCTTGAACTTTTATTTCTGAAATTGATTAATATTAATCTATACTCTTGCTTTTTAAGATAATTTAAATTTATTAGCTCTTATCAGATGTTTTATCCTTCCTGTAAACTTTAAGATCATTTTATCCAAATACCCACTGCCACCCCAACCACACACCAACATAAAATGATAAAAAATTTCCATTCAAAATCCAATTAGAATGACATTGAGATTATTAATTTGGGGAAATTTATTCTTTTTCATATGTTGTCTTCCCATCCATGAACATGGTATATTATTCCACATGTTCATAAAATTTTATAATTTTCTTCATATAGGATTCGTGCTTTTCTTGTTAAACTTATTCCCAAGTATTTTTACTTTTTGTTGCTATTTTGAATTTTTTTCCCTGAAGACCATATTCTTTCTTTAGGTGATTTATAGCTGAAACAGAGAAAAACTATTGCTTTTTTTTTTTTTTTTTTTTTTTTTTTTTGTAATTTGTGCTGTATTCCACACCCTACCAAATTCTCTTATTAATGCTATTGGATTTTTCCATGAATAGATTACATTTTCTAGTCATTCAGTTATGTCAACAAAAAGAGGCTTTTAAAAACTCTTCTGTTCTAATGCTTATATTAAATGCTTAGTCATTTAATTTTCTTGTATTTATTAGAACTTTTGAAACAGTGCTAAATAATAATGGTGATAGCTGAATTTAATTGAAATTAAAATTGAAATTTTAGTGGTTTACCATTAGGGAAAATGTTCTTGGTTTTTAGTAAATGTCCTGATTCTAATACATTTTATCTTACTGGGGATTTTTATCAGGAATGGTTGTTGAACTTTATTAAATGAAGTTTCAGCATTTATTGATACGATATTTCTTTATTTTGTTGGTACAATAGATTATGTGGATAAAACTCCTGATTATGTTGATATATAGATTATATTGATATAATACCTTGCTTTCCTAAAATAAGAATTTCTTGGTCACAGTGTATTAATATTTTGATATATTGCTGAATCCATGGAAGTCAAATTGAACAAATATGAATAAGGACATAAATGAAAATAAAAAATATATGACATAAAGAAATTTTATATGTAAAAATTTAAAATACGTTCCATAAACTGTATTAAACATATATATATGTATAGAAAGAAACTTATAACCCTCAAACATAATATACATTTTCACAAATATAACCTTTGAATGTTTATTAAAATTGAGTGTGTACCTAGCTACAAATTCCAAAAAAGTCAATGTTTTACAGGCTACATTTTTACTTAAACACTAATGAAATTAAAATGAAAAATCAAATGTGATAAAAACTATCTCTATTAAAAAAAGCACAACCCCTGATAGACCTTGTATCAATTTTTAACTCAAAATTATAAAACAAAGGAATATACTTTATGCAAAAAAACTATGGGACACAGTGAAAGATAGAAAAAGTTTTATGGCTTTATGTGCTTTCACTTTTAAAGGCATAAAAAATTGTACACCATAAGAAATTAGAAAAAGCACAGATTTCCAGGATTTATACTTCGTCTGTTTTGCTTTCCAATTTCCATCTTTTTGTATTTTTGTGCTATCCTTTAAAATACATCTTCCATATGCTCTTCCAAACCACTAGTATGGGTCTCAAAAATGACTAACTTCTATTTCAGTCAGCCACTGAGTAATTTATAGGATAATTTTCTTTATCTCCCCAAAACGCTACTTTATGCTGTATTTGAACTTAAGTCCCCATGAGGAGCTCTTTTAATTTCTGTTTACCTTTGCTATACTTCAGCCACTTCCCTGAGTGGAAGTTCCATCTGTTCTGACTGGCTTTTCTCCCTGCTTGTTGAGCCTATAAGCAGTCTTCTGACTCAGAAGAGGTAGACAGGTTGAACTTGTTGGTAGAGGAAAGTGAGTTGTTCCAGGCTGCTTTTCTTTCTTTTTTCTCTTTTTCTTTCTTTTTTTTTTTTTTAAGAATCCTCTGCTCTGATTTGACTTAAATTCACTTTGTGTTAAGGATTTCAGTTTGTGATAATCATGGGTGAACTTACCAGCCAATTTTCACTTTGCTGGAGGCCACAATGTCAAGGACATGTTAGAAATTAACTATGGATGCTGACAGAGTGAAGATTATGGGACATACAAATGGAATTTGGAAAAGATGGAAGATCTGTGTATGTCAGATGGTAGGTAAAGCATCATGGAAAATATGGAACTTAAGAAGGCAGGTTATGGACAAGTAAAGGAATGAAGTTGATGGGTAGAGATAGTAGTATTATAGAGAAGTTCTAGTTCTGGGCTGAAGATGTTTTCTTTTTCTTTTTTTTACATCTTTATTGGAGTATAATTGCTTTACAATGGTGTGTTAGTTTCTGCTTCATAACAAAATGAATCAGTTATACATATACATATGTTCCCATATCTCTTCCCTCTTGCGTCTCCCTCCCTCCCACCCTCCCTATCCCACCCCTCCAGGTGGTCACAAAGCACCGAGCTGATCTCGCTGTGCTATGTGGCTGCTTCCCACTAGCTATCTACCTTACATTTGGTAGTGTATATATGTCCATGCCTCTCTCTCGCTTTGCAACAGCTTACCCTTCCTGCTCCCCATATCCTCAAGTCCATTCTCTAGTAGGTCTGTGTCTTTATTCCTGTCTTACCCCTAGGTTCTTCATGACATTTTTTTTTCCTTAAATTCCATATATATGTGTTAGCATATGGTGTTTGTCTTTCTCTGAATGGATAAAGAAGAATGTGGCACATATATACAATGGAATATTACTCAGCCATAAAAAGAAACGAAGTTGAGCTATTTGTAATGAGGTGGATAGACCTACAGTCTGTCATACAGAGTGAAGTAAGTCTGAAGATGTTTTCTTGATCCTGGAGGCCAAGAAAATTTCTTTAAAGTTTTTGGTTAGACATTATGAAATCAGTATTTAACAGTATTAGTTGATGACTGGAGTGAAGTGAGATTGAGATCAACACTTCTTCGGAGATACAGGGGAAGACTCCAAGTTGACTAAGGATTAAAACCTGATGTCTCATGGATTCTATTACTTGTATAAAATTTTTTGTATTGAGAAGTTTCTATTTGATTTTACCAAGAATATTTTTACAAACCAAGATGGCATAGGAGATGAGTTCATAACAAGTCACTATAACTATTAATAGTGGTGTCTGGAAGTGGGGCCAGAGAGTGGGGGTGGAGGGGGGGTGGATCTCATCTAGTGTGGATAAGGAAAAAAGGCACTTCTTAAGAGGGTTAAAAAAGAGCCAAAAAGGCTTCCCTGGTGGCACAGTGGTTGAGAGTCCGCCTGCCGAGGCAGGGGACACGGGTTTGTGCCCCGGTCCGGGACGATCCCACATGCCATGGAGCGGCTGAGCCCATGAGCCGTGGCCGCTGAGCCTGCGTGTCCAGAGCCCGTGCTCCGCAATGGGAGAGGCCACAACAGTGAGAGGCCCGCGTACCGCAAAAAAAAAGAGCCAAAAGATGGGAATTCAAGAGTTGCCGTTATGTGTCCATACTACCCAAAGCAATCTACAGATTCAGTGCAATCCCTATCAAATTACTAATGGCATTTTCCACAGAACCAGAACAAAAAATTTTACAATTTGTATGGAAACACAAAAGACCTCGAATAGCAAAAACAATCTTGAGAAATAAAAATGGAGCTGGAGGAATCAGGCTCCCTGACTTCAGACTATACTACAAGACTACAGTAATCGAGACAGTATGGTACTGGCACAAAAACAGAAATATAGATTAATGGAACAAAATAGAAAGCCCAGAGATAAACTCACACAACTATGGTCAACGAGTCTATGACAAAGGAGGCCAGAATATACAATGGAGCAAAGATAGCCTCTTCAATAAGTGTTTCTGTGAAAACTCGACAGCTACTTGTAAAAGAATGAAATTAGAACACTCCCTAACACCATACACAAAAATAAACTTGAAATGGATTAAAGACCTAAATGTAAGACTGGACACTATAAAACTCCTAGAGGAAAACATAAGCAGAACACTCTTTGACATAAATCACAGCAAGATCTTTTTTGACCCAACTTCTAGAGTAACGAGAGTAAAAACAAAAATAAAAAAATGGGACCTAATGAAATTTAAAAGCTTTTGCACAGCAAAGGAAACCATAAATAAGATGAAAAGGCAACCCTCAGAATGGTAGAAAATATTTGCAAATGAAGCAACTGACAAAATTTAATGTCCAAAATATACAAATAGTTCATGAAGCTCAATATCAAAAAACCAAACAACCCAGTTAAAAAATGGGCACAAGACCTGAACAGACATTTCTCCAAAGAAGACATACAGATGGCCAACAAACACATGAAAAGATGTTCAACATCACTAATCATTAGAGAAATGCAAATAAAAACTACAGTGAGGTATCACCTCATACTAATCAGAATGGCCATTATCACAAAATCTACAAACAACAAATGCTGGAGAGGGTGTGGAGAAAAGGGAACCCTCGTACATTGTTGGTGAGAATGTAAATTGATACAGCCACTATGGAGAACAGTATGGAGGTTCCTTAAAAAACTAAAAATAGAGCTACCATATGACCTAGCAATCCCACTACTGGGCATATACCAAGAGAAAACCATAATTCAAAAAATACACATGCACCCCAATGTTCATTGCAGCACTATTTACAATAACTAGGTCATGGAAGCAACCTAAATGCCCATCAACAGAGGAGTGGATAAAGAAGATGTGGTTACATATATACAATGGAATATTACTCAGCCATAAAAAGGAACAAAATTGGGTCATTTGTAGAGACGTGGATGGACCTAGAGATTGTCATACAGAGTGAAGTAAGTCAGAAAGAGAAAAACAAATATTGCATATTAATGCATATACGTGGAATCTGAAAAAGTTGGTATAGATGATCTTATTTACAAAGCAGAAATAGAGACACAGATGTAGACAACAAACGCATGGATACCAAGGGGAAAGAGGGGTGGGATGAATTGGGAGATTGGGATTGACATATACACACTATTGATACTATGTATAAAGTACATAACTAATGAAAACCTACTGTATAGCACAGGGAGCTCTACTTAGTGCTCTGTGGTGACCTAAATGAGAAGGAAATCCAAAAAAGAGGGGATATATGTATACATATAGCTGATTCACTTTGCTGTACAGTGTAAACTAGCACAACTGTAAGGCAGCTATCCTCCAATAAAATTTTTTTAAAAATCTATGACAAAGGAGACAAGAATATACAATGGAGAAAAGACAGTCTCTTCAACAAGTGGTACTGGGTAAACTGGACAGCCAAATGTAAAACAAATAAATTAGAACATTCCCTCACACCATATACAAAACTAAACTCAAAATGGTTTAAAGACCTAAATGTAAGACATGAAGCCTTAAAACTCCTAGAAGAGAACATAAGCAAAACACTCTTTGACATAAATTGTAGCAATATGTTCTTAGATCAGTCCCCCAAGGCAAGGGAAATAAAAGCAAAAATAAACAAATGGGACCTAATTAAACTTAAAAGCCTTTGCACAGCAGATGAAACCATCAACAACATGAAAAGACAACCTATGGAATGGGAGAAAATATTTGCAAATGATGCAACGGACAAGGGGTTAATACCCAAAGTATACAAACAGCTCATACAACTCAGTATCAAAACCCCAAACAATACAAGCAAAAAAAGGGCAAGTTTGAGTAGAAATTTTTCTAAAGAAGACATACAGATGTCTAACAGGCACATGAAATGATGCTCAGCATCGCTAATCATTAGAGAAATGCAAATCAAAACCACAGTGAGGTACATCTCACACCTGTTAGAAGGCTGTCATCAAAAAGACCACAGATAACAAATGTTGGCAAGAATGTGGAGAAAAGGGAACCCTTGTACACTGTTGGTGGGAATGTAAATTGGTGCAGCCACTATGAAAAACAGTGTGGAGTTTCCTTAAAAAAACTAAAAATAGAATTACCATATGATCCAGCAATTTCACTCCTGGGTATATATTTGAAGAAAATGGAAATGATAATTCAAAAAGATACATGCACCCCAATGTTCATAGCAGCACTATTTACAATAGCCAAGACATGGAAGCAACTCAAGTGCCCATCAATAGACGATTGGCTTAAGAAGATGTGATATACATATACAATGGAATATTATTCAGCCATAAAATGAATGAAATACTACCATTTGCAGCAACATGGACCTAGAGAATATTATGATTAGTGAAATAAGACAAAGGCAAATACTATATGATATCACTTATATGTGGAATCTAAAAATTAATCCAAAATTTTTAATACAAAACAGAAACAGACTCACAGGCATAGAAACTTACTAGTGGTTACCAAAGGGGAGAGGGAAGAAGGGAGGGACAAATTACGGGTATGGTATTAACAGATGCAAACTACTGTATATAAAATAGGTAAGCAACAAGGACTTATTGTATAGCACAGGGAACTATACCAGTCATCTCGTAATAACCTATAATGGAATATCATCTGCAAGAATACTGAATCACTATGCTGTACACCTGAAACTAACACAATATTGTAAAGCAACTATATACTTCAATTTAAAAAAAAAAAAAGAGTTGCCATTACAAGATCTAGAGATTTAGGAAGACCACTTATTTTTCCAGCCTTAGATTTGGTGTTGAGCTGATTCTTTGGCTGCCAGCTACTTCTGTGAGTTCAGATTTTCATAAAGAGATGGTCTCTTTTGGAAATAAATTCCTTTTCACACATTCTCTTCACAGAAAAAAGAGAAAAGTATGCAGGTCATAAGTCATCAAAGGATCATCTTAGTATTTGTCTTTTATCTTCTTTCATTTGAAAGGAAATTTTGATGGGCTCCTAATATACCTATCACAAAGTATGATGGATTTAAAAGAACTGAATATGAAAATTTTATAATGTTTAAGTGATTTATGAAAACTCCCACAAACCACTATAAGAATCTCACTCCAAAGATTCTGATAGGTGAAAAGTTGTACTTGATATTTTATTGTAAGTGGGTAATTTTGCAGACCTGCGTACCAATGTGAACATATTTATCACTTTTTTCCCCTAAATTATTTGTGCTTTTAGGCATTAAGAAATCATTTTCTACTCTCAGGTCAAAAAGATATTCTACGTTTTCTTCCACATATTTTTACAGTTTTTCACATTTAGATCTTTGATCCACTTGAAATTTATTTTTGTATTTTTCTTGTAGAATGAAGTAGGGGTCTAATTTTATTTTCCCCCTGACACCACTTATGGTAGGATATATCCCTTTTCCCAATGATTCAGATATATATCAACCACATAATCCATTCCTCTAGATGAATGGGTCCATTTTCTGGGCTCTGTATTCTGTTCCATTGGCTCATTTCCTACTTCTATGCCAATACCACATCATCCAAATGACTATAACTTTATACTATCTTGGTCTTTTGTCGGATAAAACCCTCATTTCTTTGTCTTTATTATAAGACCCTCAAGTTCTTTGTCTTCAAAACTGTCTTGTCTGTTTTATTTATAAACTATTGCCATATCTTCTACTTTCTTTTTCTCCTAAGATATTAAGGGACAGTTGTTCTGTCATTATTGAAGCAAGCTGACCTAAATTGTTTGAAACCACCACTCATCACTTTTTTAAACTCTTTAAGATATTTTATCTGTAAATGGGAAAAATAAGTACCACCCTCAGAGTGATGGATGACAATGCATTTAAAGTTTCTCCACCTTTTGAAACATCAGTTCCCTAATCTGTCATAATACATTATTTGTTAAGATTAAACAAGCTAATATATCAGTGTAACACAGTACCAGCACATAAATAGATGCTACTTTTTAAAAGTCATGCACCAAAGCTTCGGGGTGGGAAAACGAAAGGCATGTGTAAGGGTTGTGTGTAGGTAACATAATTTGGCAAAGAGTGTTGATGCAGAAAAGTGGAAAGAGATGAATTAGAAAGGAAGATAGGGTCAGAAAACAAAAAATTATGCAAAGCTAGGGAGTTTAAAGAAGAGAACAAATTTTAGTAAATATTTGGCATTTGCTTGACATACACTATTCATTTATTCCTCTGCTCACCCTGGAGAGGTAATGATGATTATACCCATTGTACTTATGACATCAAGCAACTCACTTAAGTCATTCAGATGAGTGTGAGGCAGCTGGAATCCTTAATCGGAGACATAGTCCCCACATGCCGCTGCCAGCCAGCTCAGAGCTGTCCAAACTGCAAGCTCAGGTGGCTCCAGCCAATCAACAACTCCATAGGCCTTGCTTTTCTAATGTGGGAGACAAATGATGGTCTTTTGGCTTTGAAAGTCCTACTTCCCCTACTCCAACTGCCTTGCAGGGGCCCGGCTCTGCCTGGGCTGCATCCGACTCTCTGCTTGGCAGAACTTCCCCTCAGAGCCTGACTTTGGTCTCTCATCTTTATTATTTTTCTTTAACAATAATATTCTTTAAAAGGAAGTGAAATGCAGTTTTCTCCCTTCCTCCTCATTCCTATATCCTTTCTCAGTTGCCTTTGAAGCTGTTTTTTTTCCAACTGCTATAAAAATCAAGTTTGAACATTACAAAAGTTCTATTTCAGAAAGTGACTCAATAATAAAAATGACATAAAATCTACTAAACAGGTCTTTGAAAGCTTACATGCTTTTATTCACATCCAGACTTAAATTTAAGGGAAAAGTGTTACTAGAATTATGGAGTCCTTACATAATGATAAAAATTTTAAATCACAAGGAGGACTGTGATTTGCTCTCCACAGCTCTCTTCAGGATTAAAGGATTTATCAGATCAGCTACTGGGAGTGTTACCTGAATATAGCCCTCAGCTGTCGGTCTCCTAGAGAGATTGGAGACTCCTCAACCAAGTTTACACCCTCTTCCTGGGGCAGATCAAAACAGATTACTGATAGACCAACGTGGGACACTCTGAAGGGTCAATTCATCTTCAGAATTCCTCACATGGTCAACTGAGACATTCCATTGAGACAACATTACATCTTCACTTCTCTCTCTGGCCAATCCTGCTTTCATCCCTTCCCTTCCACAGGTGTTGAATGCCAGAGTACTCCCTAATAAACCTCCTAAGTGCTAATTTCTGCTTCAGAATTGGCTTCTTGGGAAACCCAACCTGTGGCAGATGGTACCAGAGTGGCCCAAGAGAGAAAATGTGAGGATGTGATTTTGAGGCTATTTCAGCTGGTTCTGGAGACTCCAAAACTGATGGCTGTTGAAGCACAAATAGCCCCTGGAATATGATGGCAAACAGTGCAATTGTTAGAACTTCCCCTAGAGGTAAATTGGAATGGTATACCACTGGAAGAAAATGCATCAGTTCAAGAGATGTTTCCAGCATTTGAGAAATGTGGGAAAATAGTAACTATAAGGAAAATGGAATAGGATGACCACTGTTACCCTCAACTGATGCTGTGAAAGAAACAAAACAAAAAGCTGAGAACATTTAATTGGCAATTAAAAGCTAAGTGTGAGCTGGGACAAAGTGAGAGACTGGCATGGACATATATACACTACCAAACATAGAATGGATAGCTAGTGGGAAGCAGCCGCATAGCATAAGGAGATCAGCTCGGTGCTTTGTGACCACCTGGATAGGTGGGATAGGGAGGGTGGGAGGGAGGGAGGGAGACGCAAGAGGGAGGAGATATGAGAACATATGTATGTGTATAGCTGATTCACTTTGTTATAAAGCAGAAGCTGGCACACCATTGTAAAGCAATTATACTCCAATAAAGATGTAAAAAAAAAAAGCTAAGTGTGAAACAGTTGCTCTCCTCGGTTGCCTATAAAGCAGTGCTTAAAGCGGAAGAGCAGAGAAAACGCCACCCAGCCGTGACAGTAGTAGAGCTCCAAAATGGGTTAGGTGCCCAGCCAAAGCAGATCTGCTACGGTAGGACCTTGAAACAAGAGGCAGGGTGGTGGTTAAAAATTTTGTGGACCCAAGTGTTCTAATGAGTAGCAAGGTTAGAGAAATAGCTACACAATGCTGACCCGTGGAGAGTTTTCTTTTTTTTTAACATCTTTATTGGAGTATAATTGCTTTAAAATGGTGTGTTAGTTTCTGCTGTATAACAGAGTGAATCAGCTATACATATACATATATCCCCATATGTCCTCCCTCTTACATCTCCTTCCCACCCTCCCTATCCCACCCCTCTAGGTGGACACAAAGCACCGAGCTGATCACCCTGTGCTATGTGGCTGCTTCCCACTAGCTATCTATTTTACATTTGGTAGTGTATGCCACTCTCTCATTTCGTCCCAGCTTACCCTGCCCCCTCCTCATGTCCTCAAGTCCATTCTCTACATCTGCGTCTTTATTCCTGTCCTGCCCTAGGTTCTTCAGAACCATTTTTTTTTTCATAGATTCCATATATATGTGTTAGCATACGGTATTTGTTTTTCTCTTTCTGACTTACTTCACTCTGTATGACAGTCTGTAGGTCCATCCACCTCACTACAAATAACTCAATTTCGTTTCTTTTTATGGCTGAGTAATATTCCATTGTATATATGTGCCACATCTTCTTTATCCATTCATCCAATGATGGACACTTAGGTTGCTTCCATGTCCTGACTATTGTAAGTAGAGCTGCAATGAACATTGTGGTACATGACTCTTTTTGAATTATGGTTTACTCAGGGTATGTGCCCAGTAGTGGGATTGCTGGGTCGTATGGTAGTTCTGTTTTTAGTTTTTTAAGGAACCTCCATACTGCTCTCCATAGTGGCTCTATCAATTCACATTCCCACCAACAGTGCAAGAGGGTTCTCTTTTCTCCACACCCTCTCCAGCATTTATTGTTTGTAGATTTTTTAATGATGGCTATTCTAACCAGTGTGAGGTGATACCTCATTGTACTTTTGACTTGCATTTCTCTAATGATTAGTGATGTTGAGCATCCTTTCATATGTTTCTTGGCAATCTGTAGATCTTCTTTGGAGAAATATCTATTTAGGTCTTCTGCCCATTTTGGCATTGGGTTGTTTGTTTTTTTTGATATTGAGCTGCATGAGCTGCTTCTATATTTTGGAGATTAATCCTTTGTCAGTTGCTTCATTTGCAAGTATTTTCTCCCATGTTGAGGGCTGTCTTTTTGTCTTGTTTATGGTTTCCTTTGCTGTGCAAAAGCTTTTAAGTTTCATTAGGTCCCATCTGTTTATTTTTGGTTTTATTTCCATTTCTCTAGGAGGTGGGGCAAAAAGGATCTTGCTGTGATTTATGTCATGGAATGTTCTGCCTATGTTTTCCTCTAAGAGTTTTATAGTATCTGGCCTTACATTTAGGTCTTTAATCTATTTTGAGTTTATATTTGTGTATGGTGTTAGGGAATGTTCTAATTTCATTCTTTTACATGTAGCTGTCCAGTTTTCCCAGCACCACTTATGGAAGAGGCTGTCTTTTCTCCATTGTATATTCTTGCCTCCTTTATCAATAATAAGGTGACCATATGTGTGTGGGTTTATCTCTGGGCTTTCTATCCTGTTCCATTGATCTATATTTCTGTTTTTGTGCCAGTACCATACTGTCTTGATTACTGTAGCTTTGTAGTATAGTCTGAAGTCCAGGAGCCTGACTCCTCCGGCTCCGTTTTTCGTTCTCAAGATTGCTTTGGCTATTTGGGGTCTTTTGTATTTCCATACAAATTGTGAAATTTTTTGTTCTAGTTTTGTGAAAAATGCCATTGGTAATTTGATAGGGATTGCATTGAATCTGTAAATTGCTTTGGGCAGTATAGTCATTTTCACAATGTTGATTCCTCCAATCCAAGAACATGGTATATCTCTCCATCTGTTTGTATAATCTTTAATTTCTTTCATCAGTGTCCTATAGTTTTCAGCATACAGGTCTTTTGTCTCCTTAGGTAGGTTTATTCCTAGGTCTTTTATTATTTTTGTTGCAATAGTAAATGGGAGTGTTTCCTTAATTTCTCTTTCAGATTTTTCATCATTAATATATAGGAATGCAGGAGATTTCTGTGCATTAATTTTGTATCCTGCTACTTTACCAAATTCATTGATTAGCTCTAGTAGTTTCTGGTAGCATCTTTAGGATTCTCTATGTATAGTATCATGTCATCTGCAAATAGTGACAGTTTTACTTCTTCTTTTCCAATTTGGATTCCTTTTATTTCTTTTTCTTCTCTGATTGCTGTGGCTAAAACTTCCAAAACTATGTTGAATAATAGTGGTGAGAGTGGGCAAACTTGTCTTGGTCCTGATCTTAGTGGAAATGGTTTCACTGAGAAGGATGAGAACAATGTTGGCTGTGGGTTTGTCATATATGGCCTTTATTATGTTGAGATAAGTTCCCTCTATGTCAATTTTCTGGAGGGTTTTTCTCATAAATGGGTGTTTAATTTTGTCAAAAGCTTTTTCTACATCTACTGAGATGATCATATAGTTTTTCTCCTTCAATTTGTTAATATGGTTTATCACATTGATTGATTTCCATATATTGAAGAATCCTTGCATTCCTGGGATAAACCCGAGTTGATCATGGTGTATGATCCCTTTAATGTGCTGTTGGATTCTGTTTGCTAGTATTTTGTTGAGGATTTTTGCATCTGTGTTCATCAGTGATATTGCTCTGTAATTTTCTTTTTTTGTAGTATCTTTGTCTGGTTTTGGTATCAGGGTGATGGTGGCCTCATAGAATGAGTTTGGGAGTGTTCCTCCCTCTGCTATATTTTGGAAGAGCTTGAGAAGCATAGGTATTAGCTCTTCTCTAAATGTTTGATAAAATTCGCCTGTGAAGCCATCTGGTCCTGAGCTTTTGTTTGTTGGAAGATTTTTAATCACAGTCTCAACTTCAGTGCTTGTGTTTGGTCTGTTTAATTTTCTATTTCTTCCTGGTTCAGTCTCGGAAGGTTTTGCTTTTCTAAGAATTTGTCCATTTCTTCCAGGTTGTCCATTTTATTGGCATAGAGTTGCTTGTAAGTAATCTCTCATGATCCTTTGTATTTCTGCAGTGTCAGTTGTTACTTCTCCTTTTTCATTTCTAATTCTATTGATTTGAGTCTTCTCCCTTTTTTTCTTGATGAATCTGGCTAATGGTTTGTCAATTTTTTTTATCTTCTCAAAGAACCAGATTTTAGTTTCATTGATCTTTGCTATTGTTTCCTTCATTTCTTTTTCATTTCTTTCTAATCTGATCTTTATGATATCTTTCCTTCTGCTAACTTTGGTGTTTTTTTGTTCTTCTTTCTCTAATTGCTTTAGGTGTAAAGTTAGGTTGTTTATTTGAGATGTTTCTTGTTTCCTGAGGTAGGGTTGTGTTGCTGCAAACTTCCCTCTTAGAACTGTTTTTGCTGCATCCCATAGGTTTTGGGTCATCGTGTTTTCATTGTCAGTTGTTTCTAGGTATTTTTGGACTTCCTCTTTGATTTCTTCAGTGATCTCTTGGTTATTTAGTAGTGTATTATTTAGCCTCCATGGGTCTGTATTTTTTACAGATTTTTTCCTGTAATTGATATCTAGTCTCATAGCGTTGTGATCAGAAAAGATACTTGATAGGATTTCAATTTTCTTAAATTTACCAAGGCTTCATTTGTGACCCAAGATATGATCTATCCTGGGGAATGTTCCATGAGCACTTGAGAAGAAAGTGTAATCTGCAGTTTTTGGAATGAATGTCCTATAAGTATCAGTTACGTCCATCTTGTTTAATGTATCATTTAAAGCTTGTGTTTCCTTATTTGTTTTCATTTTGGATGATCTGTCCATTGGTGAAAGTGGGGTGTTAAAGTCCCCTACTATGATTGTGTTACTGTTGATTTCCCCTTTTATGTCTGTTAGCATTTGGCTTATGTATTGAGGTGCTTCTAGGTTGGGTGCATAAATATTTACCATTGTTATATCTTCTTCTTGGATCAGTCCATTGATCATTATGTAGTGTCCTTCTTTGTCTCTTGTAATAGTCTTTATTTTAAAGTCTATTTTGTCTGATATGAGAATTGCTACTCCAGCTTTCTTTTGATTTTCATTTACATGGAATTTCTTTTTCCATCCCTTCACTTTCATTCTGTATGTATCCCTAGGTCTGAAGTGGGTCTCTTGTAGACAACACATGTACTTGTCCTGTTTTTGTATCCATTCAGCCAGTCTATGTCTTTTGGTTAGAGCATTTAATCCATTTATATTTAAGGTAGTCATTGATATGTATGTTCCTATTACCATTTTCTTAATTGTTTTGGGTTTGATATTGTAAGCCTTTTCCTTCTCTTGTTTTTCTTGCCTAGAGAAGTTCCTTTAGAATTTGTTGTATAGCTGGTTTGGTGTTGCTGAATTCTCTTAGCTCTTGCTTGTCTGTAAAAGTTTTAATTTCTCCATTGAATCTGAATGAGATCCTTGCTGGGTAGAGTAATCTTGGTTGTAGATTTTTCCCTTTCATCACTTTAAATATGCCCTGCCACTCCCTTCTGGCTAGCAGAGTTTCTGCTGAAAGATCAGCTGTTAATCTTATGGGGATTCCCTTGTATGTTATTTGTTGCTTTTCCCTGACTGTATTTAATATTTTTTCTTTTTGTTTAATTTTTAATATTTTGATTAATATGTGTCTTGGCATGTTTCTCCTTGGATTTATCCTGTATGGGACTCTCTGTGCTTCCTGGACTTGATTTATTATTTCCTTACCCATATTAGGGAAGTTTTCAACTATAATCTCTTCAAATATTTTCTTAGTCCCTTTTTATTCTCTTTTTCTTCTGGGACTCCTATAATTCGAATGTTGTTGCATTTAATGTTGTCCCAGAGGTCTCTGAGAATGTCCCCAATTCTTTTCATTCTTTTTATGTTATTCTGCCCTATGGTAGTTATTTCCAGTATTTTATCTTCCGGGTTACTTATCCGTTCTTCTGCCTCAGTTATTCTGCTATTGATTCCTTCTAGAGAATTTTTAATTTCATTTATTGGGTTGTTCATCATTGTTTGTTTGCTCTTTAGTTCCTCTAGGTTGTTGTTAAACGTTTCTTGTATTTTGTCCGTTCTATTTCCAAGATTTTGGATCATCTTAACTATCATTAGTCTGAATTCTTTTCAGGTATTCTGCCTCTTTCCTCTTCATTTGTTTGGTCTGGTGGGTTTTTACCTTGCTCCTTCATCTGCTGTGTGTTTCTCTGTCTTCTCATTTTGCTTAACTTACTATGTTTGGGGTCTCTGTTTTGCAGGCTGCTCTGCTGGGCAGGACCACGTCTGGTATTGTGTTTTGGGGTGTCTGCGAACTTATTATGATTTTAGGCAGCCTGTCTGCTAATGGGTGGGTTTGTGTTCCTGTCTTGCTAGTTGTTTGGCATAGTGTGTCCAGCACTGTAGCTTGCTGTTCATTGAGTGGAGCTGGGTCTTAGCGTCGAGATGGAGATCTCTGGGAGAGCTTTCACCATTTGATATTACATGGGGCCAGGAGGTCTCTGGTGGACGGATGTCCTGAACTCGGCTCTCCCACCTCAGAGGCTCAGGCCTGACACCTAGCCAGAGCACCAAGACCTTGTTCAGCCACACGGCTCAGAAGAAAAGGGAGAAAAAGAAAGAAAAAAAGAAAGAAAAAATAAATTAATAACTTTGTTTTATTTAAATAGAAGAAAATTATTAAAAATAGAAAAATAAAAATAAATAAAAAGAAACAAAGAAGAGAGCAACCAAACCGAAAAACAAATCCGCCAATGATAACAAGCCCTAAAATCTATACTAACAAAAACAAAAACAAAATGGACAGTAAGAACCCTAGGACAAATGGCAAAAGTAAAGCTATACAGAACAAATCAGACAAAGAAGCATACACAAACTCACTCACAAAAAGAGAAAAAGAAAAAAATATATATATATATATAAAATAAAAAAAGGAAGAGTGCAGCCAAATCAATAAACAAAGCTACCAATGATAATAAGCTGTAAATACTAAACTAGGATAAACATAAAACCAGAAACAAATTAGATGCAGAAAGCAAATCCCAATTCTACAGTTGCTCCTAAAGTCTACCGCCTCAATTTTGGGATGATTCGTTGTCTATTCAGGTATTCCACAGATGCAGGTACATCAAGTTGATTGTGGAGATTTAAGCTGTTGCTCGTGAGGCTGCTGGGAGAGATTTCCCTTTCTCTTCTTTGTTTGCACAGCTCCTGGGGTTCAGCTTTGGATTTGGCCCCACCTCTGCATGTAGGTCACCTGAGGGCATCTGTTCTTTGCTCAGACAGGACGGGGTTAAAGTAGCAGTTGATTAGGTGGCTCTGGCTCACTCAGGCTGGGGGGAGGGAGGGGTATGGCATGCGGGACGGGACGATGCTGCAGCGGCAGAGGCCAGGTGATATTACAACAGCCTGAGGCGCACTGTGTGTTCTCCCTGGGAAGTTGTCCCTGGATCATAGGACCCTGGCAGTGGCGGGCTGCACAGGCTCCCAGGAGGGGAGGTCTGGATAGTGACCTGTGCTTGCACACAGGCTTCTTGGTGGCGGCAGCAGCAGCCTTAGAATCTCATGTCTGTCTCTGGGGTCCATGCTAATAGCCACGGCTCCCACCTGTCTCTGGAGCTCGTTCAGGCGGTGCTCTGAATCCCTTCTCCTTGCGCACCCCGAAACAACAGTCTCTTGCCTATTCGACAGGTCCAGACTTTTCCCCAGACTCCCTCACAGCTAGCGGTGATGCACTAGCCCCCTTCAGGCTGTGTTCACGCAGCCAACCCCAGTCCTCTCCCTGGGATCCGACCTCTGAAGCCCGAGACTCAGCTCCCAGCCTCGCCCGCCCCAGCGGGTGAGCAGACAAGCCTCTCGGGCTGGTGAGTGCTGATTGGCACCGATTCCGGCACAGTCCGGAATCTCTCCGCTTTGCCCTCCACACCCCTGTTGCTGCACTCTCCTCCGTGGCTCTGAAACTTCCCCCTCCACCACCCACAGTCTCCACCCGTGAAGGGGCTTCCTACTGTGTGGAAACCCTTCCTCCTTCACTGCTCCCTCCCACTGGTGCAGGTCCCATCCCTATTCTTTTGTCTCTGTTTTCTCTTTTTTCTTTTGCCCTATGCAGGTACATGGGGAGTTTCTTGCCTTTTGGGAGGTCTGACGTCTTCTGCCGGCGTTCAGTAGGTGTTCTGTAGGAGTTGTTCCACATGTACATGTATTTCTGATGTATGTGTGGGGAGGAAGGTGATCTCCACGTCTTACTCCTCTGCCATCTTGAAGGCGCCCCCCCCATGAATAGTTTTGGAGATAGTTAATGGAAGATGGTGCCCCGAAAGCCTATTTTTTTGTGTGTAGAGAAAGGTTTATTTCAAGGGCCAAGCGAGGAGAATGGGGCGGGGTGCAAGTGTGAGGTGAGGATGGCGAGGTGCCGGGGAGTGAGTTGAGGTAGGGGGGTGGCTCATCCTCAAAAGACCTGAACTCCAAGAAAAGGCATCTTCTTAAAGACAAAACTACTAGTTAGTGACCATGCCTTTCATTCTAATCAGAACAGAAAAACTGTATTCTCCATTTTTCTTCAGTAGAGCAGTCAGCACATACAGCATCACTTTTTTCCTCTTTGGCAGCCCTGAAAGAACGCTCCTTTAGAAAATACTTTCTGAAGTGCTGTCTGGAGGTTTATTTTAGATGTGACCATCTGTTTGAGGTGCAAGGGTTATTTGAAAAGGAGCTCTTTCATTTGTCTTTGTGGGAGGGAGGTTACCCCAGTCAAAATGACATCACGTTAGTGGGGCACCTGTGAAACTATGCGGGATTTGGCTCAAGTACAAAAGACTTTGTTTTCCTTTTCCTTTCCTATGGTAGTTAACTTGATTTCTTCTCTCCATAAATTCTGTAATTGGTTTAATAAAATACAGAGTGCCCTTTTCTAGTAGTTCCACTGTGAACATTTATGTAATGAAGTTTAAGTAACCGAAACATTGCATTTTTTGCAAAAAAGAAAACTTAAAAGTTTTCAGAACAGCTAGAAAATACTTAAAAGAAGAATTTTAAAGCAGTAGGGCTTTCTTTGATAATAATTCTCACGTTTACATTAGTTGCTCTTAAATAAAACCTCCCCTGGCATTCTGCAGGCAATAAAGAAGGCATAATCCTTCTTATTTTTATTTCTGTAGCATGTGAAGTTTTACTAGTGGGAGGGTTAAGCTAGTTTTTTAAAAGACAAGAGAAGAGATTTAATATTAACTGTTGCTGTGCCCTAAGGCTAACCAGACAGCTGGGGATTGCCCCAAATTGATGTAAGGTTGTAGCATTTTCCAGGAAAGCCTTAATTTTTTTGAGAGAGAGGACCTTATGTTATGATAGAAGTAGGGCAGGAGTTCAGAATTTCAGATCACCTACAGATTCATCACTGACCCTTCAAATGACCTCACCTGCTTCCGTTATTGTTAAGAGGTAAAATTTACTAGGTGAAGGGGCACAGAGAGGAAGCAGTATAAGCAGAGCCTGGTGAGCATTACTGTGGTTGAGAGCTGCCTGTAGGAACTGTGGTCGAGTAGTGTAGAGCTGCCGCAAGGATCATGGCACTGAAGTAGAAAGTGTCGGGGAAGAAATATCCTAACCTGACACCTCTCTCCACTTACTGTCTGAAATCCCAGAAGCCAGAAGGCAAGGGAGCCTGGGTGATGCCATTATGGTGGTCACATAACAGTGCAGAAAATGGCTATTGGAAGTGGGTGGTCATATTTCCTTATTTCTTTTCACCCTGTGTATTAGTTTTCCACTGCTGACAAAACAAGTTAAGCCACAAACTTAGTGGCTTAGAACAACATAAATGTACTCTCTTATAGTTCATGAGGTCAAAACTCTGAAATACGTCTCACAGGGCTAAAGTCAAAGTGAGTCTGTGTTCCTTAAAGAGGTTCTAGGGGAGAATCCATTTCTAACTCTTTTCCAGCTTCTAGAGACTCTGCCTGTGTTCCTTGGCTCATTATCCCTTGCTCCATCTTCTAAGCCAGCAAAATCTGGCTGAATTCTTCTCACATTCCATATGTCTTGCTCTCCCTTTTCTGCCTCCCTCTTCTACTTACAACTCTTGGGATTACATTGGATCCACCTGGATAGTCCAGGATACTCTCCCCATTGCAAGGTCACTTAATTCTCCTTTGCCTTGTAACCTAACATGTTCACAGGTTCTGGGGATTAGGTCATGGACATCTTTGGAGGGGTCATTATTCGCCTATCACACATTGTTAGTTTAAAGAAGTTACCTAGTGGAATTCCTTGGCGGTCCAATGGCTGGGATTCTGTGCTCCTGCTACCAGAGGCCTGGGTTTGATCCCTGGGATCATCGGTGGGGGAGCTAAGATCCAGCAAGTCACAGGGCTCGGCCTTAAAAAAAAAAGAGAGAGAACAAAGAAGTTTCTTAGGAATATTAGGACTCTGCTTTTGCCTCACAGTGTAGCAGATAAAGTAATGACCGATGGTCCATCTAAGTATACTTTCAGGATTCTCCTGTGCGTTCTCTCCTGGTATTTGTCACTGAACGAAGCATGAAGATGTCACTAGTGGAGTATATATTGTCACAGATCTACAAGGATCCCATTTGAACACAGTTTTGAATTAGAGATCTTATCAGTGCTTCCCTTATTGGAACTCTTCATGATATTTCAGGATGTTTTAGGTTCTGGCCTTGGCAAAAGATCACATTTTAGGACTATTATCTTCAACAGGTGTTCAGTAAAGTCTCTGAGGGAAGGCAAGCCTATAGAGTGGGTCATGCATCTTTCTCAGGTGAGGGAGGAAAGTGTACCATAACCACTTCATATTATTGTTGGTCCTTTCAGGGATTTACAGCTACTTTACAAATTAGATTCATTTGAGGACTGAAAAAAATGCCTATTTTCTTCTATTATCTGTATTACAGCTGACCTAACTCAATTTAATTATACACAATTCTTACGTTCTTTTTGGTAGATGATGGTAGCCAGCAATGGGTGCAGGTTAGCTATGCCTCTAAAAGTTTGCTACCAGGTCATAGTCAAAGCAAGACTCCAACTAGGTTTTGTCACACATAACAGATATTTATTAAGTCAGCGTTCATTAACAAGGTGACACAAACCATTTTATAAACCTTTTCTAAAGGCTTGATAAATTTCCAGGTCCATGTTCTTTTAAGTGCCCTGACCAAAACCACACAGTGCAGTGGCTACAACAGCATTCCAGAGACAGCATTCTTAGCACTGCCATCAGTCAGCCAGAAATTGCCCTAAGAAAATGTTTGGATGTAAGACTGTTTAGAGATCAAGCACCAGGGTCCATCCCTAAAGGTAGAGGCCATGGGCTAGTGCACGATTCTTATATCCTGTTTTAAACTGTTTTAGCCAATTGATATATCTTGAATGACTTTGCTTTCACCAAGGAAAGCCCATTTCTAATATTCATTATGCTAGAAAATAGGCCACTTTTTCAACCAGGTGATATTTGTTTTTGACATTTGCTGTGTTAATTATCAACTCCTGAGGTGTTGAGGGAGCTTAGATTAGCTGATGAATCTCTTGTGATAGCTGCCTCTGAAGTTAGGCCTTTTCGTGTTTTCCTAACTGACCACTCCTGGACTGTTCCTCTTCCATTAGAGCAACTGACTGCTTCAGAATGAAGCTCAACTGACTGATACATGTATAATATCACACTGCTTATGTTGAAGTAGTTGAAACTTTATGATAGGCATCATAGAAATCAGTAGTGAAGCTTTTAAAGCCCACTAAAGGAAAATTGCAGGGTTGACTTATTTGTTGATCAAGAGAAAAGAATTTGTGGCCTGTGAAGTTGAGTTTTCTGGGCTAATGTAGGTTTACTATACTGTAAATATGTTCTGCAATCATTTGACACTAACCAGTATTCACTTAACTTCAATACTGGGCATAGCTCTTTAGGTATATATCTTCAATGGAGAAATCATCTCAAACCTGTGATTAAATCAGTGTTGGGAGTTTTAAGGGGACCCTATAAAGAATATCCTTTGAACAAACAGAATTAAGACAAAAGAGGAAGGCAGATAAAGGTAAGAGTATGGCCAACACGTGATACAAAGAATAGTGGTTAGATCATGGACTTCAGATCATATGGGCTGCATTTGAATCCCAGGTCTGCCACTTCCTGAAGGTATCACCTAGGGAAAGTTGCTTCCACTATCTATGTCTCATATTCTTAAACGTAAAATGGGGATAATAATAGTATACCTGCCATAAAAGGTTGCTGTGAGGATTAAATACTTAAGAAAGCGCTGAGGGAAGAAAAAAGTGCCTGGTACCTGGTAAGAGGTATGTAAGTATTAGCTATTATTATTGTTGGAAAATGGGCCTACTGTTACCAATCTCTAGAATTAAGAATATTTTACCCCAGTCTCCTGCAAGTCATGGCAGGCCTGGATCAGGCAGGCCTCACCCATAGAGAATCTACTCAGGTAGAACTTGCAGCAGAGAGGCTAGGAGGAGAATTCCCCCTCACAGCAGGCGGCTGGCCTCCAAGAAGACAAAAGAAAGTAGCTGAGCTGAGCGTGACCTGTTTACTCTTCTCAAATTTACAGATCAGATGAGTTGATCTACCTTCTCTGAGATGAAGTAAATGCACAGAGAGCGGCCAGGAGTATTTAGGAAAAACACCCCCTCACAGAAAACAGGAGTAGAGAAAAGACATTCCTCACAATTGGCCTTTCTCATAGGACACTGTGAGGACTCTTCCAATTGACAGCAACAAAAAGCCAATTTTAGCCTAAGTATAAAATGACATTTTAAACTCATATTACTGAAATGAATTAAGTGGAATGGCCTCACGCATGAAAGGTGCAGATAGTTAAAAATGACACTTTCTTCCTCTGTCCATCTCTCATCTCTGCTTGACTCTGTTCAGGTTCATGTTGTCTCACTGCATATAGATTTTCTTCATGTGGCAGAGAGGAAGACCACTACCAGTTCCCCCTCATGCTCTTCTAACTCTGTGACACAAAAGTCAAGGCCTCTTCTCTTTTACCTTCAAACTGAAAACCCTGAGGAGATGCCCACCTCTGAACTAGCTCCTTGGCTCAAGTGATGGTCTGGTTGGGCCACCTCCTGTCCTTTGTGGTTAGTCAATTGGGTTTTATGCTTGGTAGTTCAAAAACAATCACATTAGAAGGGAAGGCCCCTCAACTTTTTCCTTGGTTCCTGAGGGGATCCTGGCCTATTTGCTTGCATAGTGACTGACATGATATTGAATGAATGAATTTCACAACCTTTCAGATTGTGAGATTGAGAATCTCACTAGTTTTTCTATTTTAGACTATTCTTTATCTTCATAGCCTTTAAAATGTGTTTTAAAATCTATTTTTCTGGGCTTCCATGGTGGCACAGTGGTTGAGAGTCCGCCTGCTGATGCAGGGGACACAGGTTTGTGCCCCGGTCCGGGAAGATCCCACATGCCGTGAAGCGGCTGGGCCTGCGAGCCATGGCCGCTGGGCCTGCATGTCCGGAGCCTGTGCTCCGCAATGGGAGAGGCCACAACAGTGAGAAGCCCAAATACCGCAAAAAAAGAAAAGAAAAGAAAAAAAAAATCTATTTTCTGAGTCCTTAATAAATAATCATAATTATATCTTTTAGGGGATTTGTAGAGATAAAAAATAAGCTGTTTCTGATATGGCTTACAGCAACCAATTAGTTAGGAGCATCATTGGGTTGCAAGAAATCTCTTAAATCAGGGAGCTATCTGGCCAGATAAAAAGCCAGAAGAGCCAATGTAGTTTAGAAATAATGGAAAGAATGTAGCAGTCTAAACATTAGCAATTAAATGGAGACTGTTAAATCAGCTATTCAGGCTAGGAGAACTGAGAGAGACTTATAAAATGAAATGTATCTATTTTTCATGGATGTTTGAACTCGTTCATATTCCAGTTCCACCAGCTTCTCCTTGTATTCCTTGCTGAATTAGAGTTTTTTGTGGCATGGGATAAAATAATGTTCAGCCTGGTGTTTGGTAATCAATAGACTATAATGCTTAATTTAAATCTTCCTTACAAATTCAGAGGAAAGATTTTCACTTTTTGATTTAGATACAAGAACAGAGCCAGGGATTAAGAATTGCAGGGCAGGGGGTTTACTTGGGAATGCCATCCTAGGGAGCAGGGGTGCAGGGAAGGACGAGTGAAACAACAAAGAAGAACATTTTTAACAAAGTTGGACACTGCTGCAGGTGGCTCTCGCTTCTAGGGACCCTTACAAAACATGTCTAGGAGCCCATTCTCCACTGACCAAGGCCTGCCCCAGGGGCATTAATTTTCTCTCACTTCTGATGTGCACATGCATGAGTTTTCAGTAAGGTTTTCTTGGGTAGCCCACCTTGGGATGTCAGAAATCCCAGGCAGGAAGGAGAGGAAGGGTGGATCAGGAGGCCTTTGAAGTGCTCAAGTGGTGTGTGATGCACTGGCTGTCTACTGCTGTACACTCTTCTAACAGCCTATCTCCTGACATTAACCATATCTCATTCCGTCACATACAATCATGTGTTTTCCAGGAAGCATCATCTTGGGGAGGGCACTATGCCTGGATCTGGTTCTCAGAACTTCTTTGAAGGCCCCTCTCTGGGATTTCCAGAATCTATTTAGGGCTATCAATTTGGTTTGTCTCTTCTAGTCTATAGCAGCTATGATAGTTAATTTTATGTGTCAATATCTCTGGGTCATGGTGCCCAGATATTTGATCAGACATTATTCTGGATGTTTCTATGAGGATGTCTTTGGATGAGATTTGCATTTAAGTCAGTGGGATTTGAGTAAAGCAGGTTGCCCTCCACAATGTGGGTGGGCCTCATCCACCCAGTTAGATACCCGAATAGAACAAAAGACTGACTGACCTCTCCCCTGAGCAAGAGGAAATTCTCCAGCAGTTTGTCCACAGATTTCATCTGCACATTCTGCTGTTCCTTTTCTATAGCAGACTGATTTTGGACTCAAACTGCAACTCTTTCCTAAGTCTCCAGCCTGCCAGCCTTCTCCATCAGATTTTAGACTCGCTAAGCCTCTACAATTGCATGAGCCAATTCTTTAAAGTAAATCTTTCTCTGTATATATACATCCTATTGGTTCTGTTTCTCTGGAAAGCCCTACTAATACAGTAGTCATCACAGCTTCAGAGAGAAGAAGGAAGGGTTTTTTACAGCGCTTAGTGGATGGGGCTCTTAAAGTAATTGAATGGCCTGTTACCTAGAGGTCTTTGTTAATATCTGAAAATTAGTGGTGGAAAAATGCCGCTTAAAATAACCCATTTCATACAGAACCAAAATTTCATAGGAAAGTTAGAAAAAAGTTTCATTTCTTTAAGGATTCACCTTAAAGAAAACTCATCTGTGTCCATGCCACTCTCTCACTTCGTCCCAGTTACCCTTCCCCCTCCCCGTGGCCTCAAGTCCATTCTCTACATCTGTGTCTTTATTCCTGGCGTGGACATATATACACTACCAAATGTAAAATAGATAGCTAGTGAGAAGCAGCTGCATAGCACAGGGAGATCATCTCGGTGCTTTGTGACCACCTAGAGGGATGGGTTAGGGAGGGTGGGAGGGAGACACAAGAGGGAGGAGATATGGAGATATATATATATATATATATATATGTATAGCTGATTCACTTTGTTATAAAGCAGAAACTAACACACCATTGTAAAGCAATTATATTCCAATAAAGATGTTAAAAAAAAAGAAAACTCATCTAAAGTTGTAAAAATCAGTCAGTTTTAATTATGTCAAATGAAATTTAGGTGTAATTGCAATTATGTACTATTAGGTCAAAAGGTATATTGTGTTGAATATTTTGCATACAATTAAATGTGTAACAAAAATATGACGCACTTTATGTTGACTTTGGCAGCACAATGACTAGTTCAGACATTTTTTAATTTTTTTGTTTTTGTTTTTTTGCGGTATGCGGGCCTCTCACTGTTGCGGCCTCTCCCATTGCGGAGCACAGACTCGAGTCGCGCAGGCTCAGCGGCCATGGCTCACGGGCCCAGCCGCTCCGCGGCACGTGGCACCCTCCCAGACTGGAGCACGAACCCACGTCCCCCGCATCGGCAGGCGGACTCCCAACCACTGCGCCACCAGGGAAGCCCAGTTCCGACATTTTGACAAAGAAACCTTTTGACCCCTTCATCAATTTTCTCAACAGCCTCTTGGTATTTTGATAGTCATTCTCTTGAAAGCTGGTGTTGCCTTAACTTGTGTTGATTGTTTTCTTCTTCGATTGCTGACCAGGTTAGCAGATTCTCATTTGTCAATGTCTTATGTAATATGTGAATGTTTCTCTAAAATCCCCTTCTATGGCTTCATCCAATTTTATGTCTTTCAGTGGATCTGCAGTTTCACTTGGAGAGAGGTTCGTCATACTTGCATTGTACTCTTGGCTGTTGCACACATTGGCAGTTAAAGACTCTCCAAGAAGGACTCAGGCATGATGCGTTGAGATAGAAGCTGATGGTTAAACAGGGATGATGATGGTAGAAATAAAGGGGGTGGTGCTGGTTCATCAGTGGTCAGTTCCTTAGTGTTATGACCAATTTTGTTCCCCTCTAGAGCAAATTACAACCTGTAATTGCAGGGACTCAAACAGGGAAAATAACAAGGAGTCCTTTTATCTCAAGACCGCTAGAGGAAGCTGGGTCTGTCTCTCCAGGGCTCCCCAAGATTGGCTGAGACCCAATTCCAAATCACATGGCCCAGGTTGCTGACCCCTGCTTCAGCTGTTAGACCATAGATCCCACTCTGCATTAGCTCGCAGTAGCTTGACTGTATTTCAGACTTTAAAGACATGTCAGAAACAGATGAGTCATGTTTCTTTTGGAACAGATACCAAATTCTGCTATTTTATCTTGGATTTCCATAGAGACTCCTTCAGACAGGGCCTATGTACTTGGTAATGTTTATTGAGCAAGTTGATAGAGTTGATGAACTCAAGCTGCCACTTTAGACAGTTTCTGATTTTCTTTGTCTGCATGGAGGCAAGGTGACTTTCATCTAGAGCACATACACACAGTTTGCAGGAGCTTGAAGCCTGAAACTTCAGCAAATTGGTTATTTCAGCAAATAGCTTTGAGAACCTGAGCTAGTATGTCCAGTGACAGGATGTGAGGAAAACGTATGCTGACTGTTCTTCATTGGGGGTCAGGTTCAGTACTGTAAGGAAGTAGCCAGGCACTTTGCCCAGAGGTCTGTCTGGACAAAATTACCTGCGTATTTGGCCTTAGGTGTGGTATAGTGATTAAGTGTGTGGCTTCAGAGTCACAGGGCTGGGTTTGGACACTGGATCCTCTGCTTAGACATTTTATGATCTCAGTCTAGTCCTGTTATTGCTCAAGTCCTCAGTTCCCATGTATGTAAATTAAAAACATTAATGGCACTTGACTCCTTAGGTTACTGTAAGGATTATAAAAGATGATACTTGTAAAGGGATTACACCAGGTGTTCCCAAACTTTCTCAGTTCATGGGGCCCTCAGGGTCTCAGTCATTTTTCATGGGGTTCTCAAGCCAAAAGAAATACCTAATGGCACAGTGAGGATGCACAGGTGTAATTCAGGTATGACTCATGATGGAAATGTGGGAGCTGAATCTTTCATTTATTAAGTAGTTAGGGCTACATATTTTAATACATATTTATGTCCTAACAGTTTAGTGGGTGCTTGAAAAGATAATACATATACATTGAAAGATTAAACATATTTTTCATTCTTAACCAGAGTGTTTTACCCATGTGATTATGTGTTTGTTGGACACTGTTAAATTTCTCAAACTTTGAAATCAGATTGGATGTTGCCACTCTCATTTCCTGTTCTACATTGATTTTCCTGCAGTACTTGCTTTTTATCACAGTGCCTGTGGAAAACCCAACTTCACAAAGATTTAATGTCATCAAAAGGAATGTAGTGTGACCTGATGTTGAGGGTGAATTACGTCAGGTTAGTAGGTCATGCAGTGTTCTGTTAAGTGGAGAGGATCATGGTTTTCCTCGTAGTGCAGAATAGCTCCCAGAGCTCCTTGGCGTTCACTGTGCTGCCCTGAGGCAGGATACCATTTGACAAGCTTGGGATGACACTGTCTGGCACTTTGACCCCTTATTAATTGGTATCCTGAAGCCCAGCTTTCCTACTCTTTTCACATGTCCTTAAAATCTCTTCCAGGTGACTTATACATATAACATGCTTTGTTGGGGAGGAATGACACTTGAACAAGCACAGTGACAGAGTATGTTATCTGATGAAATCATCATCACTCAGTATCATCTGGAAGAGCAGTTGGGTAGCTACTTTGCACAACACCCTTCTGGATTTTCATTTTATGTGAAGGGCACTCCTGAGAACACAATATGAGTGATGTTCCTTAGAGCTTTGCAAAATGGAAACCCTGGAGTATAGGGTGACAGGCGTCCTGCTAAATACTTCCTATGGATTATCTCATTTAATCCTTAAGAAAACCTTTAGTAAGCTTAGGAAAGGCAGTATGCCTTAATAATAAAGTTGTTTCTGGAAATAAAAAGTTGGTGTCAAAATCTTGGCTCTGTTGCTTACCCATAGTGTGATCTTGGTAAAGTTACTTAAGCTTTCAGTGCCTTAGTTTCTTCATCTACAAAATGAGGCTAATAATAGTCACCTACCTTACTGAATTTATTATGAGAATAAACTAATTTGTGTAAAGTCCTTTGAATAGTGCCTGACAGCTGATAAATATTAGCTTTTACTGTACGTACTATTATTATCTCTATTTTACATATTACTATTTATAATAGAAAATTGAGGCTTTAGAGATCTTTAAAAGCTTGCCTAAGTTTATATAGCTAGTAAGCAGTGATGAGAGGATTTGTCTTTCTCCAGTTACAGTGCTCTGGGGGGAAAAAAACTGTCTCCCATTTGAGAGGGCCAAATGTCACCTAATCTACAAGAAAACTTAAAAATCTCAGGTCACTGATATACCCTTATAATTTAAACTCTTATAATTTATAAAATGTATGACCCATTTCCAAGTTTGTTACCTGCTTGTGTATACAGAGCTCTATAATTTTGCTAATCTATGGCTCAATAGTAAATCAGTGCAACAGACTATGTTGTAACATTTTTCCATTAACATCTTATTTCATTACTTAAGGAAAATCCAGTGTCTTGTCTTGCACTTTACTCTCATGCAACACGACTCTATTTTCTGAAAGCCAGAAAAGCTTGTCTGTTTCCACCCATGCCTTCATCCCTTAATGAATGACAAGGAATGATATCATCTTTTACAAAACCTCTTAACCACATAACTCTACTGAAAAAATGGTAACAGAATGTCCGACTTTTGGCTGGGAGGAAGGAGAGAGAAATATTCAAAGCCTGGGCCCTTTGGAGAATACCATGGCATGGATGCCACAGGTTGTCAGGACTCTGCAGAAAGGCCTGGGGACCTGTGCTCGGAGCAGGACAGTAGGGCAGGGGAGTGAAGAAGGGGGAAGGACAGGAGAGAAGGGGAGGAAATGGGGGACATTCTGTTTCATAATTAACTTTGTCCAGTATTGCAGGCAGCCACCTGAAGGGGAGAAAACAGAAGTGAAAGGCCACTGACATTTACTAATTCCCGTGTTAAGTATTGTGCATGCATTTTCACATACTTAACCTTTTTACTCTACAAAATAACACTGCAGCATAAGTACTATTTAACAGAATATACTGTTGAAGAAATACAGAAAAGTAAGTTGCCAAGGGCTCCTGAGTGCTGGAGCTAGGGTTGCAAATAATCTCTGCTCCCCTCATTCTGTTAGGGAGTACTTGAGTGACTGTTAAAATCTTTTGTAGTCATAGCACAGTGGTGTGCTAATTTGCAAGAGTTAGTTCTGCTCATATCTTCCCAGCTCTGAGCTCAGTGACATGTTGTAGCTTGAAATCAGCCCCCATGGTGGTAGCTTGAAATTGTGGGAGCATGTATACTGCAGAAATTGACAAACACTGCTTGGCTCCCTGGAGTAACGTACCACCCTTCCTTGGGAGTAATGAATGGTAGTAAGGCTTGGGATGGAAGGAGAGGTTAACTTCTTTTTAATATATAAATTTATTTATTTTGTTTTTGGCTGCATTGGGTCTTCGTTGCTGCGCGCGGGCTTTCTCTAGTTGCGGTGAGCGGGACTACTCTTCATTGCAGCGCAAGGGCCTCTCATTGCGGTGGCTTCTCTTGTTGTGGAGCATGGGCTCTAGGCATGTGGGCTTCAGTAGTTGTGGCTCACGGGCTTAGCTGCTCCGCGGCATGTGAGATCTTCCCAGACCAGGGCTCGAACCCATGTCCCCTGCATTGGCAGGTGGATTCTTAACCACTGCACCACCAGGGAAGCCCAAGGAGAGGTTAACTTTTATGTGGTGAAGAGAGAGAAGGGCATCTGGGAGGGAAAATGAAAAACATAGGTGAGTTCTCAGGAAATCAGTTTTAGGAAAAATATACTTATGAAAGTTGAAGACCTTCAAATTGATTCCCGTGAAATTTTGGTCCAGGTGCCTGTATTTCTCCCAGACAATCTTCATATCCTCTCAGAGGTATGTGTAAACTAATTTGAAGACCACCAATGAAAAGGTGTAGTATTAAGAAGAAAGATACTGTCCCTTTAAATAGCCCACAGTGTAAAAAGAGAGACAGATAAGTAAATAGAAAAATAGAATATGGTATAAATCATGTTTATAGAGCCTAGTTATGTTCCTTCCACACAAGATGGGAAGTTTGCAAGGCCAAGGGGATAGACTTATCCACAACATGTTGCCCTCTCTCTTTTAGACCAGGTGACCTTTCAGGATACCTGGGTTCCTGTAATTCCAGGTTTGCTCAGCCTCTTCTCTGGGCCTGTCCTCCTGAGGACATTTGTGTGCATCTTCTAGGCCTGAGGGAGAGGTAAGGGGTAGTTGTTTGGAGGAATGCGGGCAGCAGTTGAGATTGTGGGCTGGAGTGTCTTCATACGTACATGAGACACCTGCCATGCTGAATGGAGCCAGGGATGAGAGGATAAAGGAGGAGGACCCTGGGTCAGGGGAAGTCTCTTCCTGTGCAGCTAAGCGCTGGTAGGGAACGTTGCAGTCCTAAGAAGTATATGTTTGGATGAGGCATTCTAAGTTATGAAATTATATTTGTCAATAAAGAAAATAGAATATACTTAACAGCTTGCTAGTTTGATTAATAGGTTTCAGATAGTAAGGTGTATGGTAGTGGACCTCCATGTCTGTTCCTACCCCAGGCCCTGAAAATGTTGGGATGCAAAGGTTGGAGACTGGCTACACAAACTTTCCAAGCATAATTTGGCAGAGGAGTAAAGTGATCAGCTTTGCGTTTCAGGAAGGTCAGGCAGCAGTGAGACCAGCAAAGGGTAAGGTTGGAGGAAGGGACACAACAGCAGGAAGTCCAGACAAGAAATGATAATTCATTGATATGATGACAGTAGGAATAAAAGGAAGGTGGGTTAGAGAAATATTTAGAATGTACAACCCACAGGGCTTAGTTGTGACATTGAATTACCATTCAGTTAGAGACACCCAGTTACCAGTTGCATATTTGGTCAGGATCTCAGGAGAGAAGTTGGGACTCAAGCTATAAATTTGGGGGTCATAGATGTGTACAGAGGTAGCTGAAGTCATGGGTGGGCAATGCGGTCACTTGAAAAGTAAATAGCATAAGGAGAGAGGAATCTTGAGACCAGATCCCTGAAGCAGCATTTAAAATACAGGTAGAAGGTGAAGAGTGCTTCAGAGAGGCTGAGAATGAATGCTAGAGAGTGGGCAAGAAACCCTGAGGACATGGTGTCAAGAAGGGCAAGAGGAAGCGTGTTTAGAAAAGAAAGGTCAACAGTGTCAAACGCTGTAAACTGTCAGATAGTATATGCACAGAATAGTGTCCCTTGGGTTGGCAGTATTCCACATCGATTTAGTCTGGTCAGTAAATACTCTTGACTGACTAGGTGTGGAACAGCAGAGATAGAGTAAATCTGTAAAAAAAAGAAGTGATACAAAAACCCATGGGAAGTTAATGCAGCCATGCTCTCCTAGTAAACTTGAACTGTAATTGTGATATTATCAGGTGGTTGTCACCAGCCAAGAACCTGGCACAACCCTAGGTATTGTGGAGATGTTAAAATCTGGCAGCATGTTGATTTCTAAAGAAGGGGCAAGTACAATAATAAAAACAGATGAATTTCTGTGGAAAAACTTTTTCTAAAATGTAAGTCAGTCAGTGTTATCTGTCGCCACAGTTCTTCCTGAGCTGCTGCTTTCTACCAAACCAAATTCTATCCTTCCTTCACAACCAGCATAAACCCTACTTCTGCCAAAGCTGCTCCTTCAGGTTTGGCCCCTGCTCATTTGGCTTTTCTTATCCACCTTTTCATACCTGTGAACCACTATTCTACTCTAGTAATTTATCTGTAATGTCTAATCACCCCAATGATATTTTAAGGACTTTGTCCTCCTATTTCCCATGGTAGCTGGCACGGTGGTTAGCAGATTCTCAAATATTTTTGAAGGAATCTTTGATTAACACAGGGCAGGAAATGTGCCAAGTGAGTGGTGTCACTGGGAACAAGAAGGGCTACTTCTTTATGTCTTAGAAATGAATAATCACAGAACGTTAGAGTTGGAAGGGCCTTGACAAGGAATGGCCCTGTCTAACTCCAAGGTCCATTTATGACTTTTAATTAAACTTTCAGAGTGGACAAGTTATGAGGTATTATTCTTTATGTGGACTATGTAGGTGGTGTCTTTGGGACTTGGCCTCTTTGCTCTCATAGTCATTCCTTGTCCTTCTCTGGGATTGGGAGGCTGACCCATGTAGACTGCATTTCCCAGGTTCCAGCTGAGTTCAGCCAAGGACAGGCTGATGGGAGATTGGAAGGTGGGCGAGGGGAGCCAGGGTGTTTTGCCCTGGTTCTGCCTTGGCTGATGTTTCCAGCAGTGACACTGTCTTCTCCATGGCCCACATCCTGTTGGATGGGTTGCTGTGGTTCCAGGTTGACTGGCTTCTGGGCTCTGCTAATCCAGTGTTGATTCAGGGTGGTGGTGACTTTCTGTGTTGCTAATCTCTGGGTTACCTTACCGTTCCCTATTTGGCTTCTAAACTATTTCATCACTGAGTAACCAGATTTCCTTATTACATTCCCCTTGTTTGGAGTACATAACATAAGGACAACCACAGAAATAAAGATATTAAGTGGAGTGGGGCTGGGGGTGGGGGACTTGAAGAAGAGATGAAAAAGAGAAATGAATGTTTTCTCCAGGAAAGAAAGACAGGAATGGGTTACTAAAAACAACATGTGCAAAAACTCTGAAAACAAATGTGAGGCCTCACCAGAATTACTAGCAGCAAAAAGATTTTATCATTGGAGTAATTTGAGAATCGATTTCTCTGACTGAGCAGTGGAGCCAGAAAGGAGACAAAGGGGAGCTTGTGATCTGATGGAGATGAGCTGGGAAAATTGATTTTGGCACTTTGGCCTGTGGAAGGAAGTGAACCATACATAAGTACATAAGTAGTAAAAAGGGAGTTAGCTGCTACTTGGATGAGTCTTGATTTTAACTTGGTGCCACTGATGCCTTTGACATTGTAAGACAGTTTCTACTTATACCAGATTAGCAATGCAGTGGAGCAAATAACCGAACAATTACTGGTATCAGAATAGAGTTTCTAGATTAGCATCCCTTTGCCTTATTTGTTTATAAATCACCAGTGGATTCATGTCCCGCCTAGAAAACCTCCTACATTCAAAGATGGTCTTTAGGCTCTGTAATTTCCCTGCTGTGGCCAATCTGAGTGCCAGTATCTTTTTTTAAAAAACTGAGCTATGAGTTTATGTTCCTTGAACTGGAAAGATGAGAGTATCCAAGGCCCCATAAACCATACTTCTGAAGGAAAGGGAAAAATATCCTCATTAAAAAAAAAAAAATCCTTATTTATTTTTTTCTTTATAATCCAGCCCAAGGCTATAGAAAATTAAAGCAAACCCCTGGCCTGGAGAAGGATACATACGTGGCCATTCTGAATGTAACCAAGGAGGTAAAATCTGGGAACAGGCTCGTTTTCAATGGATTGAAAGCATTTAATCTTTGTAGTTTTTCCAAGAAATGCTGCCTAGATATTGGCTTTTTCAAATACTTTTGTTTTCCAGTTTTCCTGGGGTTTGGAGTAGTTTGCTTATTGGATTGGGATTAGGTCGTGGGCTTTTGTGATGTAAATGAACGTTAGTATTCAGACAAAGGCAGCCTTTGCATTATTTGGCGACATTTCCTCAGGATTCTCCAAAGGAAGCCAGAGACCTGCAGACTTCCACATTGTATCAGAGTGGGACTGTTTGTTCAGATTTTGAGGAAAATCACAATCTTTGCCCATTAAACCAGGGCTGTTCTGGTTTTGTGGACTCTGATTAGTTAGGGACTTCCTAGAAACCAAATCTTGCTCTGATATTCTACTCCTATCTCTTATTATTTAAAAAGCACCATTCAAATACTTGACAAACCTTCCTTTTGGACTCTTTTAACTGCATTTTTATAGGGAAGATTTATATAGCTATAGCATTTTTTCTATATGCCTTACATAAATTCCTTTTTCTAATTAATTTTCCACCTGCATTATGACTTCAAATACCAAAACAAGGCTCAACACTTTAGTAACAGCAATGGGCCTCTAATTTATCAATCACTTGGCTTTTCCTTTTATAACATGTTAGTTGGATTTCAGGGGGGAAAAAAATACATAAATCCTAAAAGACTAGGGACCCAAGGCTGTATATTAATCAATAAAAGTGGAAGCGCTGAGGGCAGGTGTGGTTCTATTCTTTGTTCTCTGAGTAGCTACTCCAAGACGGAGGGGAAGTGCTATGCGCTGGGATTCTCAAGTTCATAATGGACACAGAATCTGAGAACTAAAATTCCAGTTACTTGTTGTCTTAATGCCTCAGCTTCCTCATTGAGCAAAAGGATCCTTGTGAAATCATAATAGTAATTATAGCTAACATTTACTGTGTATTCTTCTACGGAGGGATTTACTAACCTATGGAAGGGTCCTGAGTACTATTTTTTTTTTTTTTTACATCTTTATTGGAGTATAATTGCTTTACAATGGTGTGTTAGTTTCTGCTTTATAACCAAGTGAATCAGTTATACATATACATATGTTCCCATATCTCTTCCCTCTTGCGTCTCCCTCCCTCCCACCCTCCCTATCCCACCCCTCTAGGTGGTCACAAAGCACCGAGCTGATCTCCCTGTGCTATGCGGCTGCTTCCCACTAGCTAGCTATTTTACGTTTGGTAGTGTATATATGTCCTGAGTACTATTGATATATATGACAATACATGAAGATCAGTTTCCAACTATATACCTTACAAGCCTACACAGATTTCATATACTTCAGGAAGGTTATGCTTTGAAAACTAAGCACTCCATCCATGGTCAGTCTGAGGCCACAAAAGCTTTCAACCCCCCAGACTGGGGTCTCTGCTGAACAGAAGGCTGACCATAAGCTGACCCAGCACAAAGCCCTGGTTTCCACATGGACAGTGACTATTAGCCAGGCTCTCAATTACAGTATCAACTTTCTGGAGGAAGACTAGAAAAGAATCACACTCCCCTTATTCCCAGATATATGTAAAACAAGGCACAGTGGTAATCATAAACAATAAAGAGGAGGTTAATTTGCTTTCCATCTAAATCTGAATGCTAGTATAACCATTTAAATAGTGCCAACAATGGAAATAAACAGAAGACTGAGTTAAACCACAAATGTACAGGCCCATACCACTTGGCACAACATAAGAGCCAGCAGTATTGAAATAACAGCAATTAATGCTTTATATGTAAAATGAATCATAGGACTGTAGGGGGCCAGTAGAGCAGTTTATCGAATTGAACCAATGTGACCCTAGAGAAAGGAATATGTCCTTTTTGAAATGAAGGAATGTGTTTCCATAACATTTCTTAGAAAACATGTGAGTTCTTAAAACTCTTAGAGCCCAAATTTCCTTCCTTATTCTCCACATTCTGCCGGTCCTTGGAGTACTGAGAAGCTGGGGAATGTGAACTGCCAAGGTAGGGGGAGAGAGAAGTGCAATAGGTAGGGAGCCCTTCAGTCTGTCCTGTGCTACTGCTGAGGAATAACGGCATCTTTTTTCTGCCTGGCACAGTTTCTCCACATTTTTTTAACCCTAAACTATTCAATATATACTACTCCTCTTGTGTCTACAAAGTAGAACTGCACAGTGGTTCCTCGAGCATCTCTCAGCAAATAAATGACTTTGTGTGACTAAAACACAGCGTTCTGCATTAATCTTCATATGTCTCAGTGAGCAGGCCCAGTTCTTATGCTTCAGTCAAGCATTTGTACAACTCACTGTGTGTTCGGCTCTTAGCATTGAGTGGTGGTAAGTGTAGCTCATGGGAGCTATGGTGATGACATTTGGGGCCAGTCACTTGCAGGTTGTATAACCCCAAGCAAATGATTTAATTTCTCTGTACCTCAGTGTAATCATTTGTAAAATGGATGTGATGATCCTTACCTTGTAGGATTATTGTGAAAATTAATTAAGACTGTGTATGTTTATATTCTACCTTGCAGTGTGTCTGGTATTAATCACTTCTCAAAAAATAACTATCACACTATTATTACTGCGACCCAGGACTGCCCCACAGACTTAGAGTCTGGCTGGGGAACATAGGATATATATTTATGGAACAATGAGTAAGCAGGTCTTTGTTAGTTTTAAGTTGCAGCTCCCTAGATGACACTTTCTCAAGCTGGAAGTCATTTCTCTCCTCTCCATGTCCCTGTGCCAGTTTGTTGTCATTAGAATGGATCGCTGGGGAGCTTGTGTGGGACTTTTGTAGGTACCGGGCTAGGAGTGGGAGATCAAACTCCATTTCAGACTTTCTCTTTTCTTTGTTGTCTGGCTTTGCCCAAGTTCCTTAACTCCTTGGGGTCTCTATTTCCTCATCTATAAAGTGGGAATAATACCATAATTCCCTCTCAGGATGTTTGTAAGGATCAAAGAGATCATGAAACACCAGAGTATTGAAATTGATTATAAAATACAAGACATTATTAATATTGTGTTGTGGTTATTTATGAATGTGTCTTATGCCTCAAACTAGACAGAAAGATTCCCAGCATAGGGACTTGAACAACCAGTTTTCAAAGGCTGTGGGCTAGTGGGGGAGATTCACTGTAAGAAATATGGCAGAGCAGCACTTAGATAAATATTTCTAGTCTATCACTTTATCCCTTGAGCCTTTGTTGCCTTTTTCCACATAAATTATTTTGATTTTTGTCCAAGGAGAATCCAATGAAGGGGGAAATAGACAGTTGGGACTGTCAGGGAAAATTTGCAAGAACCAGCCAGGAAGGGCAGACAACAAGTAGACAATAGTAATAAAACAAGGTACCTGTTTGTTGGGGTGAGTTTTGAACTATGATAGATATATGCAATGTATTCTTTATTTCCAGGACAAAAACACTCAAGCCAAAATAAACAAAAACAACCATTCACCAAGAACCAACCCAAGCATCAAGAACTCGCCTACTCAATATCATAAGAGCCAAAAAGAATCACAAGTAGTTTTAAGTTGCGGCTCCCTAGATGGCACAGAATTAAAAAGATTTTGCTGATACTTAAGCCAAAAGCCTTCAATTGTGGACAGCCACAATCTGAGGCTGACTGCATGTATGTCCGGTGTCCTTACACTGGGCACCCAAGAGAAACCAGCAAAACTTACTGAGTAACTGTCACACATTCCTTCAAAGACTGGGAGAGGGGTCATTCTTATTTATTACCACCTCTTATGATTTTAATGGGGTCCTGATTTGTGGTAACCTCAATCCCAAAGTGCAGAACCTGCAGATCTAGAGGGCCAATTATACTTTGCCATTTTATGTAAGGGACTTGCACATCCTCAGATTTTTGGTATCTGCAGGGGTCCTAGAAACAATCCCCTGCAGATACCAAGGGATGACTATACTTCGTCTTACAACAATCCTGTGAAGGACGTATTATTTTTGTTCTATTGATAAGGAATAAAAGAATCAAAGAAGCTAATTAATTGTTTCAGTGCCACATAGCTTATTAATGATGAGGCCGAACTATTAAATCTGATCATGAATCCATTGTTTCTGGAGAAAGCAGATTTTTTGCTTTTATCTTGATTTTTAACAAGCATCCCAATATTCCACTCTGGCCTTTAAGCAGTGCTTAAAGGACTTGCATTATTTCACAACATTGTGTCTAGTGAGAGGCATATGCAAAACTATCTACACTACAACATACTTTTTTTTCAGTCTACTTTGTAAGTACTTTTAACCTGCATTTTAGGGAACTATTCTTTTTAAAATTTTTTTATTTTTATATAATTTTTTAAAGGTTACTTTCCATTTACAGTTATTACAAAATATTGGCTATATTCCTCATGTTGCACGATATATCCCTTAGCCTCTTATACCCAGTAATTTGTATCTCCCACTCCACCACTTCTGTACTGCCCCTACCACTGGTAACCACAAGTTTATTCTCTGTATCTGGGGAGTCTGCTTCTTTCATGTTATATTCACCAGTTTGTTGTATTTTTTAGATTCCACATATAAGTGATGTCACACAGTATTTATCATTCTCTGCCAGACTTATTTCACTTAGCGTAGTGTCCTCCAAGTCCATCCACGTTGCTGCAAATGGCAAAACAATTATTCTTTATGGCTGAGTAGTATTCCATTGTACATGTATACCACAGCTTCTTTATCCATTCATCTGTTGATGGACACTTAGGTTGTTTCCATGTCTTGGCAATTATAAATAATGCTACTATGAACATTGGGGATGCATGTATACTTTCAAATTAATATTTCTGTTTTTTTCGGATATATGCCCAGGAGTGGAATTTTAGTCTTTTGATAAGCCTCCATACTGTTTTAGGGAACAATTATGTTTATTTGCCTTCCACAGATTCCTGTATAATTCTGCAACAGGGCAGATTCTTGTAAGAAAGCCAATCATAGATTAGTTTTTGAACTAATCAACTGAAAAAAATTCTACCTCCAGTACAAAAGTCTATCATGATTTGATCATAGTTAAAATCTAATATGCCTAAATACAGTCAACTTGAAGCCTTGTAAATATTTTATTTTTTATTACATTGTGAGCAGCTGTTTTGGCTAAATGATTTTTCTGGAGCAAGTGTATTACTGTATAATGAAAGTTTACTTCAAAAAATGGGATTATTTCCTTCAGCAATTCTCTGATTTATGTAATGTTTAGCAAAAGTGGTGTCATAGAACAGGATATTTTTAAATATTTTTCAGAGGCTCTGGAAGTATTTCCTGGAATACTTTACGAAATTTTGATTTGAAAACTAAGCCAATACACTGTTTAGTTAGGAGTGTTTCCCTGTGTTTGCATAATTTAAGACACTGTGAGAAAAATGGGATCTTTAAGTCTGGGAAGTAAATTCTTTTCTCTTGAGCCAGCCTTATTTTGGTGATCAAGGTGCCTTTTAGTGATTGACATTGAGGTGTGTCCCAGAGTCATCACACTATGTGGGATATTAAAGATCAGATATATACAAATATAGAGCCAAAAGCCTCTGTAAATGTTTTAGTGAGCTTCATGGTTATTCTGTAGTTTATCATCATTTCTACCAGTTGTCACTAAATGCATGATGAATGAGAATGAGAATCAGACTGAAGTGCAGACTGATCTGCCCCAAGTTGTGAACTTGGCCAAGTGTGTGCTGAGTTCTTTCCTCTCCTTCCTCTTTTCCTGCAGTCCCTTCACATTGTGACCAAGTACCTAGTCACCCAATGTGTCCTCATGTTCTTCCACTTCGAGTCTCATGCTGGTTTACCAGGGTTAAACTTTTCCCTGTCTCCTTCTGTCCCAGAGTAATCTGGAAGGGAATTTATATCCATTGAGTACCTTCTCTCAGCCAGAATCTTGACATGATTTTCTCCTCAAAACAATCTCCAAGAAATATTAGAGGATATTATTCCCATTTTACACGTGAGACTCATATACACTGAGCAAATTGCCCAACTCATATCACTAATAATTAGTTGAACTCGTGATATAAGCCCAGGTCTGTTTGACTGACAGCTCATACGCTTACTACCATGACATGCTGCTTCCCAGTCTAACTTACTACTTCATTTTTATTACATCTTCAGAGGCCAGCAAAGTGTCTGATAAGATCAACTCGTGAACCAGCTCCAGATAATTTGTTAATGGCTTGATGTCAAGTCAGTGAGAGTGTGGGATGGACCACCATTCATCTGCAAGTGGTTCCTCCTGAGGTCAGCTGTCTGTGCCCTTGGGTGATCAAGGTTGGGGACTGTAGCAGGAGGTGAGCCTGGGGGCCTTTACCCAGGAGGAATTTCATTTCTCATTTGTCCCTTTGAGAGTCCTTATATGGTAAATTTTCTAGCTCAAAGTGTGTTCCTTTTAGATAATATTTGTATTTTAAAAGCAGCCTTGAGTGACATCAGCAAGATGGCAGATTAGGAGGTCCCAGCCCTTGTCCCCTCACACAAACACTGATTTAACAACCATCCCTGGATAAAAATACCTTTATAAGAACTTCATAGTCTAGGTGAGAGGTCACAGCACACATTTCTGGGGCACAGAAATGAGAAAAGATGCATTGAAAACGCTGTACATATTAAGAATTTGCAGCTTTTTGTATGTCAGTCATACTTCAATAAACTGGTTTAAAAAAACAAAAAAGTAAAAGCAACCTTAAATGTCTTGAACTCAAGTGATAGAGTAGTGTAGTAATTTTAGGCACAGGGTAAGGGAGCAAGCACTAGTCTTCTCCTAGCTCCTCCCTTCGCATCTCATCCTGCAGAAATGACCTCCTAAGCCACCTACATAGAGAGCCAGCCCATGAATTATCCTTGACGCTCCATCAAGCCTAATCTCACCTGGCTTCAGATGACTAACTGTATGAATGTGAATGTGGCAAAGACAGTTAGTACAAACTAAATACTTCCTGTGCTTCTCTAAATCTGCTCCCCTCCCTGCAGTTAAGGCTGTGTGACCAATTTAGTTCAATGGACTGTGAGTACAAGTTAAGAGTCAATGTTCTTCCTCCATCTCTTGTCCCCTGCTTAAGGAAAGGTGGAAGAAACTTGGATCCCTGAATTATCAAATGAACAATAGCTCCTCTGGAAAATTTGCCCCACCCACATCAGACTTAACCTGAGAGAGAAAAGAATCTTTGTTTTGTTAAGCCACTGAGATTTTAGGGTTTATTTGTTACTGCAGCATAGCCTATCATGTTCTGAAGAACACAAGGAAATTTTGTGTAAAATGCCCTCCTTCTCAGGATAGATGCTCATTGAACTGACCTTGCAGAAACAGACTTGTTATTTGAAGAAAAGTCCTGCCTGAAAACTGGGAATTTGTTTCTGCTTTATAATGACAGTCTTGGAGAACCTTCAGACAGCAGTCAAATTTATATGAGTATTTAGATGATTGAATATCGAGAATATTGAGTATTGAGGAACAAAAGTAGTTGTAGTCATAGGCTATAGATAATAACCAAGGTTCTGTGCTATGATTCTCCCCATTCCTGCAGTGAAGGCTGAGTTTTTACATGTGATGCAGCATTGCAAATACCCCTTTCCCAGGTCAAAATGGCTTGGATGATAGAGCTGCTATTTAATAAGAAATGCATCTGTGGTCCATAATGGGTAGTTCTGGCTTTGGCACTGGCTTCTCTCTCAGTGAATTCTGGCTTCTCTCTCAGTGAATTCTGGGGTTAAAATAGATGCTATTCTCTATATGATTCTTACAAAAAGAAGGATTAAAAAATTAGAGCACTATAAAGGAAGCTTACAGTGTTGCTCCCAACCCTCCCTGAACCACTTGGCCACGACATTCCTGTGTGTTTGACAGAAGGCCGTCTGCCTCTTTCCGCCTCCAAACTCCGTGTCATGCTCCAAGGAATATGCAGATGGCAAGAATGCCAAACACACCAACCACATTTTTCTGGGTTGAAGATGTTGGGAAAATTACAAGCAACTTATCGTATTTTTTTTTCTTTTCATGAAATTCCTCCTTAATTATCTCTATTGGTTAAAAGTCTCTCCTCCAAGCTCTCTCCTCCTCTCAAGTTGGAGCTTTTTGCCTCAGAATCTTTCCCCTTAGGCCTTTTGGGCTCTTTCCCATAATAGTTTTAGCCTCATCTCTCAAGGGATGTCTTATCTGCCCTGACAGAGGTCTATGCAGTCTAAGCAGGCTCAGCTTTTGAATTCACTGCCTTGTTTGAATTGAAGTTTATTACACCAAAACTTGCTGTCTCTTCTTTTCTTTTTAAATCTCCTGACATCTTATTTATCCCCACCAGGATCCAGATAGAGCTCCCTCACATGTGGCTGTTCTGGCTTCATGACAGGCTCCATCCTGCCCACCCCCTGTTGAACTAAGTGAACTCTCAGATTCTGTCTGTTGTGTGTTTAGAGGGAAGGCACCAAAAGCAAATCTCAGAAAATGATGGTAGGGTCACTTCAGTATCCAAGTTCAATAGAGTAGCTGGGAAGTAGTATTACTGTCTTTTGGGACCATTTAAACCCTGCCTCTTTTGAGGACTATTCAGGAATGGCACTGATTAGTGTTTTAAAAGCAGAGAATTCACAATTCTTATGAAATGTTATAAAGCTATTTAGGGGGCCGAGTTGACTCAATGCCTTTCTTTCAAGGAGGAGAGACTGTTACCTCCAAACACTCAACTCACTGTCCTTTACCCACACTTCTGAAACTCTATTAGGGTGGCTCAGACTCCAGATTCACCAGGAGTTTATATGGAGAGTCTGAGAAAAGAAGTGGTGGCTTTCCTGATTGACCATCTTTATTTATTGCTTCATGACAGTATGGTCATTAATGTCATGACAGGTCGTGAACCACAATGATTTATCAAACTCCAGTCAAAAATGGACTACAGTGAAGTCACATGTTAGAAAAAAGACTAAATTCCATAGGCAGTAAGTAAGTGAAAATCACAGAGACAGAATAATTCTTGGAAAGCTTTAAGGAGGATGCTCTGTTGGAAACCAAGATAGATCCAGTTTTCAGATTTTGAAGCAGATGAGCACCAGATGAAGAGGTTGGCTTGCTTTTAGGGGCCATGCTATTCCAAAAATATGTAATTTTAAATACTCAAATCTCACTTAAGAGAAAAGTAGATTCACCTCTCCCGTGGCTAGGGCATTTTCTCATTGAAACAAAGGCAGGCAGGTTGCCCTCAATTGCAAACTCAATCCCCAAGTTTGTATGCCTAAATTTGCGTAATTTAGTTGCACATATGGTGCAGTTGCACATATGATAGAACTACAAAGGTAGTTCCTGAAAGAAGGGTTGCCAGTCCCTAGTTTTGAGAGATAGGAAGGAGATCTGGAGTCTGTTCTGGTGGGTGTCACTATCGAGGACAGCAGAAGTGTTATAAAGAAGGGATTATTAAATGTGTCCTCAGTGAGAAGACAGAAACATCCATCTTCTGAATGAGCCTTTGATAGTACAGAGACTACAGAGATGTGTAGAGGGAATGAGGCTTCTGGAGAGAATCTCTAGGTACCTATATTGGAGCTGAAGTTCTAAGTGGATGAACTATTAATGGTTGCCAATCCAGGAGGTGAACTCAAGGGTACACTCTTGTAAAATCTGGAGAGCTCAGGTAGGGCTGTGGGTACCCCAAAGGGCTGGAAGATCCTTGATCGCTGTGATGTCAGAGTTTTGAGCAGACTACTGTGTTGAAAGCAACAGTGACAGGAAGAAATATCTGCATTACAGTCCCTGGCTTGGAAACTCTTTCCTGAAGTTTTAGAAATTGGTTGGCAAAGTTTCACTGAAAAAGTGTATTATTTTGTTAGTGTAAGCAACTTTGATGATTTCCATTGTAGCCAGTAGACTCTCTTTTTTAATACTTTTCCTCTGGCCAGTGTAGTTTCAACTAGCAGCCCTGAGCTGCCAAGGAAAGATATTTGTATAGGTTTCTGGATAAGACTTGAATGAGCGAAGTCTTGTCCAGGGACATCTCTGCCATAATGTGGGCAGAGGAAACAGGATGAATTCTGACTTGTGTCCTCCAGACTTCATCCCCTAGAGGGCGTACCTGTGAGGCTGCCTCACTAGCCACATTGCGATTCAAACCCTGCTATTTTTCTGTTAAAGAAACCTGAGACAACATAATAGTGAGCTTTGATTGTCTGACAAATCAGTGGCATCATTGCCATGTGGCCTCTGGCTCACACTTACCTGGTAATGCCAGTAAGTTTTGTGTAAGAATCCCATATTTTCATTTATATTAAATCAAATATCATCAATTTAAATAAAGGGGAAACAAAGAAAACGTATTCATGCATTGAGAGACCCCAGATTTCGTTCTGGATTGCTTCTAGAGTTGGGTGAATGGAAGAGAGAACCATAGCAATTAGCTGGGGTTTTTTTCCCTCATAAAGTGATAGAGGGTTAAGCGGTGGGTTGTGGATGTTGATTAGCCCGAGATCGGTTGCTGGGCTAGCATTCTACGGGTCTGTGGATGAGCAGCTCTCTTTGCATAAAATACAAATGAAATGTGCTCTGAAACCTGTTCTTTACCTAACAGCTCTTCCTAGAGAGTGTTTCTCTGTTAACTGTGGTTCTGTATTTTGGATTTCAGTAAACAAAAAGATCCATGTGCTTTTTAATAATCCCTATGGTAATAGGTTTCTAATGAGCCTTGTGGCTCCAGAGCTGGGGTGCGTGGACAATTCAGGGCAAATAGGTAGATTAAATATCTGATGCCAAGTTGCCAAAGAGAGTGAGTAATAATATCTGAGTACTGACAGGCATTCTATTAATTGCTCTACCTGCCTTGTTTTATTAATGCTCAAAATAACCCTATGAGTTCAGGATTGTTTTGATCTCATTTAGTAGATGGTTGTAGTGAGGCTTAGCGAGTAACTTCCCCACGCTCACAGAGCTAGAAGGTGGCAGAGGCAAGAATTGAATGCAGGTTGCCTGTTGTCGGGAAGTCTCTTTTAAACATAGTGTGATGGTCTGTTGACTTTTTATGTTTACTACATTAAACTCTTTTCTCAGGGCTTTGGGAAAATTGAAAATATCTTAAAAAGCTACATGTTTTAAGTGTTTTAAAATTGCCATCTCAAAACAAGCATGTAACTTAACCAACCGTTAAAAAATTTATATAAACTTACAGTACAATAAAATGTTCCAATTTTAAATTAAACCGATGAAAATAAATATCCAGTTTAATTCCCAGAACTGTCAGCTACTCACTCTCTATCCAGTCAACTAGACATTATCAGCTCTTTGTGTTTGTCAAGAGGTTTATTGAGTTAACCACCAGTCGTCTGGTGTTTTGATTGTTACTATGGGTGCCGTGGCTTTGCTCTGCTTTGAGGACTGCTGTCAGAAGCGAGAACACGTAACTGAACTGGTGTTTTTCCCAATGAAAAGACTTTTACATGGAAGACTGGCTTAGTGCTAACTACTTTTGATGAAGACTATGCACACAGTGAAACTGCCTCTAACATCCTCACAAGTAACCTTTCCTTGCATGTATATTTGAAAACCCCAAACAAAAGCCCGTGTCAACAACAATATTCCCAAGGAACCTATTGCTTTCATGAACTGTCCAGAAGCCTCAAATAGCTTAAAGTTTTTCACAGCTGAGTTCACACATTTTCTGAGGATGCTGAGAAGAGTTTGAGGGGGTGGATCTAGAAAAGTATGAGTGATGCTAGGGGGAAGAATGACTATTTCTTACACTTTAGTTTGACTTTCCTCCCAAACAGGTTTTATTCATGGGGACCTCTTCTCTGGGCAATCATGGCATTTTCTTATTTTTCATGGTATGGCAAAATATTTAACTTTTCTTACTGGCGAGAGTTGTCATAAAACACATGAAGGACACTTTTGTTTTTTAGCTGCACTAGTGTAATGTCCCCTCTTCCACAAACCACAAAAACTCGACCCCACCCCCTCTGTGGATTTCAGAATACCATTTCTGTCTGTTTATGATCAGGAATGTGTGAGATAAAGAAGAGGCAGCTCTTCTCACCACGAACCACATTTCTGTATGAACCCACAATAGGGTGGGCTTCTAGGAAGACAAGCTTCATGTTCTCAAACTTTATAAATGTTTTCCCCATTCCTCCTCTGCCTTTCTCATTGTTTCTGCTGGCTTCGGGCCTCTCCTGCCTTTCCCTGGCTGCTCTTACATCGATTTTCTCACTGGACTGGCCGGTTAGCATGTTAAATATCGTGAGAATAAGCTGCTCCCTGTCCTGGCATTGCTTTTTGAAGGAAACATTTCCTTCCCTTGTGCAAGCCAAGGAGTTACTTCCATGAGGAGAAAGTTGGAGTGCTGATTGGAAACATGCATGATTGCTGGTTTAAATTTGGCTTATTTGCAACAGACAGAGGTTGGGAGAGATAGGAGAGAGGGATTCTCCTGCTTCTGAGGTGGTTCCCCCATCTGCTGCTTATTAGGAGCAACTGTGGAGAAAAGATTTTGAAATTAACTTAGTTGTGGAATAATAAAGTAGCCCTTTTAATATGAGGGATTATAAATGATTACCCTAGAAAATTAAGGGACGACATTTTACCCCCTAGTCCCTTACTTTTTCTCAGGTGGTTTGGCACCAGATAGAACCTGGAGAGGTATCCTGTACCTTCTGTATCCTCAGTGGATGAAGGTGCTGTTTTGTTCCCTCTTTGTAAAGAACCTAGATTCAGGCTTTCGGGGCCCAGAGTGTACAGCCAGCCAGGAGCCGTTCACCCACACGTCCCCAGTCTTCTGGGACCTACAACACCCAGGGGTATTCTTAGTGACATATACAGCTAAGTGTCTGTGGAGGGGCAGGCCTGCTGGTCTTAGCTGTTCTGGAGCTCTCGGGTAGTACCATAGAAGGTGGCATTGGGGGCACAGGACTTCAAAGAAACAGTATATTTTAAAACTTGCCTGACTATCTTTCTCATCATTCCAGCTCCTAAACTTTTTAAGAGGTCAGCATCATAATCTAAAGAAGACACCCAGCCCTCCTAAGAGCTATTCTCTGTATATTCTCATTTATTCATTTGTTTGTTTTTCTTTTTCTCTCCCCAAATTGAATGTAAGAGCTGTAATAGCAGAGCTCTTGTTACTATCTTATAATCCCTACGTCCAGAGCAATGTTTGGACTGTTATAAGCAATTCACACTCAAATGTTGACTGAGTGAATCAAGGAAGTGATGAAGGAAACTCTCTTCCCGTAAAGGGTAATTCTGGATGCCACCTCAGACCCAGGATTAAAGGAGATGGTTCTGCATTGGGACTGAAGGCCCAGAGTTGCGATAGATCAGTAGAACCCCTAAGGTCAATTTAGCCTTACATTTTGGGATTAGGCAGGAGGAGGCCTAATCTGTGGAAATGAGGCCACTTTCTAGACTACTTTCCAGACCACTTTCAATTACCAAGATTTGGGGAGCTTTTACGTTCACTTGAAACATCCTCATCAGAGAGCTCTCAAAGTAGGAACAACAGTTGTCCATTTTTTATGGCATAAGTTTGCAGGCAAAGGGCTCAATTAGTTCTTTAATGACCATCTAACTCCATGATTCTGGTTTTCCCTCATTAAAGTGCTCCTAGATTATTGATTTTAAAGTTACTTTAAGTAGTCACTTTTGGTTTTAAGAGTCTGATCAGAAAATCATCAATTATGTCAGAAAACAGGGGTTTATGGTAAAGACAGATTTTACGTCTTGTCATGAGAATTTTTTGCTTTGTTACTTTGTAATTTCTCTGCTAGAGAGTGATGAAGGTCACCTCTTCACGCCTCAACTGTGAGAGGAGAGGTTGTAACTGAAAATATTTCCATTGGTCATTTTGGATGTAAAAGAGGAAGGCAGGTCATTCCAAACAAGAGAACCCATGAAAATTATGTCTGAGCTTGGCCCTCCTAAGACAGGGATGTCTCTAGTTGGTGCTCAAAATTCTGAAATGGTCATGGAGGGAAATCTCATCACAGAGGACTGTGACTAATCACAAGCCTTGTCACTCATTATTTTTTAGTGTTATCTTGAGTAGAAAGCAAGGGGACTTTCTGAAATAATCTGCTAAACGATGTCTGTCTCCAAGAGTTGCAAACCTTTTATTTATTAGCTCATAACAAAAAGTCTAATTAATGTGGTACAAGTAAGGAGGAGCAAGCCTCCATAACCTTTGAATAAAAGTGTTCTAAATTTCTTGAGCTCTCTTAGTCTACCATGATCTCTCCAGCTTTTCTGCTTGTAATGACTGTATATCTTCAAATTCTATGAGTAATTGACTTATTTTCTCACTCTCATTCCAAATTTCCAGGCATTCAGACAGTCTCATGGGTCGTGCTCAATTAGTTGCTCCAGAACATGGCCAGAGTCTGAATTCATCGTGTGAACCAAGTGACCATGATGGGGTCTGGGTTCAGCATTGGCTTCCATGAGGCTGCCCCTGGAGAGCTCTAAACAGAGAATTTTCCCTCAGAAGAAGCCATGCACACAGCAATGATTGAGAACCCTGGCATGTCTGAGACAGGAACCTGGCTTGTTAGTGCCTGCAATTCTTTGAATGTCAACTCATTACAGAACAGCAAGGAAGAATTTAGCTTCCATTGAAGCTGGAAGCAACCTTGGATAGTACTTAGATGAACTCCCTCATTTTATAGATTAGAATCTGATGAACAAATGCCTTGGCCAAGATCACAAAGGTAGTAAAGGCAGAGCTGGGAGAACTCAGGTAGATTCACTTGAGGAGTGAAGACATGGTTCTGACTAATTATCTCTAAAACCTTTGCTCCCCCACATTCCCCTCTCCCCCTATTTTCTTTAATTTCCAAATGAATATATTAAAATTATAATTAGAATATCAAGTAAAAAGGCAATAAAAAGTCCAATGTTCTGGTAGGTTTTCATGTGTTTAACCTTATCTAGCTTGTGAAATGGAAATAACTTCACCCAAATTTTGGTAATATTGTTAACATTGTTTAGGCTGTTTGACTTCTCTCTGTAGAAATTGATAATATACCTCTGACTACATCAACGGAGGAAGTATGTAAGTGTGTAAAGAAGATTAATATTAATATTAAACCAAAATCTCTCATTTATTTGAGAGAGCAATCCAAGTTGGGAAAAAGAAACAATTTATAGAAGAAAGGACATTCATTGATTTCAAATGCATAAAATAAACATAGCCAGACTAACAATATATTTATCTGATGGGGTTCGTAAGGAGACCTGCTATGATGACAACTTAGTGTATTAATGTTTTGTAATCATAAGTTGTGCGTCTGGAGTATATATAAATTATCCAGAAATGGGGGTTTTACAAAACTAAACTTTATTGCAGACCTTGTTCTAAAGAGTACCAATTCTTATTTAGTACACCCGAACTTAAAAGTTTGGATAGTTTTGAATATTTTTGTTTCAAAATCATGCATTTCTCTGAGATTTCAACATGCTTTACCACAATTAGGTGCACACATATATAATCTATGGACTATATTTTGCTGATGAGTATGTGAATCTCAGGACTAAAGGGGAAAGGCAAGGATGGTGTTCACCAAAAACTGATTCTTAGACTAATGACTGCCTTAGGCAAGAGACCACACCCTGCTGTTCCCATTCATTCTAGATTTCATTCTTTAAGACTTTGGCATAGAAGAGTGAGAAATGAAATATGATAAGGGCTACTTATCATTAACATGTAGGTATTTTGAAGGAAAAGTTGCCCTTTTTGTTCTTTGACCATGGGACCTGTGTTGAAAAGCAAGAAGAACAATGCCCTATAGATTGATATTTAGGACCTATACGACTCATCTCCTCTTCAGTTCAGGATCAGTTTAGTCTCTGATGCACAGGGTAAAGCTCTGGAAAACAACTTTCATCCTGTTTGAGGACTGCTGACTTTTATCTTTAGTCAGTCTTTTAGGAAAATTTAATTGTTGGATTTGCTTTGGCAGTTAAGCTTGATGTAAGTGCATTAAAAAAAAAATCACAAGCCATTTAATTACAATAAAGGAAAGATAATTCCTTAATGGCTGCTGCTGTAATGGATAGTCATAACAGCTTTCTAGATATTTTTCATTTTTTCACCATTTCAGACAATCCAAAGGAGAAAGAGTGAGAGGGCCTGTTGAGTGTACTGCCAGCGAGCTAGACACTGAGACAAAGAATATCAGTGACACGGCAGTTCCTCAGGAAACTCAGGCTGTGTAAAAAAAAACCAAAAAAATGAAAAAACAAAAAAACATGAGCTTGAGAAATTTTGGTGAAACCCTTGAGGAAAAAACTTAGCAATATTAAAGGACATTCTGAAAGTTGCTGGAGATATTTATTTCACCCTTTTCCAAAAGACTTCATTCGTTCAATTCTATTTTATGAGTAGAATTAATAGGACCTCTCTCATTCTGCCCTCCCCTGTTTCCTCCCCAAAACCCCTCAGGATTGACTCCACCTCAGATCACTACAGAATATAGCTATAGACTCAAAGGGAATGCACACACCAAACTGAACCATGCTCACTGATATATCACATCCCTCACCCCCAGCTAACACATGCTTTTAAACAAAGCATACAGGGACCTTTTTCAAACCATCTTTGAGTCAAAGGGAAATAACAACAGGTGACACCCCAAGAGCAGCTGTGGTGGCCAGAGAATTATTGCTTCCTTCACTTTGTGGCTCTGTTGAGTCATCAGAAAGTACAAGTGAAAAATCAAAGCCAGATGACTTTGTTCTATGGGAAATGCTTCTTAAGATTCTGATATGGTTAGTAGGATAAAGGCCTTTGTAGATAATCAAACTTCATCTGTTTATTTGTTCATTAATTCAGAAATATTATTGAATACCAGTTTGTGCTAACCATATGTTAAGTGGTGTGGTACAGTGGTGAGTAAAGCAATAGTAGACACCCTCCCTCCCCTCCTTCAATTCTTTACTTATATGTATTGTAACACTAAGTCCCATGCTGGCCACTCTATCTGTAATTATTCCCTCGCTTCTTATCACACACTTCTTATCAGCCTTCCTTACTTTTATTATCTTTAACTCTTGTTACTATCTAATATATAATATATTTTACTTATTTATTACCTGTCTCTGCCACTATAATGTAAGCTTCACAAAGCCAGGAATTTCTCTTCTAACGTGTCATAGCTATTTATATACCCAGCACCTAAAACAGTGCCTGGAAATAGGCACTCAATAAATATTTGTTTAACTAATCAATTAATTCATGAATGAAGCAATTGGAGGCAAGGACATAACTACAGAATGACACCTAAAGCCCTTCTGTTTTCCATCTGGATCTATTCATTTGTATTCATTGCATTTTGTTTTTCAACTTCCTAGACATTTTATTGTTTCTTCTCCAAAAAAATCAGGAATGACAGTGTCTGAAGACTTGGTAAAAACACAGTTGTGTCTGTGGTATTCCCCTGATCTACACGTCAAAACTCCTAGCAGTAAAGGAGATCAGATTTGCCTGGAAAACTTATTCTTGATAACCATATGCTTGCACAAGGGCTCCAAAATCATCTGCTAAAATTTATTAATTGGGTTGATAATACCTACTATGCTGGGTTTCTATGAAAAGTACATGAGATAAAGTAGTGAAAAACTGTGAAATCTGTATAATGTCTTTAGCTGGTAGAAGTAGGAACATTAATCTGTTTTATAATTTGATTAAGGATCAATATCAAAATCCCTGGCTTAAAATGTCTCGAACTAGATGTCATGGAGATGGAGAAGAACCAGCAAAGAACACCAAGTAGGAACAGCCAGAGAGGTAGAGAAAACCAGGCTATGGTGTTATTCAGGGCCAACTGATAAACTTTAATTAGTGGGCCAATGAAAACAAAGCAATAGCAAGGTAGACGTTATTGATGACTTTTATAAAAGCAGTTTCAATGGATTGGTGAGGGAAAAACTTTATTGAAATAGATTTAAGAAAGTTGGGAACTACAGGTATAAACAGCATTTGCACAGACTTTTGCTATAAACGAAAGGAGAAAAATGAGGTATGAGGTCATAAGAGTTTTTTTTTTTAATGGTGTCCCCCAATAATAGCCTGTTGATATATTCTGGAAATGATGCAATAGAAAAGAAGAAAGTTACCGATGTGATTTATAGAAAGGATAATTTTGGAGTCTAATGGACAGGTAGTGATATTGGCCTTAACTAGAACAGAAGTGTTAACATTTTTGCCCATGCCCATGAACTATTAATAGATATTGCAAATTTGGTACAGATAGCTGATACACTGGATAATAAAATTGAAATTTAAAATGTCTTTCATAGTCCAAAAACAAAATAGGCTATACCCTCAGTAAAAGAATAACCTTAGCATTCTACTTTACAAAGGGAGATGCCAAGACAACCTGGACAGTAGGGAAAATATTATCTCTGATGATCCATAGCTAATGGATTACCCCACCTGAGTTTAAGGTTCAAAGCCAGATAATCTGTGATCAGAAAAGACTGCCACCTGAGGAATTATTTTATCATAACTACAAATTGGTAACCCTTCCAGGTACCAATGAAAAGGAAATGAATATTTCTTCTGGAGGAACCTAGTTTTTACTCAAGCTTTGTAGAATTTTCATAGATAAATTCTCAATGAATAAGTAATCACAGTCAGAAATTACAGATGAGGTACTGTGAGGGAGAACAAGTAGAAATAACAAACAGCAAAACCAGACCCATAAAGCATCAGTAGTAGAGTTGGTATTTGAACGTGGACAGTCCAACTTCAGAGCCCAGCTCCTAACCACTATGTTATACTATATAGTTTTTGGTATTCTGGAAACATATTTAAATAAATGAATGATGGAATCTAAAATGCAAACAAATAAGAAAAAGAAGGAAATGGAACATTTAAAAACTAAAAAAAATTGAAGTTAAAAACTCACTTGGAGGCATAAACAGAAGATGAGGTATAATTGCAGAAATTAGTAGACTGCAAGTTAAAGTTGAAGAAATTTCCCAGAAAGTAACAGAAAGGCAAAATGATGGAAGATATGAAAGAAAGGTTAAAAGACGAAAATCCAAATGTTTAATATATATCTACTTGGAGTATCAGGAAGACCTATTAGATAAAGTGAGAGAAATTAAGTATGTGAACAAATAATGGCTAAGAATTTTCCAGAATTGATAAAAGACATCAATCATTAGCTTTAGGAATTCCAAAATATCAGAAACAAGATATCTAAAGAGACATTCATAACCACACACTAAGTCGAAGTACAACATACAAGAGACGAGAAGATTTTAACAAGTGGTCTAAATAGACTGACAGCAGTCGGTTCAAGTGCAGCAATGGAAGGCAGGTGGTGGAATACTATCTTCAAAATACTAAGAAAATGCTTGTTAACTCAATTGTTTATCTATTAAAAGTTATCTTTTAAGAACATATTCAGAAAAACAAAAACAGAAGCTACATTATCAGTAGAACCTCAGTAAAGGCATTTCTAAAGGATGTACTTAAGAGGAAATGTCATAGGAGTGTTTGACCTACAAAATGAATGGTGAAAACAGAAAACTCTATTAGACATTGACTATCTAAAACAATAATAATAATGCCTGCTATGTGAACCTAAAAATATAAAACTAAAATACAGATAATCAAAAGCAGGTAACTTGGGAGGGAGATAATTAAAGCTGAAATTTCAAGGTGGGTAACACTAGACTCTGTTAAATTAATTATGAAGGTTAAAAATGTTCAATGCAATCACTGAAACAAAGAAAGTGTACCTATCAGTCACTCTATTACAGAGAAAATAATGAAATTACAGAAATAAAATATCAGTAGCTTTATCAACTGGAATACATGTAAGGAAGAGCAACCAGAATATCCAAAGATCTTGAAACAGGGCATGAAAATATTTAGTTTTGGTAAGAAAATACATTTTGTGGGAGGGGGGAGGATAGCTCTAATAATTTCTTGAATTTGATAGTCTTTGAATATTTAAGATTTATCGTAAAAGGGCAGGGTTAAATGTACTATTTAATGCTAGAAGATTGAATTAGGGCTTTAGATATGAGTTATAGGGAGGTAATTTCGGGGTTTATTACAAGGGAAATATTTATATAAATGGAATGGTTACATTTGAGACACCGAGCTTTTCTTCACTGGAGGTTGCAGCATTGTCTGTCAGTCAACTTTTGTGTGGCTAACTCCTGCAATGGGTCAAAGTTGGACTAAAAGGACTAAATGAACTCTCTGCCAACTCTAAGATTCTAAAATAATACTATAGAATTAATTTGTTTAAATCATGCTAACCACCATAAAGGCAGTAATTTATTCAGTCCTTGCAACAACACCATAAGTGTTGTCTCTGTTTTGCAGGTGAAAATGCTAAAGTTCAGAGAGTTTAAATAACTTGCTGAAAATATGTGGGTTGTATAGGGTATACCTGAGATTTCAATCCAGAACTGCCTTATTCCAAATTGGGAACCTTTCCAGCATGCCTCACTGAACCCCAGAATTAGGAGCATCAACTCAGTTCTAATCTTGCCAGATTCTCACAGAAAAAAGTCCCCTCTGTTTCACAATATTTGTGTAGAATATCATAAGCCAAAATTGACAAAAGCAGACATACACACACACACACAAGCTAAATTCCTCATACAGACATTGATGTCTCCTTCCTTTCTGGAAACTTATGTATTATAAGCACTTAAAAGAAGCCTTCTTCATCCATAAAAAAATACATTTGTCAATGTGAATTTTGAGGGTAATTTTGTTTTTAGAACAAATTCCCTCAATATACAAAATAAACCTTTAATAGTTCTCATATAATTGATTTTCATTTGCATTGACCGATATAAAATTTGTTTTTCTTTTTTGTGTTTGATCCATTCAAGGACCTTTAATGAGGTTTGGTAGTGTTGGATATTTTTGTGCCAGTTCTGCTAATACATTTTAACATTGGCTTGTCTACTAATAAGAGAGGCCCAGAACAGCTGCACTACTACTGAATGAAAAGAAACCAAATTTGGAAGATTAGGTTTCAATTTCATTGTCACTACATGCCAATAATCAGTTGGCATGTAGTGACATTTAAGAGGGGAGTTAGGTAGAAGATAAATGGAAAGAAATTATTTTAGACAAAATAGAATAAAAATTGAACATATCATGAAACTGAATTTGCACTAACTTAAACTGCTAAGTGTTGAACATAGCCACAATGGTCCTGAACTGGGATACACAGAAAGGAGACATTCTGTTACCCTGATTAGAGATGCACAGGTTCTATAGACTTGAGCTAGATGGATCTTTCCTGGAAGCAAATTTTCCAGTTAGACAGATTTGATGGCATTTGGTTGGATTTAGGTGAGCTCAAAGTAAACAGTCCAGATCTAAATCCTTTCACCTGGCTGGTAAACCTGTTGGGTTCATAGGTCACTGGGGAAAAATGGCTTGTTTGACTGAATAGGTTTTGTCAAAGCTTCCAGGAGTTGTCTCTGGGCTAAGAAACGGCATGGAAAAATTTGACCCCTAAGGAAACGGGGAAAATGTAGCGCACACTGTTGGGACCTGTCATCTCCTAAAGTTCTTGCTCACATGTAGGATGAGTGTGCACTCTGCCCTTCAGTTTTGTAATGGTTGAATTCCAGTTTCTACAGCTGACTGCTAGGTATGTCATTTTTACTCTTCTTTTTAATCACCAATAGGCAACAATCACTATTATTGTTGAATTTTAGAACTCTACTTTTCCTTAAAAACACAGATCTTATTGTGGGGAAAGCAGGGATGATGGCAGGACTGCTCATCTGCTGTCCCTTATCACTGATTGAAGAATGGAGGTAGATAGGAGAGAAGGGGAATCTGGTTGATAGTTCCAATCCATTTTGGCTTGCCCAGTATAGAAGGTTTCCCAATTGTGTGTGTGTATGTGTAGGTGTATGTGTTGGTGGCAATGTTTTGATGCTATCTTCTGAAGAAATATTGACATAATCATGCTGAGCCTGTGCTTGATATTAGTTCCCTAAAGGAGTGTCCTGAAGGGATACCGTAGCTTCAAACATTGGCTCACTAGACTTACTCTAGGGGACCTGCTGTTTTCATTGCAACACTCCTTTCTTGGGAGACATATATCTTTCTTGCTTTGTACAGTTGCTAAACTGAGGGAAGTTTAAGCTAAGCTGTGTCTCTCTCATGTATGTAGGTGGGTAAGTTTAGCTAAGGTCAAACTAGGAAAATTTTGAGTCTGTGTCTATCAGTAGCCATCTTGCCTTCCAGGAGGAGAAAACCCACATGCAGAACAAAGTCAAGCAAAGAGAACTGGAGTTGAGATACCAAGAGATCCCTGCAAACAGTTTGGCCTAAACCCAGTTCCGTCCCTCCAGATTTCAGTTACATGAGCTAATCAACTTAATTCTTTTGCTTAAGCTTAGATTTACTTGCATTTTATCACTTCCAACTAAACCTGTGCAAACATACCCACAAGCTCCAAGATTCAGAGTAAGATAGACACTGAGAGATCTATTTTATTTGAATCATTGTGATGGCCAGAAATTATATTTATCCAGAGCTCTAAAACTGGCATCACCAAACCATCATGTAGGATTTCCAAGTGGCCTCATCTTTGCACTGCTTACAGAGGATGGTGGCTGACTCATCAGTATGACCTGAAACCCCAGAGACCCAGATATCCTCAGAGGGGATATCTGTCCCTGATAACCCCTTAAAGTGAATACATCATAAACTAATGAGGGACTATGTGGGCTCCTGTTAGCCTGTGGCTATTTTCCAGTCATTTTACTTGAATGGGACATTTATTTACTCCTTGACGTACGGTTTCGTGGCTCCCAGGTATGATCAGATACTATATTTTAGGTATTGATGAACTCTTCCTGAATGCATTATGTTTTTCTGTAAAACTCTCTACCAGTCTTCTTCCACTCAGCATTTAGGATTTTTTGGGGGGAAAGATGCCCTTTAAATTGTCTGCATTATTAGAATATTATAAACATGGAATGCTAAGTTAAACCTGACATTCTTCCCCTTAGCTCACTGAACTATGACCTTTTTACTACAAGCACATAAGTTAAGTATGCACTGTCAGCTTTAATTGAATTTCCTAAGTTGCATTTATGATTTAACCCTATTCCACAATTGGAATTTTAAAAAGATGAGTCCCATAGTTACCTTTACTAGATATGTATTTACGCTCATGTTCACTCTCACCAATTCTTCTGCCAACATGGCAGGTTTTCATTTTGAGTACCATAAAACTGCATTTGTTTTAGTGGACAGAATTACAGAATTACTGTATTTTAATGATGCTGTTTTCTTTATTCAGTGTCCAGGCCATTGCTCTAATTTTCCAGTGCAGTCATGGCTAGGCAAACTAAAATGTTTTAGGCAGTATTTAGGATGGCTTGCCTCCACCATCAAAAACATGCTGGTAATACCATAAATCCTTGGAAACTTGGAGATTTTTCTCAGTGTGTAAATACAGAAGTGTGGGATGGATTTTGCTTTGGGTGATTTTGGAGGGGTGGCCATGCAAGAAATTGTTTTCAGAACAATCAGTCCCACCATCTGTGCACCAGAAAACAGATTCTTGGGGCTGATATAGCTACCCTTGGACACGGTCAGCAGAAAAGAGCTCAGGAAACCATTGAGATCACCTACCTTTTATGAGAAAATAATTGGAAAAAATGGCTTTCCAGAACTGCCTTTGCCTGGTGGAGAGAATCTTAAGATTATTAGGATAATGCTGATTTTTGTGTTGTTGTTTATATCACATGACTTATTGCTGCCTTACTGGCAAAATACTATCTTCCCTTCTCTTAATAATGAAAGTTTCATACCAGCATTATTAGGAGGTTCTATAAAAGGTCTAACTTTAAAAAGAATATAGAAAAATATGAGTGAGTAAAGAGCATGGAAATGTTGAATTTGCAAAGATGGACTGCTTTCCTTAGGTAAAAAATATCTTCCTAATTTCAAACTCTCCAGAGGGCTAAAGAAGGCTTTAAATATCCATTCAAAATTCTTCACAGCCAGACATCTCTTTTAAAGGATTTAGGTTACATCAGTTGATGTAATTAGCTCAGATTGTTTGGGTGATTCAAATCCCAAAGGTAGCAATACATCTGTACAGCATACACATTTCCCCTCTGTGCGAAGGCGCCAGTGGTTTCGATTTTGGTTGGTGTTTTGAGGGGGTTCGAGGCGGGGCAAGAGAATGAGCTGGTGGAAGGTAATACAGAGGAGAATCGTGTGCTAAAAATGTTTTCTGATACTATCTGATTTCCTCTTAAATCATTCTTTGAAAAAGAAATATCAGTTTGGAATCTGTTAGTGGTCAAATGTATTAAAATAAAACATCTTTTGTTTCATTAGCCCAGTTATTCTTTACTCCCCTTTGAGTATCTGGCAAGCCATATAGAGCTGGAAGGAGATGAATCTTTTAGTCACTCGGTGAACTGGATGATGTGTCATTTATTCACCTCTGACTTTCAGGAAGGGGGTCCAGAATCTGTGCTTTCAGAGGAAATCCAGTTGCTTTATTTTATATTTGAATTTCATATCACATAGAATCTTTAAGCTATAAAGGTGTATTCATGCTTAACTATTTCGATCTCCCGATGGTGTTGCACCTGACCCATTTCATAACTTTCTAATTCTTAAAGATATGTAGAGCGTCAGATAATGCCATCTTTCATGATAATTATTAAAAAGGCTCATTTCCACTACAAACCCACTCTATTTCATGACTAGATTCTACATAGCTTTGCCAGTCTCTACTTACTCCGTGTCATATCAGCAATTGTGGAAAGCAATTGTTGCTATCTTTTAGATTAAATTATTTTTGAATTTAGATTAAAATCTTCAAAACTGATGATGTCTCCTATAGTGAGAAGGTTTAGAAGAGGTGGATATAATGTGCTCAGTTAATTAAGAACTTGGCATATATTTATAGAGTTTTTATTGACTGTGGCTAGATCTCCAAAGTTAGAAATACATAATTTTTTCATGAGAAAATTTTCTGTTAATATTTTATATAGCTTAGCTTAGTGTTGTGTATATTCATTTGTGGTAGAAAGTTTTTATTGTAAGCAAAAGAAACTGTTCTACACGCAATTTTGTCTTTAAAATCAAGATTTCTTTGGTTTGGGAGTACTAGGATTTTGAAATCACATTTTATCCATGTTCTTAGAAATGTCTGGTAAAAAGATATCTGGGCCTTAGTGAAAGAATATAAAATGTAAGAGTTTCAATTACACTTGAAAGAAAAGTGAAAGAAAAGTCTCCAACCTGAGACTGACCACAGTATTGGAGGAACTTAGGTGTTTTTAAATAAATGTCTTAGTTTTGGCCCATTTGTCTAAACATCACTAGGGAGAGTGCTTTTCCCATCAATTCTAGGGCCAATCTATACAGTTCTGGTCAACTTCTTCTACCTCTCTCGTCCAGTGTATATATTTTCCAGGGAGCTTTCCTGGTTGGTAATGGTACAACAAATTTACTCTTACTCCTGGAATTGTTCAACGTTACAGTTGCAAGAGTCCTTAGGAATCATTGTCCAGCTCTTGCTTTTATTTTTTTTTTCGGTATGCGGGCCTCTCACTGTTGTGGCTTCTCCCATTGCAGAGCACAGGCTCCGGACGCGCAGGCTCAGTGGCCACGGCTCACAGGCCCAGCCGCTCCGCGGCATGTGGGATCTTCCCGGACCGGGGCACGAACCCGTGTCCCCTGCATCGGCAGGCGAACTCTCAACCACTGCGCCACCAGGGAAGCCCCAAGAAATCAGTTTTTATAACAATCTGAAACTAGTCCTCCAATAGACTTTATAGCTTTAGTGCAAATTCATCTCTTTGGGTCCATCCAGAAGGAAACTAATATCTAGAATAATTCTTCTTTACCTTCCCACCTTAATTCTAAGATAACTCTTATTTTAGGTAATGTCTCTATTTCTTTTACCCTCCTGGTCTCAGCTCTGAATAAGTTCCATTAATATATTAAATGGAAGTGCCAGAGTTCAATGTAATTACACTGGAAAACAATTCTTAGTTGAATTTAAAAAAAATAAAGACCTTGAAATAGGTAAAGATTTAACTTTTGCAGTGGTGGTCTCTTTGAGACTATGATTTGGGGAGTAGCTCTGTTCTCACAAACCAAAAACGAATCCTTCACATGACAGTGACTAAATTCTCACAGAAACCCTCCCCCACTATTTTTTTTTCTTTTTTGCAATTTCAGATATAATTTGCTGAAGGGGTAGTGAGAGAGTCAGTGCCATCCTTACTCCCTTGATTTCATAGCCACTGCCATCTTGCTGATACCCCACCATCCAGCAGTTGTGTAGGATGAACCCATTATGAATTGGGCAGGCTAGCGAGAAAAGCGAAAAACTCAAACCAGACAGATGTGTATCTTGCTTCAAGTCTTTTTATGATTTATCCAGGTTGCAATTTTACCTCTGGCTTTCATTGAGTAGTTGACTCCAGCAGATGAACAATATTTTGGCAGTGCTGCATAGTGAATGCAAGTAGAGTAAGGATTAATTTTGGAGGTGCTTCCAAACCATAGAACTGGTGGCAGAATGCCAGCCCTTCAGAATGCCTTTCCCAATGGCTCAAATCAGCAAACTCTTGGCTGTTACAGCCAAATGAATGTTGCAGTTTTCAGTGGTACCTGTTACATTAAATCACATATTGATGGGGAAAGAAAGCAGAAACATCATGCCCTTTTGTAGAAAAAAAATGAAATCCAGAAGCTTTTCTGCCAGTAGTAGGCTTTTTTAATAAGTGAGAAACCGTTTTGGGGGTTTATGGTCTCCTATTTATTTGGGTGGAAACCAACAGAATTTTTCACATGTTAGTGTGAGTTTCTATGTTAGTTCTGAGGTTGTTTCTTCTCTCGCACGTGACAACCCTTGAGACTGTGCTTTCTACACTCCCTAGGTGTAGAAAGCAAATAGATGCATTAAGCAAAGCCCAGAATCCTAGTTAGTAATTCACTGATCTGGCAGACAGGTTATTAACAATAGTGTTACCTTCAAATAAATCAGTACATTATCAGCACATGCCTAGATGTGTGAAGTATAATGACACAGCCCGGACTTAACTTACATTGGGCAGCGTGGATTGGATTTTTGGTATTCAAAGACATTCAAACTGCATCCTTTTAACCCATCTCCTAAGTAGTCAGTGTTCTCACCTGCCCCATTTTTCGTGGCCCCACTCACACACTGTTCTTATGGTTTATTCCAAAGCATGGCTAGTGCTGTCTCTGTGACTTGGAAAACACCAGCCGTTCTCTCCATTTCTCTTCAGTTTTCTTGGAACAGCTGTCTTCACTTTGCCATTTCCTCACCTCCCACTCATTCCCCAATCAACTCTGATAGAGGTTCTATTCCCACCACTTTATCACTACTCCTGCTCTAGACTCCAAGGTCTAAGTGGCTAGTTCCAAGGGATGATGTCCTCCCCTCAGGCTACTACTGTTCTTAGTCTCCCTCCTCAGTATCACCTTCTCTACTTGGAAGGTGTCTCTACTTTAAATGTTTGACTTCCTCAGGGCTCCTCATGGACCCTCTTCTTTTTTCATTTTATACATACACACTAGTGAGTCTGCTCTGCCCCTGTGGCTTCATTTTCTATCTATATTCTCTCAGCTGCCAGATCTACCTTCCCTGTTTCTTCTGATTTTTACCTGCATGGTAGACAGCTCTATTTGGTCTTGTGCTATTGATTGCACAAGAGTACAACTGTACTCATGGACCTCCTCCCCTAAACTTAATTCTCCTGCAGGGTTTCTTATGTCAGAGAATGATGCCACCATCAACGAACTTGCTCAATCTAGAAATCTTGGAAACATCCAAGTGTTTCTAATGCCCCTTTTCTCTTTTCTCAATCTCCATTTCAAAACTACAACCAATCCTGATCAATTTTACTTTATAAAAATCTCTTGAATATATCTGTTTCTCTCCATACAACAACATCCACTTAAATCTAGTCCACTGTCATATCTTAGTAGATTTAATAGTGAACCTACTGCTGTAGGTTTACAGTAACCTGTAGGTTTACCGTAACCTTAGTAACTGCTGTAACAAGTTACTATGAATTTGGTGGCTTAAAACCAAACAAATTTACTATCTTACAGTTCTAGAAGTCAGGGTCCAAAATGTGTTTCAAAGGGGCTAAAATCAAGTTCCACACTATAAATTAAAAAACTGGTAAACCGGGCTTCCCTGGTGGCGCAGTGGTTCAGAGTCCACCTGCCGATGCAGGGGACACGAGTTCGTGCCCCGGTCCAGGAAGATCCCACATGCCACGGAGCGGCTGGGCCCGTGAGCCATGACTGCTGAGCCTGCGCCTCCGGAGCCTGTGCTCCGCAATGGGAGAGGCCACATCAGTGAGAGGCCCGCGTACCACAAACAAACAAAAAACTGATAAACCAAGAAATAGTAAAATTCATTAATCCAGATCAGTAGTAGAATAATGTATTAGTTTCCTATTGCTACTGTAACAAATTACCACAAACTTAGTGGCTTAAAGCAACATAAATTTATGATCTTACAGTTGTAGAAATCAGAAGTCTAAAGTGAATCTGTAGGCTGTGTTCCTTCTGGACACTGCAGGAGACAATCCTTTTTCTTGCCCTTTCTACCTTCTAGAGGCGGCTCACATTCCTTGGCTCAGTGACCCCTATACTCACCTTCAAAGCCAGGAGTGGCCAGTCAAGCTTTTCTCGTGCTGCCTAGCTCTGACATTGACTGTCTTCTGCCTCCCTCTTTCACTTTTAAGAACCTTGTGATTACATCAAGCCCACCCAGAGAATTCAGGACAAGCTCCCTATTTTAAAATCAGCCAGTTAGCAAACTTAATTCTATTTGCAACTTTAATTCCCCTTTGCTATGTAACATAACATATTCACAGGTTCTGGAGATTAGGATGTGGACATCTTTGTGGAGGAGGAAGAGGTAGGTATTATTCTGCCTGCCTACCACACTGGGCCAGTACAGTAGCCTCCCAAGTTGTTCTTATGGCCACCATCTGGCTCCAGCCTATGCTACCAGCTATATAACTAACTATATATAGTTTTAATGGTAAAATATGCATAGTATAAAATTTACCATTTAAAAATACATATTGTACAACTATCACTACTATCTAGTTTTAGAACATTTTCATCATCTCAGAAGGAAACACCATACCTATTAAGCAGTCACTCCCCATTCTCCCATCCCCTTAGTTCCTGGCAACCATTAATACGCTTTCTGTCTCTACACATTTGCCCATCCTGGGTATTTCATATAAATAGAATCATGCAATACGTGGTCTTTGGTGTTTGGTTTCTTTCACTTAGCCTAATGTTTTCAGTGTTCATCCATGTGGTAGCAGGTAACAGTACTTTACTCCATTTTATGGCTAAATAATATTCCATTATGTGGCGAGACCATTTTGTTTATCCGTTTATCAAATGATGACTGATTGACTTGCTTCCAGCTTTTGCCTATTGTGACTAGTTCTCCCAGGAGCTGCCAACCACATCTGATCTTCTCTCCCATGGCTCCCCACATCTGGCTCATTTCTATCATTTTAGTGTCATATTCCATTATTTCTTTGTTTCAATATTTAACTCTTAAACAAATAAAATGAAAAAATAAGAATTCTTTGCACAAATGTCCAAATCAGGAGTCTGTGATACACTGATTTCTTTCCAAAGTGTTTTTGATTCCACTGTCCTATGACAGTCTAGTGTATTAGTTAGGTGAAGAGTTCACAGATGCGGAAACTGAGTTTAAGAAACATTTCAGATCACATATTTTGTCAGTGGTGTTACTGAAAAAAGAGGTTACATTACTCAGGTTATTCTCTATTTTCATCTTTCCAAGGACAGACTGTCAGTGCATTAAGCATTGTCATTGTCTAGAAATTTTAAAATTGCAGTGCCTATTTTTCATTCTCTGGGGCTGATCTAAAATCTGATATGTTAACCAAAAGGTACAAGCTGTCACAGGTCATGGTACAAGATGATAAATGGGTCTAGAACAAGTTCTAGTTTTGGAGTCTTCTTGTTTCATAAAAAAGGACAATATGAGGACGTTGATTGAAAGGTTTTCCACAATGTGAAGCCTCAACATATTACCCATGACTAGGAACAACTTTTAAGGATGAAAATGAACTTTTGAATATGAGTAAGTGTTAAGTAAAATGTTAAAAAATGGAAATCTGGAGTATCTTTCATGATTTTAGTTCTTAATCTGCTTTTAAAAATTATCTTCAGGGCTAAATAAAATTTGAGTTCTTTGATTTTTCTCGATTAAAAAATAATCACTCAATTTTAGAAGTAAAGTCTTATTTAATGAAAATAGTAAAGCAAAGACAATTGTAAGTAAATATTACATGGGGATTTCTATTAAATATTATACATTTGTTATAATGTGTTGAATCAACAAAGTAAAAATAGAATGAGGAGAGAGGGAGGAGGGGGGAGATACAGAGACAGAGAAAGAGATATGAAATACCCTTATTCACATACACAGGTTTCTACTCAAATGGATTGATGTTATTGATCCTTAATGGGTCCTAATGGGGTTTAAAATAAATACTTTGAACTATTAAGTGATCTACTGACATTTGGTGTAAACCTCCATAGAAATGGTAGAAAGAGAAAGCATTCATTGAAATTCTTCAGTGTGTATTTTCTGAGGAACTCCTTCAGCATGAAAGAGCTCATACTTTGTCGAGGCAATAATTGACCCATAGCAGGTTCTCAAGAAAAGATCAATGAATGGATAAATACTACATCTGCCCTCCCTCTCAACCCCAAGTGTATTTTCAGTTATACCTGAAAACACACACACACACACACACACACACACACACACACACTCACACAGAGGGACTTATCACCTCCAGAAGGAACTCACTCTCCTTTTGTACCGTTTTAACTGTTAGAATTTTTTTTTTAAACATCAAATCTCTCTCCTTATAACATTTGCCAGTTAACTTTTGTTCAAGCCCCTAGGATCCAAGATAGAAAAATCTAACCTTTCTTGCCCAATCAAATGGAAGTGGAGAAATGTTGTGGCCTCTTAAACACTTAAACACTCTTAAAATGTTGTGGTTCCTTTAACTATACGAAAATGATAGTTCTGATAGTCTAAGGTTTAAAATCTTCACGCAAGAGGACATCTTAATTGTATCAGAATAAAATGGATCTTTTTCTCCTTCCTGAAAATAGCTAGAGGCAAACGTGTATATTGAAAGCAGTTAGCTAAATTTCATGGAAACCCATTTTTCCTTATTTCCATAGGAGCCATGAGCACCACCACCACCGTTTAAGGGATTTTGAGGCTGTAGGAAATTATATCTTACTAACAGGAGTCCTACATCCCTTCATAGGGTCACATAATATTTTAATTGAAGACTGCAGGACTGGCTTGTCCGAGGGTCAGATGCCTCTGCTTAGCACTCGTATTATTATGGAATGATTTTGAGGTTCTCAGTCTGAAGAGATTAGGTTTACATTATAGAATGTTGTCAGACTCTAGAAAAGATTTATAAATGTTTTGAACACTTGAAAGGACCCTGGGATAAATTGCCATTGAATTTGTTAAGGTCGCTATAAAAGGTCAGTGAATAACAGGAGGGCTGAGCTCCAGTTCCGTTAAAGTACCTCATTAAGCCAAGAAATCAAGCTATTAGATAATCACTGATTGTTGAGCAGTGGCCATTAGGTTAGAAATAGAGCAATGTGTTTTATATGCTCATATGTAAGTAGAATTTTGCTTTCTTGAAGTGATCAGACTGATAAGGCATGTGCAAAACATGTCATGGACATGCACTAAATTTCTTTCTTTTCTTCCTCTTTCTCTTATTTTGGGTTATACAAACCCAAAATTGTCCCCATGTGCTGTATATTGGGGCCATCAGACTCAGTGACCAGATTAAATAATTTGTCTAAGTTTCACTAATATGTCTTTATAGGACTTGATGGAAACTTCACAATGCCTGGCACTCTCCCTAGGAAAAGGAGGCTGCCACAAATGTGCAAAAAGACTTATTTTGGATGCTTCCTTAGTGAAGGAAGTTCCTTCCCCTCTTCTAACTGTGGTATAGGTGCACTTTGTACAGCTTCTGGCCACTCGGGGTGGAGGTGGAAACATTTGACCTCGGGTGGCCAGCTTTCCTCCTGACAGATGCCCTCCCCTCAGTGAATGCAGCAGGAGGAAGAAGGTCCATGTGTGCCCTCTGGGGCAACGGTGGCCCCCTTTTCTGGTAGCTGTTCAAACTGGATAAAGGCTGACTTTTCTCTCCACAAAACGGCCAGAGGATGTAGAGGAGTTTATTTCTCCTTCACATCCAGGAGATGCTACCCTTCCTCTCTTACCTCCTCACCTCCATAGGCGAACCTTATTAACCAGGATGAAAGCTTTCCCTAAGTCCATGTCATCCAAGATCATAGGTGAACACACTTCCTCCATGAGCCTGTGGTCCAGGAGCTGCCCTTGTGGCTCTGGGGCAAGCTACCGGTGATTACGCTGGAAGAGGATGGGTGGAGTGGATTGACCACAGGTAGTGTTTTGCTGTTAATTCTGCAAGGAGACTCAGAGGATTTAACATGTATCTGACAATTACCCTAAAATGCTGCTCACTGTAATGATGTGTTGAGAAATGGAAAATGCTCAGGGGTCATTTAGCAATCATATTCTGATAGTGTTCTCTCAGCATATTATGGGGTTTTTTCTTCCCTCTTTATAGTAATATATAGGAGGAAACACAACAACTTTTCACAGCAACAGAAAATTCATATTCAGATGAGAACAATTTTAAACAACTAGGGGAATTATCTGAGAAGAGACCTCTTTGAAGTGTCTTGGAGGTTTTCATGAATAAACTTTGGAGGGCTGTACATTCTAGCTATCTTCCCCACAAATACAGTTTTTGAGCTTGTAAATGCCCACAGTGAATATGCCTGAACACGTACATGTTTTCATTATGTCCCACAATTCCCTGCCATAATTACCATGGAGAAGAAGGATAGAACACTTAGTTATAGTCAAATTCACACTTGTGAATTTAACTCTTAGTTATCTTTCAAGGCTGTCCATTTTGATTAGAGCTTCCTTGATTATGTAAGACTATCTCCAAGTCTGAAAATCTGTAACTCTTAAGGAGACCAAGCTGAAGTCTTAACTTTTTTGAAAGTGAATGTCTTCCAAATTTCATCTCAGCTTTTTTAAAAAAGAGACTGATGTTAGAAAACTGTAAGTGTTTTTATTTAAATAGGTGTACAGTTCTATTTTATTGTATATAAATTAATGATGTATTTATATTGAGTTTTGCCTAAAAAATAAATGTTATTACTATTGGATACATAATTTTATTATTTTTAATCACTAATATGAAGTTAAGTGTGTGGTCAGATGCCTGTCTGGAATCTCTAACTCAATTTTCCTCTTACTTAGTTTAAATCTGTTTTTAAAACAGTAAATCTTGCAAGCAGTTTTACTTTCCTTAAATATCATTTACAAATGTTTTTCCACTTTCCAAAACTCGATCAAGTATACTGTGAAAGGACTTTTAAATCTCTCTGCTTCTTGAAATATAGATAAAAGCTATAAAGATTTCCTTCTGTATTTGCTGTTATAATTTTGTACTGAAATCCCACAGACCACAGTATTTACTAAATCAGGTTCTCAGAATAATGCACTGTTTACGAAGGCATGTAAATATGGTTTCCACAGTTAATAAGTATTATTTACTGAAGGGAACCACCAGAACAGCAGAGTTACAAGGGATACTTTATATCACATGAAGAAAAGTTTCTCACTAGATTATTAGGTCTTTGTGATTTTTTTTTTAATTTTATTTTTTTCCGGATGGTGTGTCAGGAGAATTAGTAGACTGGAAAAAGACTGCAAGGTCAATAGCATAAATTGTATGTAAATAGCCAAAACATATTGTTTGGGTTGCCAAACACCCACAGAAGATTGCATTATTAAGGTAGGAATTTGTAAACCTTCTAAATACGAAGTGGCAACATTTCCAAACACACAGGTCATACTCACACGTATTTATGTAAAGCTGCATGGTAGAATGTCCAATTTGTTTATTTTTCCTTGTCTTCTTATTAGATGATGATGCTTGTCAACAATTATTGAGCTCTTGCTACGTGTCAGGTACTGTTCAAGGGCCCTAGATGCTCTATCAATTTATTTACTCCTCTCTAACATACTTTTAGTCTCATTTGTAGGTGAGAGATCTGACTTGGTTGCAATTTGCATGGAAAAGAAAAAATCTTCACGCTCTCCATAAATGCCTCTTATTTGTCTTCCTTACCTTTTATTATCCTTTTTCATACATGAGGACACTTCATAAGTTTTGTTTGAGATAATCTTTGGAATACTGTTTTCTTCTTCCAGTTTTATTGAGATAACAATTGACACAGCCTCGTATAGGTTTATAAAAGGTTTATAAGGTGTACAGCATAATGATTTGACATCTATACATCATGAAATGGTTATCACAATAAGTTTAGTGACTATCCATCATCTCGTATAGTTACAACATAAAAGATATAGAAAAACATTTTTTTTTTCTTGTGATGAGTGGTTTGTTGTTTTTATTCCCTCCTCGTGTAACCTCCTTCACTCCCCAGTCCACTGCCCAGGTAAATGCCATCACATAGGTCTGATTCCTGTCCTACTCTTTCCCTTCCTTTTCCATCTCCCACACCCAGCTCAACAGCAGTGCTGGTCCTTCTAACTAAACAAGAATTGTTTTTGTCTTTTTAATGGGCACAGTCATTACTCAGCTTAAGTTGCTTGTCACCATAGGATAATGTTGCTCTAGAATTATCATAATCTGGCTTTTAAACAAGAGAATAGAAATCTAGGTTTTACATGCAAAATTTCTGATTTTGAAATAATGGTTCAAGTTTTGAGGGGAAATAACCTGAAAACTGAAAAAATATGCTCTTGGGCATATCTAGGCTGTAAGTTTGAAGTCTCCATTTCTACTCCAGTCAGTGCTCAGTTCATTGGTTATGATTGTAGGTGTTAAAAAACAACTGCTACTTTTATACGTAGAAAACCTTCAATTCCACAAATTACAAACTTCAAAAAAATTTAAAAGAAAAACATAAGGTATCACAAAAAGCACTGACTTCAGTAATTAAGAAATTAATTTAAGAACGATATGTCTCTAAGGTTCTTTGTTTTTCTATTCTGCCTCTCCAATCATATTGCTTATTCTTTTACTTCATTTGGCAAACTTCCTTAGGAACACTGAAAGTTTAGTTAAAAACGCAATGGCAAGAGTTGCCAAAGGGGGGTGAGGGGAAGAGAGAAATAGGTGAGGGAGATTAAGAAGTACAAACTTCCAGTTACAAAACAAATGAGTCACGGGTATGAAATGTATAGTGTGGAGAATATCATCAGTAATAATGTAATAACTTTGTACAGTGACAGATGGTAGCTAGACTTACTGTGGTGATCATTTTGAAAAGTATAGAAACACTATGTTGTATAACAGGAAGTAATACAGTGTTGTAGGTCAATTATACTTCAAAAACAAACAAACAAGCTCATAGAAAAAGTGATTAGATTTGTGGCTACCAGAGGTGGAGGGGAGGGGAGGGGGGAATTGGGTGAAGGCAGTCAAAAGATACAGACTTCCAGTTATACGATAAGTAAGTCCCAGGGATGTAGTGTACAACATGATAAATACAACTGACACTGCTATACATTACATATGAAAGTTAAGAGAGTAAATCCTAAGGGTTCTCATCCTGAGGAAATAATTCAATATCAAGCAAAAAATTAAGGCTTTCTAATTTTCAGCATCCCATTATTTGGATTGTCTTGGGGGTGGCACAGTACACTTCACTAAAGTAAGCAAATTGGTTAAGAAACTATACCAGGTGGAAAGCAAACTTCAATTAACAGTAGAAAGGAGGGCCCTTTAAACAAGCAAAAACGCTTGGGTGGTGTTTACAAGTTGGCAAAAGCCATCCTGTGGTCGAGAAGGTGATAAAGTTTTGAATGAGGGCCAGTGGGCTCTCTAGGCAGAGGGGCGGCCTGTGCAGGGACTGTGGTTCTTCTTAGATGTCTCTAGCAAGCCTGAGGTAGGGGCAGTGTAGACGTATAGGAAAGGGAGAGGGAAAGGAACAGGGAGAAACATTAAGAGAGAAGGAAGAGAGAACTGTAATCATAGCTACTATTCAATAGCGCTTACTATGTGCTGGCTTTGTTTTTTGGTTCTTTTTCTTTCATTTCATCCCCTCCTCCCTCCATGAGTAAGCCTACAAGGTAAGTGTTAATATTTTCATTTTATAGATAAAGAACCTGGGACTCAGAGAAGCTTCTGTACAGGTTAGACAGTGGTGGAGCTGATGTTTAAATTGAAGTCTGCCTGACCTCAAAGCTATTAATCACTACAGTATATGGTCCTCCCAGTGTCTCTTATGGAAAGGGAAATAAGGGTGCCCCAGAAGTTCCCTCAAAGGCCTATTGGCAGCTCCTGGACTGGGCCATAGGTGTTAAGATGTTAAGAACATCTACCTTGACTTTAGCTGTTCCAACCTTAAGATCACTTGAAAAAATGGCTTGAAATCACTTGAAAAAATCACTTGAAAAAATAAAAAATGGCTGGTGTGTCCCAGGGATTAGGTTTATAGATTGCCTAGCACTTGATGCCAAGAGACGCAATTCCATTTCTCATGTGGCCCCATGTGGTTCCAACTCCCTTTCCTTCCTTGCTGTGCAGACACGCACTGTGGAGTGTAAAAAGTGATTTGGTGGCCAAATATTACAGTATGGATGGAAAACCCTTGCCTTATGCAGAAGCAGCTGTGGGGTTCTTGGTATTATTCTTTCTTCTCTGACTGTCTGTTAAGGAAGCCAAGTGAAAATGGACTGTCCAGGATGATAGGCAGTTTATGTATGCAGAACTGCACACATCGACTAGGTTTTTGGTAGTTGGATAGTAGCTTTCCAGATAAAGCCAATGATATTCAATTATGGATGGAGATCTTCAGCATTCAGGTTCTATTTTTCTGACTCCCCAACACAAAACCAAATTATGGTTCATCTCTGCTTGTGACTTTTCTTCTCTTTTGCAAAACAGGATGCCCAAGTTTAAGTGGTTGATACTTTTTAAAGATTTAATTCAGCTTTATTTCAAGGCTAAAAGCCAAGTTCATCATGACCAAAGTATAGGCTGAAAAAAGGGGTATGTAGCACATTAAACATTTTCTTGATTATGAGAAGCAGTTAGAACTTCCACAGTCTTAGATTTATTTCCTGCCTTTTTCTTTCCATTGCTGAGTTTTAGATTCTAGTGTATAGATAATATATCTTGCATATCTAGATGAAAATTTTGCCAGAGAACCAAAACAGTCACTATTATTAATCCCCAGTATAGATAAAACCCCAATTAGTTTGTCTTTTTTTTTTTTTTTTTGGTTGGGTATTTATTTCTGTTTATTGCTGTAGGTGGCAAAGATTAAACAGTACTGTTAAGTAATTTTTTAAATGTACTGAACATTTATTCTTGGTCAGATACAATACCAAGACATAGTCCCTGCCCTCAAGATTCCTATAGTACAAAGGAAGAAACAGGAAAATAAACTGACAAATACCACGCAGTAAGCTGAGTAGTTATGACCCCTGCCTTTGGGTGGCTGCCGCTTCTCCTTCATCCCACTGAAAGTGTCTACTTCACTCACAAATGACATACCCAAAGGCTGAATCTTCCTGTGAACATGTGTGTCTAACGGGAAATGGAATCGAGGGAGGATTTAGGGGTCAGGAGGGAACTAACTTGATGTACAAGACATTCTTCCAGGCTCGAGGTAGGGTGTGGGCACAGGAGCCTGTGTTCAGAGGATGACTTCCCGAGGATGGAGGCTCTTTGCCTTGTCTGGAGCAGCAAAGCTGCTGGAGAGAGATTTCAGTCAAAACTGATATACAGGTGGAGCCTTGTAACATTCATTTTAAGCCAATTAAATAGGGTAAGAAGGACGAGGAACACCTCTGAGAACTTTATGATTGAAATGGTTTCCCTGTTCACTGAGTAGAGAGAAAGATGGGTGATGAAAGGAGAAGCATAGTTCTCAGGGTGTAATTTTCAATTTCAGAGCCAGAGTGAGTAATTTATAAAGAAGAGTTAAAAAAAGAAGAGTAAAATAAAGCCAATTTTTGCCCCCCTCAGAACAAACCCTAGCTAGTTCAACAAAGCGAAGGGTGATTTTCTACATATTTACTCTATGTAGAGAAGTATTATTTGGAGCACTTGCTAGAACTTCTTCACATAGGTCTATTTGATACATTTGCAGAAAAGTGGTTTTCGATGTATGTTTCATTGGCCAAAAAGAAGGTTGTATTTGGCTTCCTAAAAGGTGGTTGTGTGTGTGGAGATGAGTGGAGGAAATTGTCATATTTTCGGTTATTTTAAATTTAATTGATAGAATCATGCACTGCATTCAAAGGCTATGTAGACCATCGTTTTCTGAGAAATTCACCAGATGTTATGTGGTTATATGTGAACACACCTGAAAAGGATTTTAAACATTAAAGTCTGAATCCAAAACTATTCTTTAACATTTTAAATTTTTCTTAAAAAGACTCTTAAAACTGAAGGATAATAATGTTTAGGAGGTGAGCTTACCAAAGGCCCAATCAGTGAAGCCAGATCTACATGAAGCCCCAAATCAACTTCTGCCTGGTAGGGTCTTAGAATTGTCTTAAGTGGAGAGGAAAATTGTCCATAACTGCAAGTTGAAGTAGTCATTAAGACAGGCTCAATCACCACCAAGATAGATCACTTTTAAACTTAAATGTGTTTCATTATTGGACATTATAATAATCCAGCACTGAACAATGAGATCACTTAAATTTACCAGATAGTTCACTTCCTGAGAAACTCCTTGCCTTGCCTTTCTCTCTGTTCTCTCAATACTCCAATACCTGATGCAGCAGATACTACAGAAACAACTAAGGAAAACTTGTCACCCCAGATTTGATCATATATGGGGAGTAAGATGTGATTGCCAAAGCTTACAGGTTTATACTTGCCCAGAATATACTTGTGCTGTCAGTCACTAGGGTATCTTTGAGTCCCTGTGGGTGAAGGGGAGGCAAAATTTTACCTCTGCCTATCTTAGGTTTTCAGCTGGGACTCTTTAACAAAAAGACAGATTGACAAGAGAAAAATCGTTTATTAATGCATGCAGTACGCATCATGGGAGAAACTTAAACCGAAAGTAATTCAAAATGGCAGCTTTGAGTTCCAGCTTATATAACATCTTCAACAAAAAACATTAAATTTGTAGAGACATGACAGACACAGGAAGGCAGTTTTAGGCTTCCAAAGGCAGCAAACTGGGAAGGTAAATATATGGGTGGAAACTAATGAGGTAAAATTTGTAGATTTCTCTGGTGCCACCTCTGGGCTGATAAGAGTCTGTCTCCAGTGAAAGGAGAGTTTACATCCTGCTTTTAGGCAGAAAAGGGAGAGGTTTTCTCTGCTTTTGCTACTTCTTCATTGCCTTCAGCTCAAAATTATTTTTATGTCAAAGAGGGATATTTTGAGGTGACATATTCTGGTTTCCTTTTAAGGAGCACTTAACAAGGGCCTTCCCTAGCCAAAGTGTGTCTTTAGCCCCCTAAAAATATCCTCTTTCTTCTGGCATCCTCCCTGCTAGTAACCACAATTTCTGTTACTGAAGTCTCAGCGACGGAAAATGGTCCCATGCCTTTTTTATCTTGAGATCATATTATACTTACAGAAGATTTACAAAGATAGCCAGAGTCTCTGCCCTTAACCCAGCTTTCCCTAACGTTAGCCATTCTATATATCACCGTCTTATTGCTGTCTGAATTTACATTTCCGCAATGACTACTGATGTTGAACATCTTTTCATATGCTTATTTCCACCCATATATCTTCTTTGAGCATCTGCTCAGAAACATCTCCCATTTTTAAAAAATTGGGCTGTGTGTTTTTTTTTTGGGGGGGTGGGTTTGAGAGTTGTTTATGTATTCTGGATATAAGTTAATTATCTATATATAGTTAATCTATATATTATATAGATTATAGATTATATATAATATATATTTATATATATTTTATATATAATTATAGATTATATAGATTATATATATAATATATATATTAATTTCTCCTGGTCTTTGGTGCATTTTATTTCTTTTTGCATATTCAAGTTTTAGTCTGATTTCATATTCCTTCTGCCTGATGAACTTCCTTTAGCATTTCTCATAGAACAGATCTGCTGGCAGTGAATTCCATCAGTTTGTATTTGTTTGAGAAAGTCTTTCTTCTTTAGTTTTGAAAGTTATTTTCACAGGCTATAGATTTCTAGGTTCATGATTTCCTCCCAGCCCTGATACCGTCACTTTAAAGATGTCTCTCATTGTCTTCTGGTTTACTGGTTTCCGATGAGAAATCTGTTGTCATAGTTCTCTTTCTTCCTCTCTGCATGTAATGTTTCTTTTTCTTCTAGTTGCTTTCAAAATTTTACATTTGTCTTTTGTTTTCAGCAATTTGAATATGACATTTGAAGATGTGTGTGTGTCTGTGTGTGTGTTAGTATTTATCCTGCTTGGTTTTCGGTTTGGCATCTGTAATTAATATTGGAAAACTCTTGGCCAATTTTTCTTCAAATATTTTTTTTTGGCCATTCTCGCTCTCTTCCCTTTTTGAATTTCTAATTACGTGTATGTTATAAATGTTTGATATTGTCCCACAGCTCTTAATTATTTTAGTTTATTTTTCACTCTTTTTTTCTCTTTGGGTAAATTTAATTTGGGTAATTTATATGGACTTCTCTTCAAGTATTAACCAATGCATTCATTGGTAGAGTTAAGTGTACTGATGGGCCTGTCAAAGTCATTCTTTAACTTTGTTACTGTGCTTTTCATTTTTAGCATTTTCATTTGATTGTTTCTCTCTCCTGATGAAATTACTCATCTGATCTTACATGTTGCCTACTTTTTTCTTCAGAGCTATTAACATATTAATCACCATTATTTTAAAATTCCCTATCAGATGGTTTCCACATCTGTGTCATACCTAAATGTGGTTCTGATTATTGCTTTGCTTTGTGTCTTCTTTCTTTCCTTTTTGTATACCTCATAATATTTGTTGAAAGCCGAATGTCTTGTATAAGGTAGGAAAAACTGAGGTAAATTGTTTTTATGCCTGGAAATAGACACACTTTTCCTTTCATTAGGTCTTTAATGTGGGCATTGGAGTAAATCTAATGAGCAGTTGGGCTGGTTTGAAGTTTGTTGTTGCTATGGTTACCCTCAATGTCCCACAGGCTTCAAATGTGGATGCCTTGTGTTTAATCTGAGTGTTTGGAGAGCAGTGTCAGTTTGGCCCTGCACTCTATGTCTTCCCTTTCTACTTTACCTCAGGAGGATCTCTTTGTACATTCTTGCTCCTCTGATGTCCCTCTCCCCACAGTATTCTTGTTACTTGTTATTTGAACTTTTTCCTTGGTGGTGGAGGACAGTGGAATGGAACATCCTCTATTGTTATAACTAAATCTCAGTCTTAGGTAGGGTCTTAGGAGTGTGGCCTTCTCAATTCTCCTACCCCTTCTCTGACTGTAATTTGGGGCCTAGTGTGTATTCCTGCCCCTAACATAGGACTAACCTTTTGTCTTTTACTATTTCCCTCCTCCCACTGCAAGTTTTCATCTGTGTCCTAAGGAAAACATCATTGTTATTTCCCCCCTTACGCAAAGATTAAGACTTTTGTTCCATAGGGAGACTGGAGAAACCGATGAGGTGTCCTGCTTCTCCCACAGGGCTGGTCTTCTCCTCTCCCAGGTTTGCATTAGAATTGATATTTCTTAAGACTTTTTCTTTTTTGTGGATGAGCATCCAGTGGGATTTATAGAAAAAAAAAAAAAAAAGGACTGAGGGTATGGACTCTCCCAATTTCTGTGGCTCTCAGCTGTTTCATGCTGTCCACCCAGTCCTGTCCTGCCTTCAGCAATTCATCAGTTATTCTAGCTGAAGCCTCACTGGTGTGTGGTTGCTTTTAACCTGGGTTAGTGGTGCTTATGTCTCCTCTCTGCCAGTAGGTGCCTGTTTCTTGTAAAATTTTGAGCAAGTTATTTGTTCTGCAACTGCAGTTTCCCGATAGGTTAAAAAAATGTCATGAATTTGAAGCTAGTTTAGCTCTTTTTCATTGTAATGCTGTGAGTAATATTCCTTCCAGCTAAGCTCAGCAGATAAAATACAAAACACCCAGTTAAATTTGAATTTAAGATAAGCAATGATTAATCTTTTTAGTATAAATATAATCCCATACAAAATTTAAATTTAACTGAGTATACTATATTTTCATTTGCTAAAACTGGCAGCCCTACTCTGAGTTCTCTGTATCCTGGTGCAGAAGTAGAATTCCCATAGTTTTTCTTTGTTTGTTTGTTTTGTGTGTGTGAAGTCTCATCACAAGCAAGTTCCATATTTAAAGCACATTTTAAAACAAATGACGTTTTAAAAACGGAGCTGAAATAAAATATAATAATGAACACAAAGGTATCAAGTCATAGTGACATTTGAGGTTTCAATGGAGAGGATATTTTTACTTGAGTTTTTTTAGCCTTTCTGCTACCTTCCAATCGTACCCTGTAAGCTGGACTAAAATTTAGGTTTGGTGAACAGTTTCATTTTTTCCCACTTATTCATTAATGATGTGATTTTTCTTACTTTGGGATCATGGAGTTCTCTGAGAAGCTGTTGATAATTATGAATACTCTCCTGAGAAAAAATTGTATAACACTTTCCACTTATGATTTCAGAGGTTCACATGACTGTAAAGATCTTTTACAAAACCTTAGATGAGGCAGAGAGGGAAGAAATATTGAATGTTACCTCAGCCTATCAATGTCATGTCAGACATACTGGGCTGTGCTATGTACTGTGGAACGGATGACAGCATACTGATTACTGTGAGACTGCAATATATCTATTTTGGTCAAGGAGATACTTATTTTAGAAATAGTTTTATTTAACCACTATCTGCATGAGGCAGTGCTGCATTTGCATTTTTATTTACTTCTGTGTTTGACACAGCTATCCATTACATAGAGCAGCATTTTTCTTAAACTTCCAAAGTACAGCAGACACACTGTGAAGCTGAACTTGGATGATCCATCAGTGTAGACAGCCCTGTTTCATGTTCTGGAAGTTTTTCAGAGTTATGTGCTTATTTCCATATGTACCACAACGACATCTCTCCTCTTTCCATATATTTTAATAAACTAAAATATAGTGGTTGGGTCACTGGGACGAAAGGATGGCATAGAAACAAAACAATGTAACCTCACTCTATTGTTCTTTAAGTTTCTTGTTCTAGACCATGGGTTGGAAAAAAATAGTTGGCAGGCTGGCCCTCTTTTTATAAATAAAGTTTTATTAGAACACAGCTACACAATTTGTTTACATATTGCCTCTGGCTCTTTTCAATCTACAAGGACAGAGTTGAGCAGTTGCGACAGAGACTGTATGGCTCACAAGCCATATTTAGTATCTGGCCCTTTAAGAATGAGTTTGCCGTTTCGGACAAAGGACAAAGAAAGATAAGAAAAGAACAAATTTATACATGACCACAAGCTGTTGTGCTACTCATTTAGTTTCCACAGCAAGGTTGTTGCTATGTGAAAAATTGCTTATTTATACTTTAATTCTTTAGAAGCCCCCAAGTTGCTCTCAGAGGCTCAGAGGCAATTTCAATAGCCTCTTTAGACTAGTTTGGAAAATCTCTCCAATTCTCCCTTCTACTTTAATTCCTCATTAGTCTTGGGATAAAAAATCGAGTAGAGTTGAGAGCCAATCAACTTGGTTTTGGGGATAAAAACTAAGCAGAGTTGAGAGAGAGAATTAAAAGTTTTATCTCAGCATGAGATCAGGAAGGGAAAGAGAGAGCTATATAATCCAAGAATAAATACATTTTATTTAGGAGTCTTTTATCATTCTTGGAAATTTTGCCAATGATTTTAAATGAAAACTAATTTTCTTTCTTTTTTCTTTCTAAATAAGGAAATGCTGAGAGAGGCATTGCATTTTTCTTAAAAAAATAGATCTGTGGAATTTCTTGAAAGGTCAGTTGTAAAATGCTCTCTCTCACACATAGATATACACAGACACAGACAGCTTTTGCAAAAAATATTATCTGGATTCTGGGGCACAGACCATGGGGTTAGGATCTGGGATTTGACCTTCTTTCTGCAGAGAGCTGTCAGGCATTATACAAACTCTACAGGAACCAGTAATGTTTGGGAAACTGCCTGAGATAGACTGGATATCTCAGAGTTTACATGCAGTTGTCCAGATATGATTCTAGCAGTAATCAGAGGTGTTCTTTTACTCATATTTCTGTAAAAATAACAAAAGAATAAACTGGGAGCCAAACCGCACTATGAAATTAACTTAAATATATTTGCTAGAGGTCTTCAGTTGGTGCACATGATAGGCAGATGAACTGCAAACATTTCAAGTTGGGCCACTACATTTTGATCCAAGAGGACAGTGTATTTGAGTTGTAACGGAGTGTACATGCTGTTGTAGCAAAGTCTGTCAGAGAGAATATTGGACTGAATAGGTTTTGTGCCTGTGAGGTGAAAATGCTATGAAAAAGAGATGAGAGACGTGTAATAATAAGCCAAAGGAAGAGTATATGTTTACTGGATTATGCTAGAAATTTGCTTCTTCAGTATATAAGAAATAGAACCATCAATATTCTAGCAAGTCCTTGACCTGGTAACACCATGCTAAGAGGAGACAAAGTACCTTAGCTTGGGCTCCCACACCCCAACCAAAAACAGAGCCTGAGACAAGAGCTTTAGTAATTTCTCTCTGAGAAGAGGTTAACAGGTGGGAGGGAAAGCCAATAAAGGATGCATAACTGACTTGGTCACCACTGTGAGCACCTGGTGCTTGACGGCACTGGGGCCTTCTGGGGGTCTGCGTAGACTGTCACAACCGTCCTCTGTGCAGCAGCAGAGGGATGATGATTCTGCTGGCTCCTGTCCTACATGGGTCTAGAGTTGCCCCATAAGGACTAACTCCCTTGTACTTCCAGGTAGCAGAATTGGCCATCCCAAAATAGGCCTCTTTGGCCTAAGGAAACTATTGAGCTGATTATTTTGAGGGATTACAGATAAAGGAGAAACTCTGAAAACAAGAGTAGTAATACCCCTTTCATAAGGGAAATTTACATTAGAATGGGGGCCTGTACCAGGAAAGAAGATCTTACCAGAGATCACTTTTTCCCCTGAGAGACTTATCTGCAGGGCAGAGCAATTTTGGTTACCAAACTTTTCCTCTTTTCACCTTCCCATGAATTACCTTCCCTCACTTGAAGCCCCAGACCCTATCCCTCTCCTTAGCTCAGGATGGCATATAAGCCTCACTTGTCTGGCAGCCTTTGGAGTTTCATATCTTTGTGGGGTGTACATAATCAACATTATTTTTCTTTTCTCCTGTTAATCTGTCTTTTATTATGGGGGAGGTAGGGTCTCAGCCACAGAACCTAGAAGAGTACTGGGAAAATTAATTTTCCCCTCCTACACAGGTTTGTACATGTGTAATGGTGAGCAAGTTCCCACAGGAGTCTTATACCTGTAGTGTCAGAAGTTTTGGGGCACGAAGTGCAAAACAAACAAGACAACTAAGGGGAGGTGCTGTCAGCTTATACCTGTGAGAAGCCAAGCGCCGTAGCCACAGCTGGAATCAAACTTTCCTGTGAAGATATTAGGCAGGAAGGGGAAGTGTATATTAGAGTTCTATATTGCTGTCTAATAAATGACACCCAAATTTAACGCTTGAAACAGCAGTATTTATTATCTCCATTTCTGTAGGTCAGGAATCAGGTGTGATTTAGCTCAGTCCTCTGCACTGAAAAACTCTGGATGAATATACTAACATACAAACAACGGAGGTTATGATCAAGCGGATTTTCACCTTTTCCTCAACTATTCTGAAACTTTTGAGATTTTTTGTAAATCTCTTAATAAATTTAATTTATGTAATCAAGACAAATATATAGTTAAAAATATATCACAGTTGCTTAAACACTGTTTAACAGATAAATATCAACCTCCTCAGCCAGGCACAAAACACACTTCCTGATCTGGCTTCCGCCTATGCCTGGCCTTATTTCTCATAATTCCCTCTCTGCAAAGGCCACATTCTAAGGAGCAGAACTATTCCCTGAAGATGCCATTCCCTCTGTCTGGAATGCCTTTTCTCTCCTGTTTACTAAGCAAACTTTTATTTATCCTTTAAAGCCCATCCCCAAAGGTGGTACCTCAATGAAGCCACATCTGACTCCCCAGGCTTCATCCTCAGACCTCCTTGGGAATGTATCTTTTATAGCCCTTTTCCCATGGTATTTTAAATCTTTCATCTCTCTCCTTCTGGATGGTGAACACAGGAATTCTGTATTTATTCTAAATGTTTCCTCTACAATTGGAAAGCCGATACTCATATGTTTATATGTTTGTTTATATGTTTGTATGTCTTCCTGTGCTACTATGTTAAGAATCATTTAGCTCAAGTGATACAAAGAAGACTGAGTGACACAATTATAAATGAAAAGGAATAAATATTTTTCTATCTTTTCAAATTGTCTTTGTTGTTGGATTAGTTATCCGAAATTTGAAATATATTTCTAGAAGTTAGTTTACATGGTAAGAGAGTAAAGGAAGAAAGAATGGTAAAATATAAAACCAAGTAGGTCTACTGTATGATCCAAGGGTGACTATAAAGTCTTGCTATACCCTGAAAATTTCTTTTCATTTAACAATTTTGGATATATATATGTAAATATATGTAGTTTAAATTATAGCTAATTTTCCCCTAAGAAACTGAAGGCATCGAAGAGGGAGCTGGATTCTGTTTCACTAAACCAAGCTGACATCTCTGGTTCAATCCCAGAATCTTAAAGGCTACAAAGAGATAGAAAACAGCCCAACTTGCAGCTCAGACCATGAGTGAGTTTGCCAAGCTATATGTTAACAGCAAGCTCCACTGGGTTCATAAACTGCCCAAACTTGGCACACACTGGACTCAGTTTTATTCCTAGTCTGTTCACACTTCAACATCATGTTCTAGAATAATCCAAAATATCATGCTTAGGAAGAGCAATATAGTCTATGTAGTGGTTCATTGGGAAATAGCTTCTCCATGTTTTAATTACCTTTCTTCCCAAGGCATGACAAATGCTTCACAGACAGGAACCCAGAAATAGTGCCCACACTTTAATGTTAAGTACATATTCTCCTAGGCTAAATTCACTTTTCCTTAAACCTGAAAGTCAGAATTGCTAACTTTTAGAACATCTCAAAATGAGAGGACAGAAGGCGATCTGCACTGTTTCGCATGTTAAGCTTTAACAGAGTAAAGAGACGTGTCTATTTGGCCAGTGGCTGCCAGTGCTAGACAGTGGTTGACAAAACCCTAATGTGGAGAAGTATCAAACAAGACAAAGAAAGAATTAGAGGGAAATGGTACAGTTCCTCATTAACAGCTAAGTGCCAATAAAAATGGAAAATCAAAATGAAAATGAATCAAAAGGAAATTGCCCATAAAAATCACTGGGGAAAAATAGACTGCTAAATCATACTGTCATTTCTTTATACTCAGCTCTCCATTAGGAATGAAAAATAATCCAATTGTACTAAAACTTATCTTGGAAAATCTTAGTACCCATGCTGGTTTTTTGCACACCACCCCCCCGCCCCGTGAGTCAGATCCATTCCCTGCTGTTCCCTGCCCTATTCTGGGCTGTAAGACACTGACGCCTAAGCACACTATTACCAGGGCTCCTTGAAGAATATCCTTGGCCAATGATAGGCACCACCAGGAGATAGGGAGGCAGCATGACAAAGGGTAGGTCATTTTTTTCCTGTATCCTGCCTGCTTTGGGCTGTTTTCTGGCCTTGGGTGCACCCCTCCACCACTAGAGGTCCTATTATATGGGCCCTTCTCCCTGGCTCTTTCTCTCATTGGACTTCTCAATGCTGATATCTCTTCTGCCCCTTCAGGTCTAGGCGTGATAATGCCTTCCTGTATTGCTAGTTCCTAAGAGATTCCAACATCGTTTTTGGTCTCTCTTCACCCAGCCTACACCTCTGTAAATGGTCCCTTATGAAAGTCTTTTTTATCATGTGAGTTGGATTCTCTTTCTCCACGGGAATTCAGTGATACAATTCTCCTCTGAGTCCTGAGAGGTAAACTTACTCCTGAAGCATCAAGACACCTGATTTCGCATCCTTAACCCTCCTTGCTCACACTCCTGCTTATTGGCTTCAGTTGCGTAAGAAAATGTGCTTGTTGATCGTAAGTACACTAGTGTAGTTCTGATGAATTCTGCTCTTTAAACTCTACCCTGACTCACCCCTACTGACATCTTAAAAACGCCTTCGGTCACTTACATCTCATCATAGTGCTGCCCAGAGCACCAAACCACAAGCAAGTTTTGCTCTGGGGCTGACTTATGCACAAGATGGTTGGGCAATGGTTGTCTAAAGGCGTGGGAAGGGTGACGTGTAGGGAGACATCATGAGGAGGGGTGCCCAAGTTGAGAAAAGTGTGTGAGGAAATCTTCTTCTAACCCACACTGAAAATTTGTTTAAGTGACACTTCAGAGAAAGTATAGAATCTTGCTGCTGGAGGAGATAGAATTCATACAGTCCGACGACTTCACTTTATAGATAAGAAAACTGAGGGTCAGAGAGACCCTCTGAGAGATTAAGTGTCTTAGTACAGAAGAAGGACTAGAACTCCAGCTGTCTCTGCAGCTTTTGTTCAATAAGATCTTATTGTGATCTCATATACTCATGGTCTATGGAGTAGACAAAGTGGTGTGCCAAAGTCTGCAGCAAAAACAATTTATATTGATCAAAGAGAAAAACAATTAGGAACTGATTTTTATTTTAATTTTTGGATGCCAGAATTGCCATGAGATAGGAGATGAAACTTTAATTTCATAGTCTTGCTATATTTTAAGATGGCTTCTATTGAGGAAGAACGGAAGGGAGGGAGGGAGGAGCTAGTTTATTTAAGACTAAACTTCCTGAGAAATCAAATGTCTACATCTTACGTATATTAGCTCATCTGCCAGGTAGACACTGTCTCTCATCAATGACAAAACATGCTGAGTTTGCCCCTGACTCATTCAATATGGCTTCAAAATACAGACTAATTTTTCAGTCATCCTTTAGTCTAAAGCTGTGTTTTCCTTTTCATTCATTTAAGTTTCCATGTTCATTTGCAGAAATTTTAAACCTACTTTCCACTATAACACGTGACCCCTCAATGTCTAAGCAGTATCATGTAGTGATTAGTTCGTTGGTTTGGAATCAGACAGACTGCATTTAGGTGCCCCTCTGACATTTCCACTAACCAATGTGACTTCAGGAAAATACAAAGCCTCTCTGGCCTCAGTTGCCTGCTTTGGTAGTCAAACGGGGATGCTAATAATAGTACTTACCTTTTAGGGATGTTGAAATTAGAGTTTTAAAAGTGAAGTCCTTAATAGAGTGCCTGGGGTATAGTACATGTATGATATAGAATAATTATTATTAGTGGGAATAATTGATATAACTACAATGTTCTCACTTAATTTCCCAGTTAATATTAAAAAAGCAGAACCTTTGCTGCATAGACGTATTTCATTACAGAGATGGTATCTAGCTCAGAGGATTAACTGCTAATGATTTAACCTAAATTTTATACTTCTACACAAGTAATAATAGTAATTAAAGAGCAGAGTTGCCTGATTAGATTTAACGTTTTTTTAAATCATATCAAAACACAAAGGGTCCATTGAAAATGTTATCCAGAGGAAATTACCTTTGCCTCCTGTGTGGCTAAGGGAAATTTTTTTTTCCCTGAAACTAATTCCATGACTTATTTTATCTTGTATTAAAAGTTTTAAAGGCTAATAAGAAAATTGTCCAACAAGGCAAGTAGTGGCCTGGAGGATTGAAGTACAGATTTTCATAAATCAGACTATTTTCTTTCTCTCTTCCCATGATATCCAGATAACTGAATAAAAGTTTTGACTTTCTTTTGGTAAATGTTCAACATAATGATTTAGTTTTTGAACTTCAAACAAACTAGATAAACCCAACAGAAGACATAACTAACATAACTAAAGTCATTGCAAAGATAATTTCCCAGTAGTTACCAGTTACCATGGAAGTTCAAGGAATCACTTCTGAGGTCCCTTTTAAAAAATATATAAATAATGCCTTTGTTAGTCAGAATGATCAGTTAAGACTATTTCATAAATACCATGAATAATATAACATTTTAATTTCTTTTCATTGATGTTGCTTGCACCATGAACAATTTTAATTTGAACTCGTAGAAGTTACATGTGTAACCTCTGACCAGATGGCCTCTTCCAGTTGGTCAAATCAACAAGTCAGTCCATCATTCTAAAGACTTCTTAGGAATCTCTCATTATGTTTTTTTCAGTCCTAACTTTATCCTTATTCCTATTTCAAGATTCATACATGTCAGCATATAGCATCTTTATTATATATTCACATATTAGTCAGAAATACTCTTCTCCATTGAGGGTAAGTGTGGAATTATTATTGGTTGCTTTCAAATAAGAGTTAAACTTTCTCCTCAAGGTCAGCAAATGGGGTTTGAATTTTTTCCATTACCAATAGTATCAGAAAGGATTAGGTTCTGCTACCAATAACAAAATGTTCAGACAAAAGTGGCTTCATCACACAGAAGTTTATTTTTCCTGAATGTTCAGGTAGGCATTTGCTGTCTTGGTTTGGCACCTCTAGGATATCTTGGCCCAGATCTCTAAGATACGCTTTTTTTTCTCCTCATGAGTCCAACGTGGATGCTGGAGATACGGTGATCATTCTCATTTCCTGGCAAAAATGCTTTCTCAGAAATGCCACTTAATAATTTCTGCTTCTATCTCATTTGCCACCTTCGTCTGTGAGGGAGGCAGGAAAATAAACTCTTTGTAAGAAAAAAAGAAGGAAAGAATAGATGTTAAATTGCCAACTTGTGTTTCTGCCACCCCATTCAGTCTTAGTTGATGTTAATTTTTCTATCTAGACCCTTCTAGGATATTAGAATTCTACAAGAGTCCTTACTTAAAATCACTTCCATATTTGACAGTTATTCTTACATACTTCTTTGTTTTCTAAACTCTGCTGCCCATTTTTATAAGCTTATGTTCTCCTCAACATCTTAAAAAATGAAACAAAACAAAACAAAATAGACAGAATGTCAGTGGAGAAGGAGAAGGACCAAACATGTTGCTTAATCACAAACGAAAAATAAACTGGCAAGGGGACCAAGTGCATCCACTGTATTGGATAATATGTGTGCAGTGGGATATGAGTGACTAATACAGATAAACAACAGATTGTTCTACCAGAGCCCTCAACAATTTCCTCAGGGTTGGAGGGGACAATTGCAACTGTTTGCATCTCTTGGCCCTCCTGATTCTTCTGATTTGACCCTGCATTATATGTATTTTGGGTTAGTTCGGCTTTTGTGTGTCTGATGAAGCAGGCTGCAATTCCTGAGCTCTAAAGAATGATTGAATCTCTCTTGCATTGTTAAATTCAAGCCAATGAATATATATGTGTGTGTGTGTATGTATATATGTGTGTGTGTGTGTGTGTGTATATATATATATATATATATATATATATATATATATATATATATCCATGAAGAAGCCAAAACTAATCCAAAAGCAACTACAAAGATATTTAAATAATTTCCAAGTGTCAGAGAGCACCTCATACCTGAAAATTCACTGTTAAAATGTGAATTGGGGAAGTCTGGGTAAAATGGGAAATAGATCATTAGAATCAAGAAAACTGAACTGCTGGGTTGTAATTAGATGTGGCATTTGCCATACTGGCTTTATATACACTGAGAGCTTTGTGTAAGGCTAAGGCTGTGACAGGACAAACTCTTCCCTCACATAATAATTTTTAGCTTTTAAAATCTGTAGCAGTTGGAGCTCTTGTTTTACTGGCAATGGCCTGATACATGTAACAATAAACTATACCATAATAGGGCTTACAGTTCTTATGGGAGATTTTAGGGATTTAAAACCGAGTTCCCCTAGCTCCACCTTTCATTGGCCTACATTTGGGTGTCTATTGCTTCCATAAAATAAGAAAGTGATGTTCTTTCCCACCTAGAGTTCTGTTGTCAAGCTGCGAGTCATCTCTTAGAGAGGTTAATGCAGGTCAATAAACACCATTGTGCTTAGAGGAGAAGATACCATTTATGAAGACAAGAAGCTCTCAGTGAGTAAATGGTTGTCTTTCCAGCAGACACATGACTCTAGATCTGAGTAGTCTAGTCTCCTAAGGTGAAAACTTTGGGAATGCAGTTATTCTTTTTAGTTAGAAAAGTTAGTTATCACTAAAAGTTAATGTGGTTTAAACTGACCCTAGCACATGAAAAGATGCTCAACAGCATTAGCCATCAGGAAAATGCAAATTAAATCTACGATGAGAGACTTCCAGTTTTTGATCTGGTATAAAATGAGCTTAGAAGTTGTCACTTTGCCCTAACAACTGGTAAAAAGTTGAACAAACTGAAAAATCAACAACTCCTGTTAGATCTGCCAGAGAAGTGAGATCATAGGAAAAACTGCAGCCCCCAATATTGGAGAGACAGACAGGAAGATACAGAGAACTACAACTTATTGGCGCAGGTATCCATGAGTAAAAATCTCCCTGGGACTCAGTACCTGTGCAGGACAACCTGAACTGTAATTCACAAATTGCTGGAGCTCAGTGTGGACAAGTGTGAGTTAAAAACTCCAGGGCAACACAGTTAGAGGGAGACTCCAACACTTTTGTGAGTTTCACTTCCAGGAACTCTACCATGTTTTTACAGCGAATACCAGAGAAAAATCCCTTCGGGCTTCTGGCAGGAGAAGGGGAAAAGTCACCATTTTGAAATAGCCAGAGCATTCTGTTCTTAACAAAGCCTGTCCTCAAGAGAATCTGTGTTATCAGAGTCTAACCTGCTGGGGTTTTATCAGAGCCTATAGAACTCCCAGAGGATAATACAGGAGAAAAACTAGATGATTTGGGGTATGGCAATGACTTTTTAGGTACAATACCAAAAACATGACTCATGAAAGAAATAATTGATAAGCTAGACTTTAATAAATTAAATTCTGCTCTGTGAAAGACAATGTCAAGGGAATGAGAAAATAAGCCACAGACTGGAGGGAAATATTTTCAAAAGACACATCTGATACAGAATTTTTATCCAAAGTACACCAAAAACTCTTAAAACTCAACCGTAAGAAAACAAACAACTAGATTAAAAAGGGGGCAAAAACCTCTTAACAGACACCTCACCAGAGGAGGTATGTAGATGGAAAATAAGCATATGAAAAGATGCTTCACATCATATATCATCAGGGAAATTTAAATTAAAACAATACAGTAAGTCCCCTACATACGAACGAGTTCTGTTCCGAGAGCATGTTTGTAAGTCCAATTTGTTCGTAAGTCCTACAAAGTTAGCCTAGGTACCCAACTAACACAATCGGCTATATACTACCATACTGTAATAGGTTTATAATACCTTTCACACAAATAATACATAAAAAACAAGCAAACACAAAAAATAAAGAACAGATTTTTAATGTTACAGTACAGTACCTTGAAAAGTACAGTAGTACAGTACAACAGCTGGCACACAGGGGCTGGCATCGAGTGAACAGGCAAGAAGAGTTGCTGACTGGAGGAGGGAGAGGAGGTGGGAGATGGTAGAGCTGAAGGATCGTCAGCAATAGGGGACGAAGGGCGAGCTGCAATTTCACTCACGCCTGAGGTTGATGGCACAGGTTCTGGTTCCTTGCTAGATTCAATTCTATCTACCCACTTGAAAAAAACAATCCAGTGATGTTTGAGTAGTGGCTCTTTTTTTTTCATCGTAGATGACACGGTAGCATGGGATTGCATTCTGAACGGCTGCTGTAACCTTCATGTACTGTTCTACTTTCAGGTCCTGTGTCTTAAAAACTAACAGTGCCTCCTCAAATAAAGAAAATCCCCTTGCCATTTCCTATATCGTGAATCTCTTCGGTTCTTCAGTTACTTCTTCCTCTTGTCTCTCTTCATCCTTTCTCTGTGCCTCCAATTCCGTTAAGTCTTCATTAGTAAGCTCCTCGTGTTGCACAGCCAGGAGTTCAGTGAAGTCGTCCTCCTGCAGATCTAGCTTGAAATAAATATGCTGTACTACTGTACTCTACACAGTACCGTACAGTAAAGTACACAAAAGCACAACCACTTGTAGAGGATGCCGCATGTGACAATGTACACCGGACATGGGAACTAACTTACGTGATCGGACATGTAAACGCACGTTCGCATCTTTGAAAGTTCTCAACTTGAAGGTTCATATGTAGGGGACTTACTATAATGAGATACTACTACCTACCTATTAGAATGGCTCAAATCCAAACCAGTGACAAACGAATGCTGGCGAGGATGTGGAGCGACAGGAGCTCTCATTCATTGCTGATGGGAATGCAAAATGGTACACAGCCACTTTGGAAGACAATTGGGCAGTTTCTTACCATATGATCCAGCAGTCTTACTCACTGGTATTTTCCAAATGCATTAAAAACTTATGTGCACACAAAAACCTACGCATAAATATTTATAGCAACTTTATCCATAATTGTCAAAACTTGGAAGCAATCAAAAGTCCTTCAGTAGGTGAATGAACTGTGGTATATCTAGATAACAGAATATTATTCAGCACTAAAAAGAAATAAACTATCAAGCCATGAAAAGACACGGAGCAAACTGAAAATACGTATTTCTAAGTGAAAGAAGCCAAACTGAAAAGGCTACATACTGTATGATTCCAACTATATGACATCCTAGAAAAGGCAAAACTACGGAGATGGTAAGATTATTGGTTGCCAAGGGTTAGAGAAAGAAAGGGATGAATAGGTGGAGCACAAAGGATTTTTATGGCAGTGAAACGATTTTGTATGACTCTACAATAGCAGATACACGCCTTATACATGTGTCAAAACCATAGAACGTACAACACCGAGAGCGAACACTAACATCCAGGTGATAATGATGTGTCAGTGTAGGTTCGTCAGTTGTAACAAATGTACCAGTGTGGTGTAGAGACAGTGGGCACATGGAAACGCCAGAATCTGCACTTAATGTTGCTGTGAACCTAAAACTGCTCTAAAAAACACAGTTTACTAATTTAAAAAAACAGTGAGCTATCCCTACACACCTATCAGAATTGCTGAAATAAATACTGACAACACTACATGCTGACAAGAATGTGGAAAAACTGAATCATTCATACACTGCTGATGGGAAGGTAAAATGACACAGCCATTCAGGAAAACAATTTGGCAGTTACTTAATAAACTAAACATGCAACTACCATGCGATCCAACAATTGTCCTTTGGCCTCTAGCCTGTTTATCCCAGAGAAATAAAGACATGTTCACACAAAAACCTGTACATGAATGTTTACACCAGCTTTATTCATAACAGTCCCAAACTGGAACAACTCAGATGTCCTTCAATGGATGCATAGTTAAGCAAATTGTGGTAGATCCATACCATGGAATACTACTCAGTAAGAGAACTGAGAACGAACTGTTGATACGAGAAGTAACCTGGGGGCTTCCCTGATGGCGCAGTGGTTGAGACTCCGCCTGCCGATGCAGGGGACACGGGTTCATGCCCCGGTCCGGGAAGATCCCACATGCCGCAAAGCGGCTGGGCCCGTGAACCACGGCCGCTGAGCCTGCGCATCTGGAGCCTGTGCTCCGCAACGGGAGAGGCCACAACAGTGAGAGGCCCGCATACCGCAAAAAGAAGTAACCTGGGTGAGTATCCAGAGAATTATGCTGAGTGAAAAAGCCTATCTCGCCTATCTCCAAAGTTTTTGCACACTGTATAATTCCACTTATATAACAGTCATCAAAGGACAAAACTTAGACATGGAGAACAAATTAGTGGTTGCCAGAGTTTAAGGAGGGAGCGGGACATGAGGGAAGAGAATATGTGAAAGTACAATAGGAGGAATTGATGGAAATGTTCAGAATATTGACTTATCAGCGTCAAGATCCAGTTGTGATACTGTACTGTAGTTTTGCAGGATATTCTCACCTGCAGGCAGCGGGTGAGGGGAACTAGGTACAGTGTACACAGGACCTCTGTCTGCCATTACAACTGCAGGTGTCTATAATTATGCGAAAATAAGAAGGTTTAAAATAAATACATGTAACACATTAAAACTTTACAATGTTTTCTTAAAAAACAATCAAAAACCCCACAGCTGTCCTCAGAAGCGATTTGGCTTTAAAAACTTTTTCTAGCCAAAAGGCTAAAGACTTTCCTATGTGAATTTTTAAAGAGACTGGTCATCAGAAAAAAGAGAAAGCAAGATGAGGGAGATGAAAAAAGATGGAAAGCATGTGTAGTATTTTGCATGGTCCATTCGTGCAATAAATGCCGAACTGCCAAGTCAGTTATAGAAGAAAGGTTACTAAATGGGAAAATAGGTACTATGTGTTAATACGTTAAAACGCAGGTAGAAGTGTATAAATGTTGTCAGATATGTATTAATAGTCATAAATTCATTTGACACATCTGGCATATTCCACAAAAAAAATGCACTAAGCATTTCTGTGCCAAGTCGTGGGTATAAAACAGTGAGCAGAAAAGCTATTACAGCATCTGTCCTCATGGAACTCAATCTATTGAATGCGTGGACGTTTTTGCTCTTCCGTTTCCTTCGGCCTACTCTGTTAAGTTTCATGTGGGATCCAAAAGACATACTTTATATAGTTTGTGACCTTAAAGTGATTATAATTTTGGGTGCAGGGACAAGGTTCATAAACACATAATAAAAATCAAAGAAAAGTAGAATATTGGGCATATGTCCACATTGATAGAAGGTTTCAAGCCTGAGACATCACCTTGAGTGGGTGTGGAGGATGCTTAACTCTGCTGAGGGTGTCCAGACACTTCACGCACAGGTCAGTAGCAGCAAAGGGAAACAGAGTCTCCTATGGTTGACTCTTGGCCCCAGTTTCTCTGTGTAGCCAACACCTCACTGATTCTTCTAAACCAGATTTATTGTTTGAACATCCTTGCTCTCTGTGACTGTTCCCCTCCTAGCTGACACTAGTGTTGCATTTCCATGTTGTCTGTACACTTTTTGAATTTGAATTTCCAGAGTCTGAGCCCAGTTCCCTTGTAAGGTTCTTCACTCCCTTTCCAAAGGAATTGGTAAAAGTGTTTGACTTTTTTTATGTGTTGGTGACACCACTGAGCACATTAAAGCCCTCTCGGTAAGTAGACCTAAGGATAGCCCTGGAATTCTCTTCCAGCACTGAGTCTCTAGTGGCTGATAAAGACATTCCCCAAAGCAGTTATGACAACATGGAGAAGCTATGGGAAATGATGTGTTTCCATAGTGGCTTATGAAAGGGGAGTCTTTCATTCAAGAGCACAGAAGATGTCCCATGTAGGAGAGAGTGTAGGACACAGTGTTGATAATGTCATTAAGTGAGCTCAGTGTAGACTTGCAGAAATAGGGTGTTACTGCCTGGCATAGCCACCACTGTACACTGGCCAGAGGAAGACAGCATTTCATTATATAGTTTCTATGTATTCTCTTATTTCGGGGATTAACAGACACTTGCCTCCACCTCTGTTAAGCACTTAATGAACTAAGGCCTTCCCACTACCAGACAAAGACACAGTTTCTACTGGCTCTCAGGACTCTAATCACTTCTACATACCTCCACAACTCAGAATTCCATGAGGACCATAATTTTTTGGACACTGTTCAGCGAATGGGTGGAAATTGTTTGCAATGAGTCTCACTCAGCAACTCAGGGCAAACTGCTCTGTGTTCTGTTTTGTCCTAGTCTGTGGAATAAGCCTTAATAAAATTCACATGCCCAAGACCTGTGGTTGCCTGTGAAACTATTTCATCCAACAATGAAATATTTGGATTGGCTGACGTGGGCTACCAGCTGGCTAAACATTGGTGAGGCTGGGTGTATTGAAATGGCGTCATTAGTAGATGTTGGCATACACTTTGTGGAGATACAACCACTATAACAGGACTGTGTCCAGCAGAGAATGGGAAATATTTTAAGGGAGGTGAAACCTCAAGCTTACAATATTTATAAAGTACTTTGCAATTGCAAATGGATTTTCTAAAGAGTCATTTTTCTCCCTTTCAAAAGTTTACTTGTATATCCAACATCATGATATCCTGATATAAAAGTAAAATAGTCCTCTAAGGAAACAATGGTGGTTTGTTAGGGGCCCCAGACCAAATTTCCTGAGAGACCATTTTACTGTTATTGTTTAAGTCATATTGACCTGGGGCTCAGAAAATGCAATCTCAGCAGCAGTCTTTATTCTTTCTACATGTTAGCTGTCTCCCATGACAAGCCTTCAGGGTAACAAAAAAATGTACATTGAAAACTCTCATTGTTTGTTTTTCCCGAAGTTCCTTATAAAATGTCAGTATCTTTGAAGGGGTTTTCCTTGAACTGAACTCCTGAGGTTGGAGATTTACCAGGTTGATTTAAGAGTTTGAAATCCTGGAGTGTTTCCATAAAATGAGGATTTACAGTTCATAAATATAATGACAAAAGTGTGAAGATACACTTTTGTTCTTGAAAAACTATTGGAACAAAGGTACTTTTCATAAAAAGCTTCAGTGCTGCCATTTCCTTCAGACAGAAGTCTATTCTGGCTTCGTGAAGTGGCTTTTTATTGCCATTTGTTTGATTTGCTCTCCCTCCCTGCTTCATGGGGAGCCACTTCCTCCTGAAGGTGTGCAGATGGAAAGAGGAATTGAATTCTGGGGCATTTAACCAGTGATGAGCATAAAGAAATGAAAGGAAAACATGTTGCAAGGTAGAGCATATTCCTTCTGTTTGTCTCATCGCTACCTGGGTTCAGCTTCCAGATCATTATAGTCTGGTTTTCACATTTATTCTCGGATAGGTAGCTACATTCCTTCTTGCATGTGGCAGCAAATGACTCAGTTATTAATTGACATTAAATTGGCTACTATGACTAACTGTTTGAGGAAAGAAAAATATGCCACATTCTGGCCTTACCCAATGGTATGGGGAACAATGAGGAAATTGTGTCACTAACGGACCTTCTCAGTGGATGATAGAAGTGGTATGAGACTAGCTGTTGACGTAGCTCTGCAGAAAAAGACCTGTGTTGAATAATAACAATGGATTCATGAGTCTGGGGAAAATCTCTGGACTTTCTTCCAATTTATTTGTAAATTGAGCTGACATGATTTCCAAACTCAGGATGAATGTTGGAGCTTACCTTGAGGTTAAAGAAAGAACAGCCTTCCTTCTTATCCCAATGTGCTTACTTTAACCCAATTCTTAGAAAGGGAGAATCATGGTTCTGTTCTTCTCTGACTAAACGTTCTGCTCTATAAATTTCTAGCAACCCAGAAGGAGGGAGGGAGTGTTGTGCTCCCCACACCCCTTAATGCTGATGTTTGGTTAGAATTGGAAACAACTTGATATTGTGAAAAGAGCACTAAACCATGCTCTTTGTGTCAAAGGAACTATGATCTAGTCCTGAATTCACCATTGACAATAATTGACTGTCTTCAAAACTGGGATGTTTTGAGGGTGAAAGGGACTGCTATTAATGCACCAGGACAACAGGCATAAACCAAGACTGCCTTGGGAAAACTGGGATGTATGGTCATTCTACTACTCACAATGTGTTTGGGCAAAACAGCCCACTTCCTTATAGTTCCTCATCTGTAAAATGGAAATAATCCTATTTCATAAGATTATTGTAAGGATATAATGAAATAATATGTGTGCAACTGTTTTGTGAACTGTGAACTATGAAACCATATCCAATGCAGGTGAAATCATGATAATTAATTTTATCAGCCGTAGCTGTAGAATGCTCTCAAAGAAATGTCTATGTATTTCTCCTTGGACAGGAGCAGAGATTTGAGAGCAGCAATTGCAGAAATAAACCCAGATAAGATGCGGTTTCTAGGTTTCTAAAGGAATATTGAAGGAACCAAAGTAGAATGCTCTATTTTTGATAGTTTTTTCCCTTTAAACCAATATAATTTTTAAGAAGAAGTAGGGCCTAATGTGAGAAGAGGACTGTGTTTGGGGAAGTGTTAGGAAATGTTGAAGATCCTGATAACAAAGTTAGACAAGTCTGTTTCTGTGTATATGCAGAATCTGACCTAAAATATAAAGGTCTGACATTTTGCAGAATTAACTTTGCTCTTAAGTTATTGCAGCCCTGGTGAGGAAAACTCAAGGGCTCTTGATCCTTCTCATGTCGTAATTTGATGTTTTTTGGTCTGACTTTGCTGATCATCTTCAGGTCCTCTACCCCATTGTGTTAGTTTGCAGGATTAGAAGGAATCACGATGCCTTTTGTAGAGCTCCTGCCACCACACTGACACCTGTGTTCATGGTCCATATAGCCTAACCTCCCCCACCATCATCCAGCCATCTGCTCAACCTACTGGCCATAGTTCTCCATTAAGCAACTGGAGGCCAGTCATTAACAAACACCTTCTGTTGGCTTACATGACCGTGACCAAGAAACTTCGATTGGCAGTTTGAGGTCACACAAGACACTTGACTTTAGTGTGTTTTATGTAAGAAATTTCATTCACAGGCACGACCATGTAAGCATTATACACGTCGATTACATGTGAATAATGCAAGGTCCATGGGCGTGTATACACAGAATGGCTCTTTTGCCAAATAAGGAGTTTCTAGCTATGGAAGTATCCCTTTAAATCATCCAACACATATTTTGGAACATTTTTAAGTTGAGAGTGGGGCTAGTTAGGTGGTCGGCACAGATTTGTGTTCCGTCTCCACTGAATACAGTTCGGTGCTGGGAGGCTGCTGCCCATTCAGGATTTCCAGCTCTTAGATTTCTAGCACACCTGACATAAGTGGAAACTAGTTTCTAGTTCTTGACAGTGAAACATGAATAGAGGTGGAGGTACCTTCCTCCAGTCTGATCCCCATATACTGGTTAAATCTCAATGTCTCCAAGATCCTGGAGGAGGGAGGGTACAGAAGGCAAAAAGAGCCTGGACCCTGAATAACCGTGTGGAAAGCTACTAAGCCAGGGAAATTAATGTGAGAAATATAATTCTATTGTGTTAAGATTTGAGAGGTTATCTGTTAGAGAAGCTAGTATGATCTTAAGTAACAAAGCCAGGCACTGGGACTTTACTTACAATTTGTTCACAAGATATTTGAGATAACCTACAAGAATACAAAATTTAAATAGAAAATAAAAATGGGAAAATACAAATTAAATTATAAGACCAAAATCAGTGGTGATTTAGAACAGAAATACTCAGCTGAGCCACAGATTTGGCTCTTGAATTCCTGGAAACCGAAGCAACACTAAAAATAAATTCTTAAAGTTATATGATTCATATTGTCCATAAGAAGAGAGCATACTAATTTCTGAGGCAAAGCAAAAAATTTCCTGACACTTCAGTTTGAAAAAAAATTGTTTTATGGAGTGTCATGTAGAGAATATGTTCATTGAATAATAATGAACGATGTCCTCAACCATATCTCTTAGTACATATAAATAGTGACATTCTTGTAAGGTGTTGGCATCTACCACAGGGCAACTTGTCAGTGTGATTTGGCAGTGGGGGCTAGTTAACAGAGATAAATAAGACATGTACCTTGAACTAGAGAAACTCACTTTCCCACTTTAAGTGGGAAAGAAAGATATGTTGCACAGTAAACATCAATACAGAGTAATAAGTATGGAGAGAGAAGTATTAATCAGCATGTTCTGGTCAGTTGTATAAAGTTTTCTTTCCTTCTTAAGGCTGTTTTTCTTTGGAGCATTTATTTTTCTTGGTTTTATTTATTTTATTTCAACAACATACATTTTCCAAGATAAGAATAAGGAACTTTCTAGATATTTTAGTTACTCCTAAGGTTACAGTCTCTGGAAACAGCACAGAGGGAAGATGAGGAGGGGTAGGCAGAGGCTGCAGAAAAGACATAGGCTTTGGATCACATAGCCCTGGGTTGAATTCCAGCTGTCATATTTATTAAATGTATAACCTTGGACAAGTTACTTCACATCTCTCGGTTGTAATTTGCCAGAATGAGACAATAATACCTGCTTCAGAGATAACGTACGTAAAGAGTCTGATACTTCATCCAATCACAGCTATAACCAATCATCTGCAACACTACTCTGAATAAAAGATAAAAAAACTAAGCTTTACTTAAATATTTTCCTCAAATCCTGCTTTCAACTTCCTTTTAGAGGAAAGAAGTGAATGGCAAAAAAAAAGCTTGTCTCTTGAATCTCTGCATATATTCTTTGGTCAATTCAAACCCAACAGTGTTTCTCAAAGTGTGTTCTTCAGATCACTTGTATAAAAATCCTCAGAAGGGTGCTTGTTGACACTTGCTCTTGGGTTTCACTCTCTTACTGAATCAGAATGTTTGGAGAGGGGCAGGAAACCTGCATTTAAAACAAATTCTCCAGGTAATTGTTATGTACATTGAAGTTTGAGAACCATTGCCTTAAACCACCTGGATTTGAAGTACCTTAGAGAGAATGGCTACTGGAAAAGACATGTTTATCACAAAAGAAGAGTCATTATATTCACCAAACTGTTTTTATGAAAGTAGGAACATTCTTTTCCCATATTGTTTTAATATTGGTATTAAATATAAAATATTAGAATATAAGCAGTGGAGGGATAAGTAGTCATGAAAAGAGCTGACTGCAAACAACTGAATTTTCAAAAATATTAATTTGATGCATATGCATGCATAGAGATTATTGTACATAAATAATCCTCATAATTGATGTAATTAGCTTTACTTTTCATTTTTAGCCTTTTTTCTTTCTTCAGTAATTCTCCTGTGTCTATTTAGAAGCATCAGCACAGGCTGTTTTCCTTGGTATCATACATAGTTAATTCTCATCATATACATTTGTAGTTATAGTCAGTTACCAGATGAAAAGACTCGTCCTTAGGGAAGAGAATTTTTAAGGCTTGAAGCTTCAGCTGAAAGAAGTCATTGTATATTTCAACCACTCCACTGCCTCCCAGCCTCATAAACCAATTTCTGATCACTCCTATATTTACTAAATTATTTCAGAAATGAATTCATCATCCATTTCTGAGCTATTCTCCATGACCCTACCACTTGACGACCAAGTCAGATAAATCCAGTAGTGAATTATATAGAATTCACTGTATATATATTACAGTGCTTCTTGTCAGAATATGTACAGGTGAGAAGACAATGGAACAGCATTTCTAAAAATATCTTTCAGAAATGAAGACAAATTAAAATAGCCAAGATGTGGAAACAACCTAAGTGTCCATCAATGGACGAGTGGATAAAGAAAATGTGGTATAACACATAGATAGAGAGAACAAAGTAGTGGTTACCAGAGGGGAGGGGGTATCAGGGGGAGGGTGAAATGGGTAAAGAGGATCAACCTTATGGTGACAAATGGAAACTAAATTTTTGGTGGTGAGCAGACTATAGTGTATACGGAAGTAGAAAGATGGCTGTATTTGTATTCAACAAGATAGGGTTCAGAACAGGAAATATTACCAAGGATAAACGGGGACGTTTCAAAATAACAAACAGGTCAATACATCAAGAAGAAATAACAATGCTAAATTTATGTACACCTAATGAAAGGACATTAAATTTCATGAACCAAAACCTGAAAATACTGAAAACAGAAATAGACCTGAAACTACTGAAAACAGAAATAGACAAATCCCAATTATAGTTGAAATTTCAACATTCTTTTCAAAGGATTTGATAAAACAAAAAGAAAAATTAAGTCAGGCAACAGAAGCCTTGAACAAAACTATTAAGCGGTTTGACCGGTCATTTATGGAATACTCCACCCTAAAAAAGAAAAACACACATTCTTTTCCAGTACACAGGGAACATTCATCAAGATAGACCATATGCTAATTCATAAACCAAATCTCAACAAATTGAAGAGGATTAAATTGTACAGAATACGTTCTCTAACTACAGTGAAATTTAGTAGAAATTGCTAGCAGAAAGATATATGAAAAAGATTCCCCAAATATTTGGAAATTAAACAAAACATTTCTAAACAACTCATGGGTCAAAAATCAGTCACAGAGAATTTACAACTAAATAATAATAAAAGGCCAATATATCAAAATTTGTGAGATAGAGCTAAAGAAATGCTTAGAAAGGAATTTATAGGATTAAATAATTTTATTAGAAAAGAAAAAACAAAATCAATGATTTAAAATTTCACTTCTAGAAACTAATGAAGAGCAAATTAAATGTAAAATAAGCAGAAGGATGGAAATAATAGTTGAATAAATGATTTAGAAACCATAAAAAGCTTGTTCTTTGAAAAGTCAATAAGATCAATAAAATTGATTAGTTTCCATACAGATTGAAGAAAAATTCACAAGACACAAATTACCTGTATCAGGAGTGAGAAGAGAGAGCATCACTAACGATCCTATAGAATTTAATTAAAAGGATAATAAAGGAATACTTGAAAACACTTATGCCAATAAATGTGAAACTTAGAGGAAAAGAAACAATTTTTAAAAATGTACTGCCAGAGCTTACTTAAAAGCAAAACATAACCTAAATAGTCCTATAATCTCTAAATAAATTGATTTCATAGTTAAAAACTTTCCCATCAAAAAATCCCCAAGCTCAAATGACTTCACTGGTGACTTCTTCCAGTTAATGAAGAAATTATACTATTTTTACTCAATCTTCCAGAAAATAGGAGGATAGAGTATTTTCTAACTCATCTTAGAAGGCTGGAATTACTGAAACTAAAACAACGCAAAGGCAGAATAGGGACAAAATAGAGAGTCCAGGTACAGATATAGACATATGGTTGATTTTTGACAAAGTTGCTAAGATAATTTAATGGAAAAAGAATAATGTTTTCGACAAACGGTGTTGGAACAGTTAGGTATCAAATGGAAGAAAAAGATCCTAACACCATATATAATTATTGATTTGATGTATCATGGTTCTAAACATAAGAGCTAAAAATTTAACACTTCTAGAAAAAAGTAGGAGAAACTTTTCTGACCTAGGTGAGACAAAAATATCTCAGGACATAATCATAAACTGTAAAATAAAATAAAGAAGTTACCTCATCAAAATTCAAAATTTTGCCCTACAAAACTTTTGGCTTTGTAAATGGACAAGCAAGCCACAGACTGGGAGACAATATTTTCAAAACATATGTCTGATAAAGGATTCCAACCAGAATATACAAAGAATACTTCTATCTCCATAACAAGAATAGAAACAAATCAGTTAAAAAGTGAGAAAAAAAATTTGGACAGACACTTCTCCAAAGAAGATATAGAAATGGAAAATAAACATATCAAAAAATGCTCAGTATCATTAATCTTTAGGAAAATGCAAATTAAAACCATGATAAAATGCTTGTTCTCATGCACTAGAATAGCTAAAGTTAAAAATATTGACAATATCCATTGTTGGCTAAGATATGGAGCAACTGGAACTCTTACATATCACCAGTGGGGATACAAAATGGTGGGAATATAAAATGGATAAAGTTAGGTAGTTTCTTAGAAAGGTAAGCAAACACTTCCCATATGTATTTTCTCAGAGAAAAGAAAACCTATGTCCACAGAAAGACTAGTATGTGAATGTTCATAGCATTTTTTTCACAGTAACCTTGAACCAATTGTGATATATCCATACTATTCAGCAATAAAAGGGAATAGACAGCTGATGCAAAAAACAACATGGATAAATCTCAAAAGCATTTTGCTGAGTGAAAGAAACTAGATATAAAATAGTGGGCACTGTATGATACTGTTTACCTTAAATTCCATAAATGATGGAACTACAGTGACAGAAAACAGATCAGCTGGTGCCAGGTACTGAGGAGAAGAGGAAAGGATTAACAGCAAAGAGGCGGAGGAAAGTTTGAGGTGATGAAAAGGACTTGATTATGGCAATTGGACCATATAGTCAAAATTATTGCACATTATTGTATGTAAGTTTTGCCTTAGTAAAGGTTATTTTTAAAAAAGAACCCGAAAAACTGGTTAACTACAGTGTTATGCAAGGGAAAATAGCTTCCCCTAGAATATCTTTTTGTGCCTGACAGTAAAGAACTGTGCAGAGAATACTGAGGGGGATGTCAAAAGGACCAAGGGACCAGTCCAAAGGAAGGGACTCCCACTGAGCAGGTCAGAGACAACTTGAACATCAAAATAAATAATGATATACTTCATGTGCATAAAATGAGAATTGACCAATCCACACTGTTATAAATAAATTAATGAAAAAATAAACCAGTGGGAGGAGTAAATGGAACACTCCTCTTCATAGCTAAATGCCATGCAAGTAAAGGTGGAATGGTGGTGTTAGAAAATCATCAGTGGGCAGTAAAACTAAAAGTTTTACAACAGACAGGATATTAATGTAGTCTCAAAGTGTCCCACCCCTCCTAATCGTTCTTAATTATAAAGGGAAAAATGGTAACTTCACAGTGGAGAAAACTGACAGACACCATGTTAACTAAGTGATCAAAGCTAGTATGGCCAATACTGGACAGAAGATACTGATAGCATCTTCTGAGAAGGATGCAGCAACATTTCCTTGCAAAAATGCATAACCTGAATCTAATAATTAGGCAGTACCAGAAAAACCCCAATTAAAGGACAGCCTATTAAAAAAAACTAGGATATATTCTGCAAAAATGTCAAGGTCAAAAACGAAAGGCTCAGGGACTAGAACTCCAGATTAAAGGAGACGAGGGAGAAATCACAGTAAAATATGTTTTGATCTTGGGTTGGATCAGGAAAAAAAAGCTATAAAAGACAGTACTGGAAAATAGTAGCTATAAAATAGCTAAACAAATGACATTGTAGGCACAATTTGAATATGGACTATGAGTTAGATAACAGTATTATATGAACATTAAACTTCCTGATTTTGATAACTTCACTGTGGTTATATAAGAGAATATCTTTGCTTTTAGAAAATGCACACTCAAGTATTTAGAGGTAAAGGGGCATGATGTTTTCAACCTACTCCCAAATGGTTTAGAAATAGTATGGATACAGATGGAGAGAATCATAAAGCAGTATAAACAATTCATGAATCTGGATAAGACATCTATGGGAGTTCTTTGTAATAGTATATTACAACTTTCCTGTAAGCTTTAAATTATATCAAAATAAAATGTTGTAAAAAAATAATAACCTGGCTTAAAAGGGTCTGGGTCTCTTTTTAGATTCATCTTTCATTCTCTTAATAACTTGACAGCCATCAGTTGAAAATCTGTCATGTGTCAGGAATGGATCTAAGCTCAATCAGCTCTACAGAAACAAAGCTCAATGCATTGTTTCTAATGTCAAGAAGTGCACTCCCTAAGAAATATAGAACTGGGATAAGTGATGTAGCAGAGTTGGTCCAGGACAACATGTGAGACATGAGAGAGGCACTGAGCAGATCTGAGAGGCAGGGAGACATCTGGGAGGAGATGACCTTTGAGCTGCACTTGGAAATTGAGTGGGAGTTAACCAGGTGCAGGAGGCTTCCAGGCAGAAAGGGAACAGATACAAAGGAATGAGTTCAAGTTCAAATGAATGTGTTCAAAGTAATGCAAGTTGGCTTGTTATGAATGGTCGGGGAGAGGTGAGCAGAAGCAAGGTGAAACAGGAGCCCAGAGAGCAGCCAGGGTCAAATTATGAGCATCCTCGATGCCGTGTTGAAGATCTTTTCATTGTACCCCGAATGTGACATTTTTGGAAGATATTCAAGTGGAGATGTCCTTCAACACAGAAGAGTCTGTGGGGCTTCCCTGGTGGTGCAGTGGTTGAGAGTCCGCCTGCCGATGCAGGGCACACGGGTTCGTGCCCCGGTCCGGGAGGATCCCACATGCCGTGGAGCGGCAGGGCCCGTGGGCCATGGCCGCTGAGCCTGCGCGTCCGGAGCCTGTGCTCCGCAACGTGAGAGGCCACAACAGCGAGAGGCCCACGTACCGCAAAAAAAAAAAAAAAAAGTCTGTGGCTCAGGAGGATAGTGTTGGGTTGGAAACTGACTTTTAGGAAACATCAAAGTACAGAGGTCATTGAAGCCATGGGGATGGCTGGACTCATGAAGAGAGAGGGAGTTGGAGCATGAAGAGAAAAAGATATCAATATGATCCTTGAGATCATCAATATTTATAGGACACTAGGAAGGAAAGGATGCAAGTTCAGAAAACGAGGCCAAAAATCAGGAGGAAAACCAGGAGAGAATGAAATAGCAGAAACCAATTTTAAAAAAGCGGTGGGGGAATTTCAACAACAACAGCAATCCACAAAGCTTAATATTAACACTTTTATTCCCAGATGAAAATCCCGTATATAGTATCTGAACTAAAAATTCATCTCCTCAGTCATCTACACGTTCCTTGCAATGTGACTTACTGAGCCCTGTGGATAAGTAGGTCAGCTACCTTTCCCCCCTCTGTTTATAGAACTTCATCAGGAAGAGTAAGGAACTGTACCATCTGATTTCCAAAGTCTTTTCTGCTTTAAGTCCCTGTGATATTACAGATGCTTGCTCAGGATCCAGGACTCGGATTTTTCTATGTTAATAGAAAACAAAGTTCCATGTGTTTCATCTATACTGTGATGTGGCAGGAACTGCAGCTGGATGTGACTTATTTCCAAAGAGGGCAGAGGCAAGGCTTTGGAAACATATTCCAAATAATTCTAACAGTCTGCAGTCATGTGAAACTTCAAGCGTTTAAAGCAACAGGAGAAACGAGACTGCTATGTGTTAGGCCTGCTCGACCACATGGCTTCATTTACATCATTACGTTGGGCTGTGATGTGGGGCTGAGGTTAAAAGTTTAGTCTTCAGACAAAACAGGTGATTCAGATGGTGTCACACATGAAGGGCCCAGCCATATACTCTCACACAGACTGTTTCTGGTTTTTAAAAGAAAACTAGTTGTTCATCTACTTGAAAGTATTTGTACACACATGTCATTTGTGTGCTTTCCCTATCAGTTTTGCTCAAATAACTGTCAAATATGTGCTTTGTGTAAACCCAGTGCTGACCACTTCTGAGGAATAGAGAGATGAAAATGACCCAGCCCCAGATCTCGAGGAACTTCCCATCTAACAAGGGCAGACTGACATAAAGGTGTGCGAAATGGGATCACTGCTATGGCAGGAGGAGAGAAAGAAGTCTTAGCTCACTGTGTCCCATTGCAGACACAAACAGTACACCAAACCCTGAGATCTGAGTTGTAACAGCACAAAGCCTTGGAAGGAAGAGACAGTATGCATTTGAATTTGGCTATCAGCTAAAATGTTAATTAGAGGTGATACAAATTTACATGAAGACTTGATATTAAAGGTGGGGTGAAATTCCACTCCCCCTTGTCCCCTTTCCCAAGGGAAGGAAGAGGAGCTTCTGGAAGGATAAGATAATGTGGTTGCCGTTGGGACTCTAATATTGTGCTCACCTGTGAGATTCTTCAGCTCCCCCTGTTTGTGCTGTTTATATGCGAAGGAAGATTCTGAAAAAGTAAGACATTATGTATTTAACAGCCACTTAAGTAGCTCTTACTCTGTGCCAGGTACTGTTCTGATCCACAAAGAGTAACTTGATGCTTTTAATAAACAGGTTAAAAACTTAATATCCCCATTTTACAGGTAAAAAATTGAGGCATAGAAGGGTTAAATAATTTGCCATAGTCACATTTATTTTATTTCATTTTGTTGAAAGTTCTCAGAGGTGAAAATGGCCTAAGACATTGTTAAGAAGAGAAAGGGGGCTTCCCTGGTGGCGCAGTGGTTGAGAGTCCGCCTGCCAATGCAGGGGACGCAGGTTCGTGCCCCGGTCCGGGAAGATCCCACATGCCGTGGAGTGGCTAGGCCCATGAGCCAAAAAAAAGAGAAGGGGAGGACCTGGCAAATGACACGAGAGATGGCTCAGTCCTCAGGCTTAGAATTTTGATGCCGTCTTCAATGCCTCTCTCTCTGCTTTGTGTGCACTCTTCAGAACTTACTGTTCCTTTCCTATGGTATCCCGAAATGCACTGCCCTTAGTCCTGGGCCACTGGGGCCCCTCCTCTGGGTCCCACACCTCAGGGCCCCCCTCTGGTTCCTGGAACTGGCTGGGTCTACTGGTGCCATTCTGGAGGGTGTCCCAAGCCTGTAGGGGTCCTGGGTGGTCCCTGTTTCTCCCTTCAGGGCACCCTTCTTGTTCACTGAGGAAGTACAGACCACTTCCCACTCTTGCATCCTTTCAATCTAATACAGATCACCTTTCCAACGCCACCTCTCAGGTGTTACACGCTGTAACAAAGCTGAACTGGCTCTTCTTCAAGCTGTCTGTCCCTTTCTTATCTCCTCACCTTTGCTTTTAATATTCCTGCCCCACTTCTGTCTCTCCTGTTTCTCTCCATTAAAATTGTACCCAATCTTGAAGGTTTCACATGCCTCCCTTTCCCCAAACCTTAAGTCATCTGTCATAGCTCCTTCTTTTCATCTACAGTGCTGATTTATAAAACTATACTTCTTTTGTAGATTTTTCGGGGCCTCTTTAGAAGCTGACTTAAATGGCACAAAGAGTAAGAGGATTGGCCAGGGTTAGGGTTCAGATTAGTCAAATAGTCGTTCATATTGGCAGAAACACTTTTACTGCTGCCAACTATTGACACTTACATGATTAGTTTTATTCCAGAGAATCACAGACATTAAAGAGAATATGAAGCTTGTTCTTAAAGGGGAGCTGGTAACAGGAATAAGCTTGCAGTTCTCAAGATGAAAAGCCCAAATGCTATTTTGAGTAAAAACTAAGGACAAAAACAGTCTAAACCAAGAAGGTCTAAAAATCTTATTAAATGCCATGCATCCACAAAGACATTTTTTTTCTTTTGGAAAAGAATAGAGTAGGAGAAAAGCAGCTTTCTATTTATTGCCTTTGTTGCCTTAAAAAAAGCAGATTCTGCCAAAACTATAGCAATCGTGCAGATCTTGGCATCTGTGATCTCTAACAGGTTTCAGATTTCCGAAAATGACTTGAAAGTCACATGTCAGCCAACTAAAGGGGCAAAGGGAAATGCTGATAGGGAGTGAGTTTTATGTGCTTTCGAAATTCTGAGGAAAAAAATATGCAAAATGCTAATCAGAGAGCCTTCAATCTTTCATTTTCCCTTTAGAACAATGATTAAGCTCATAATATCTTTCAGAGACTTGGGCAAAGAAAAAAAGCTGGAAAATCAGTACAGCAAATGGCAAACATGCCATGGGTGTGGATTAGACTGAGAACCAGCATCAGTGAGAACATGGTATTTGGGTAAAACTGTCCCGGGATTGGTAAAGTTAGATCTGTTATATTTTTAGTCTGAAACACATTGAAACACAGATGTGGATGTGAAGGCACAGATGCGATTAGAGCAGGCAGTTTGGTGATGAAGGTTCAGATACCTCTGATTTCATCTAGGTCCAGCCCACCTGTCACAGAGGAGGAAAAGAAGACTCCAGACAGTGAAGTGACCTGCTCAAGTGAACAGGCTAGCTGGTGACAGGAACACAATTAGAATCCAGGTCTCTTGATTCTTAGTGCTTTGTCTGTTCTTCACATTGCCTCTTCTTTTTCATTAATCTCCATTCAGCTTAAAAAGTAATGTTAGAGCCTGAGATCCTATGGTTATTTTACTGTCAAAGATGAACAATTAGAAAATAGACCAAAATTGTATTTTCACTTCTACCGTGAAGGAACCCAACTTGATGGTTTAAGGAAGCCCTTATGTCAATGAGATATCAGGTAGCATGTGATGGTGCAGTCGGACTGGGGGCTGGTGGGCCATTGGGTCATAAATAGCCCAGCTGAACTGCTAGCTACGACAACAGAAATATAAATAGAAGAATATTCTCACGTTTTGCAGACTTTAGAATGTTTGTGTGTGTATGTATATATCATTTACATATAAAAGGTATTTGCTTTATTTCTTTTATTTTTGGAAGTCAGAACCTGCTATTTCCTGAAATCAGTAGTGATTGGAGGGGTGCCTGGAAACAAAATATTGCTACTTAGAAACATATCTTTGGGACATGGACTAAGGGAATGTGGAAAGAGCAAGGAAGTATAGGCAAGATAGTGATCAACTAGGTAATTTGAGTTTTCCAGGTAAATAGGTACATGGGACCTTGAAATTTTTTTTAAAAGATAATTTGACATTGTATTTATTTGTTTGAAATCACTTAGAAATTGATGTGTCACAGAAAACCTCTCAGACCTATGCAAGTACACCAATTGCAAGAATTAGACTTTCTTTTAAAAAAGCAAGGGAGTGTTTATGTGGTAGGGTATAAACTACAGATTTTGCAAAAAACTCTCCCCCACGGCATTTTTTCTTCCCAGCTCTAAAGCAGAAATCAAAGGAAGATATAAAACAGGGAACACAAAGACGTTTCTGTGCTGCTAACATGGCCCCCGGCGTCCAGCATGGGATCCATACTGCGGCAAGCTCATGTTCAGAGCCAGGCAAGGACAGGGTGCTTTTTTCTGTAGACGGCCCAGACTGTCCCAAAGAGATTAGCTCACACTAATAACAGTGCTTAGACCAAATAGCTCCGTTCCAGAAGCCAATCCTAAAGCCCTCATGTCTGACCTCAGAAATGTCTTTTTATTTATTTGCATCCCTGCTCTCCTGAAATGGTAGCAAATGGCAAAAACCCTGGTCAAGGATATCCATGTAATGCTGACTTAAAGCAGGCACAGGTCCAGGAGGGTGTGGCTCATATGCGTTTCTTTTGAAAACTAGGTTAGAAATGTGACCTAATGCTAGAAATGTCTGTAGCTCCCGGAGAGGAGGGAGCTGTGACAATCTGGTGCTGGTGAAGATGGCAACTTGCCATCCTGACAGAATTGCTCAGTCAGCTTCCAGGACATGTTCCTCCAGTTTATTTTAGGAACCAGTAAACTACACTAGAGGGCAGACTAACTTAGACCTTTTTTCCCCTTCCAGTTTAATCCATTGTGTTTGACAAGAACCATTATATCAATAGAAATGTAGTCCTGCGAGTGAATCAAACTGTGGCGATGTTTCATTATCACTGATGGAGATTGTGCCTCTGCTGGTATTTCCTTACTTAACTTTGTCCTAGGGCATTTAATGTCTTAAACGCCTAATCTAGGTAAGATTTAAGGACAATAAAAACAACAAAAAGCCTGTGAAGGCAGTAGCTGGCATATAATTATTACAAGCTATCTTAATGGAAAACAAATACCACTGTGAGAAGGAGGTAATGACCGGGTACAAACAGAAACCTTTTCCAAAGGAAGAGGAAATACCTGAGACATCATCACAGTGAGATAAATTGGATTCATAATGCTAATTTATGCTTAATATGGTGCTTTGTGATTTCTCATTTTTTAAACCATGAAATCTCATTTCCTTTTCATTTACGTTACTGTGAAGCAGTCTAGGGACAAAGAGGACAAGCTGAGTGGAAATGGACGGTTCCAGAAATAAGCTCAGATGGTCCTATACCACCTCAGATCAGCCTTTTTCATAATTTTAAGATATAGTGGAGAAGGGTGCAGAATTTTCAGACTGATCACTGGGCATAGATACTATGATGAAACTGCTTGATTGACACAACTGTTCACTAGTCATTCTTCTAATTTACCCAGCTAACAGGTATAACAAGTAAATATTTCTCACAGCTAGTATATTCAGGGTTGTCCAGAGAAGCAGAACCAATAGGAGATATATATGACATATGTTAATTTACATATATGATATATAATAATAGGATAACCAATAGGAGATCGATTGATCTGTCTATCTACCTATCTATTTGCCATCTTCTTAGCTATCTAATTTATTATAAGGAGAACTGACTTATGTGATTATAAAGGCTGAAAAGTCCCAAGATCTACAAGCTGGAGAGCTGATGGTATACTTCCATTTCCAGTTACTCATCCAGAAACCACCCTCAACAGACACTCCCAGAATAATGTTTAACCAAATATCTGGGCACTCCATGCCCAGTCAAGATGGCACATAAAATCGACCATTGCAGCTAGTCTCTTGTTGTATTTATGTCATGCTTTAGAGATTGTAAAGTGCTTTCATAAACATCTCACAAGCCTGTGAGCTAGGTAGGACATATTGCCATTAACCTTTCACGGGTGATGACTGTGACCAAAGGTAATTATTAAGTCAGTGAATAATCTTCATGCCTTTTACAAATAATGAAAATGAAGCATAGAGAGATTTTGTAACTTGGCAAACATATAGTTTATAACAGATCTTCCAAATCTTAGCCCTAGACCCTTTTGACTACATTTCACATTTATTTCAAAGTCTAAACAACAGCTACAAGAACAATCAAACCTCCAAAAGATGCTTATTCTGACATATAATAAAAATGTCCTTGGCCAAGCTTGTCCATGTTATAACGTACATAGTGTACCTGTAATAGGCTTGACATGTTAGAGTAAATGTTAACTTGAACTCATGGTAGCAGAGGTTAAAATGGGCAAGAAATAAATGGAGTAAGTATGTCAGCATAATTAATAATCAAAGAGCTACAGGAACTGCCCCAGACCAAAGACTTCTTCCCACTAATAACTCAGATTTGTCAGATTTCCTTTTCTTTGTTACTTTTCTCAGACAGCATTTTCTCCCCTCAATATATTCCTGGGGCGTGTAGCACATTAAGTTTATAGGATGTTTTCATTCGGTGACCAGGGGCCCAGAGCACTTTAAGGGTGTGGCCTCTTAGTGGTGGCAGATTCTAAAAAGGGGACAAAGGGCGCAGAAAAGGGAACGGAATGCTGAATCAGACAGAGTTTTCATTCTCTTGCTTTTGTGAGTATATAGTAGCCATCCAGATAAAAATGTTAACTCATTCATTCATGTAACTTCTTTCTTTACCTGTAACTGAGAGTTCAGTGTAGTCACATCTTGCTTAGGGACAAGATCTAAAGTTGTCACATAAAGCAAAAATCATACACAGCCAAAATCACCCTTGAAAACCTTAAATCACCCTTGAAATGTAGTATATAGAGTTTTATAATCCTGTTTAACAATTTGTATGCCTAAATGTGTAATATATACTATATAATAAAAATGCATATGCAAATTTTAAAAAATAGACACAAAAATTATATGTATTAAAACCCTAGACTCACACTCAGCATGGCATGATGCTCATGCTTGGAGGGAAGTGTTAACTACAGCTAACTGAGGCTCTCACATCCCATCCCATCTTCTCTCATTCCATGGCCCATGCTCATTCAGTGGAATGGCAGATTGAGTTGCAATGTAATTTTCCTCTTTTAATATATTATCTTGGCATAATTTCAGATTTACCAAAAAGCTGCAAGAACAGTGCAAAGAATTCCCCAATGTTAACATTTCAACCACATTTGCCTTATTCCTTTTTCTCTCTCATATTTTTGCAGTAGATTTTAAAAACTGTTTCCCCTTACTTGTGCATATATTGAGTTCATATATTTTAAGTGTACAAATGATACAACCCCACTCAAATTGCATCTCAGAGAAATTATGAGAGTGATTTAATTAATGTCACTGATGTGCATTAGAATCTGACAAAAATGCGTAAATCAGAGCTCAGTGAAATAAAGATGCCCAAAATGTTGACCTGGCTAAGTAAATGAATGCTAACAACTGTAAAAAATGAAAAACAGGCACTTCACTCTTGGTAAAAGTGCTATTTGGACTGAATTATGAAAATCTTCACTAAACCAGAATAAAGCCTGCCTTTTTGTAATTTGCATCACTAATGTGCTATTACACATTCGTGTTTTTTTGTTTGTTTAACATAGAGATGCAAGTGACATGTATGAGCTCATGAATAATTCAAAGATCCACTGTGAGTTCTCACCTCTGATTTCCATTGTTCCTCAGCAGAGGAGGTCAGCTTTCCATTACTGTCAGAACTGGAAGAATTGTCACTGTGCAGTATTATTATTATTAACATTATTACGAGTGATTATTGGGATTACAAGTGATTATTCTTACAAGTAATTATTAAGATCTTGAATTATCCAGTCTTCAAACATCAGGACACAACTCATGCATTTCAAAACATAACTCACTGCATCTTAATGTCTGTTAGTATATGAAGCTGGTCAGTAAGTTACTACCTGATGGAGAACTTGACCATCTTTGTGCTCTTGTACAGGCTTAGCATAGAAGTTACACTTTCTTAAACAATCTGTTTCAGATCATAGAAGATGCTAAAACACTTCTGAGAGCAGAGTAAGGAATATCCAAAAAGGGACCTCCAATGAATAAGTCAAGTCAATTGAAGTCTGCTGTTCTTTTTGGAAATGACACTTTGTCAGCTGGTTGCCTTTATGATTTTAATGATATATTCAATACCTTCAGTACTGTTTCCAAATCGATGTACATAGAACTAATCTCCGTGACTTCCTTTGTTTATAGGATACTTAGTTTTACTTGTTAGCACATCTCAGCCCGTGCCCAACACCTGCACACACCTACCCCACCAAAAAAACAGTGAAAAGATGGAATGGTCAGTGATAGTTCAGAAGTTCACAGAGAAAACAGTCTTTCAAATGAGTGCCTAGTGAACGTTGAGGAACACCAGCTGCTTGCTCTTATCTCTTGTAGGCTGTGGACATATAAGTCATTGAACCATAGTAACACTGTGAATAGAGTGAAATGTTTACTGTGGATATGGCACAGTGCAGGCACATCGTGGAAGGAAACAGGGCAATCCAAGAGCACGGAGACAGAGGACATGGGTCTCAGCACTGGATCTGCCATTTACTAGCTGTGTGACCCTGGGCAAGAGGAAGGACTGTGTCTTTAATGCAGCATTTACTGGGACAAGAACTTATCAGAAGTTATGCCATTTAATCCACACATCAGGCCCAGACACAGATGTTGTTAGCTGTATGCTATCTGTGGGGAAACTGAAGCTCAGAGAGGTTGGAACCTGTCACCTTCTTAGAGCGAGGTAAACAGGAGGGCAGGCCACCATAAAGGTTAAGGGTATGGGCTCTGAGTCGGACAGAGGTTCAAATCCTCTGTCCTAGCTCTATCACTTATTGGCTGTGTATTCTCAGGAAAATTATTAAAATAAGCTTTATTTTTCTCATTTCTGAAATGGGAACATAATCACTCTTCTCTCCTGGGGTTGTTGTGAGGTGTAATTAAGATATTGCACTCAACTGCTTATCTCAGTGCCTGAGCCTATAAAGTGTTTAATTCTTTAGTTACGTTATTATTAATTTATGACAGAAGTGGAGTTTTTCAAACTCAAAAGCCCACAGGAAACAATAATGACTCCCCCCTCTTCCCATATTATAAGATTTTGGGGGAGCTGGAGAAATCATGTGAGGAAAGTATCTTGTAAATTGATGTGTATGCACACTTTTGCAATTGTTCTATTTGTTCCTTATGAGTATGTCCTGGGTCTCTAGTCGCAATGTAAGTTTCTGAAAAGGTGGAGTCATATTTTCATTTCTTCTAGACCTTGTGTTTCTAATTCAGATCTCTGAAAATGTAAAGTCCACAAAAAACCTTGATTCAGTAATTCTCACTGTCATTTATCTGCAGCACTTTTACTCAAATTAGAGTTTCTCAAATTAGAAACTTTTTATTTTGTATTTATCGTCTTGGATGGAAAATTATATAATCCAATTTGTCTTATATAGAAGAAGGGTATTATTGAGACCCAAGAATGCCATGAGTCCAGCAATCACACTTTTATGATATTATAAATCTCCCCCTTCTACATGTCTTGAATATTGTTCATAGCAACAGAAATCATTTTAAAGGGGCATGTTACTATTTTTAATACCCACAGGTGTTTCATTCTTAAACTTCTTTCTTGTCCACACGAATTGCTACTCTTACCCAGTACTGAAATAAATGCATATTAATTTTTAGGGTTGTTTATTTTATTTCTGCAAGTATGTATTAATTTTGGAGCCCAGTTAAGCCTGTCTAGACCTTAAATGCCAGCAGAGCTCTTAAACACATTTATTTTTTATTGTTTTTGTTACATTCTTTATTATCAGAATTAATGAATGTAGTTTTTATAAAGCTTATTACTTACTTACCCTGAAGACTGGATTTGAGCGTGCTGTTCTGGTCTGCTGAGTAAATGGAGATTTAATTACAGATATTTAATTGCTTATAATGAACTTCATGGACTGGAACTAAATGAGCCCTTCTTATCCATTTTCCGTATTTACATGCACTGTACAAACTCATCCTGGTCTAGCTTCCATTCTGTGCAACTTTCACTACCAACTCATGAATCATCATCTCCTGGGGTTTTGATGTCAAACGTATGTATGTTGGACAGTCATACAGGGACAGTCCCTGGCTTTTTAAAAGTATATAAAGGAAAAAATATTTTATTTGAAAGCAGAAATCAAGGTTAACCTTAAGAGAAATGAATTCATGAGCTAAAGAGGAAGATAACCTTCATTTTGGAGAAAGCATAATTGGAATTTTGAAATCATAAACTCCACTCAAAGATTCAAGTGAAATGTGGAGTAAAATGAAACTCTAATATCTAACCATATTTATTTTCAAAAAAGTCAAATACAAAATGGGATATAATGGAATAGAGGGATTTTGGTGGTAGCAGAACATAGTATTAATATTAAACTGTAACAGTGATTGATTAAAGTTCAGTTACCATTCCCTTTCACATTATTTTTTGGTGAAATGTTATGGAGAAAACTATATTTACTAAGATTTAGTGAACTGAATTTTAGTAAAAAAATTATTTTGCACTAGAAACACATTTATCCCGAAGTATAAAACAAACTTAAAATATGTATATGATCCTGATGGCTGATGAGTGCTTTAATCTGAACAATTTTATGATTAAATTTTCACTTCAAATGAAAACAGGTATTCATATTTGGACTTAGAATCTGGATACCGTTTATATTGGCTTGAAAGCAGGGAGTTAAAGAAAACTAGTTTCAGCAAAACTGTCTCAATCAATATGACTCCCAATATGGTGCCAAATATACTGTAAATTCACAAATAGTTTTTTTTTACTTTAAGTGTTCTTTGAATGTTATGTAACATCGTGGTCCCTTTTCTCTGTCTTGTGCATGTTTGCTTTATTAGGAAGTCCATCTCCTTCTCTCAGACCTCACCCCTGGGATGTCCAAGAATCCCTCAGGTGCTGGCTCAGGTCTTAGAGAGGGTCACCCTCGCCTTGGTGCTGGATCCAATTTCAGCTAGGCCAGGGAACCTAGGAGGCCGATGAACTTCACAATAGTCTCTAGAGATAGTTGCTTCAGAAGGAGCTGCAGAAGATCTCAGGTCAAACTCATGGAGTTGTCCATGATCACCACTAAGACCACTTTTAACTCTGCCTCCTGTTAGGCCGGAAGTGCTGACCCAGGGGCTGAGCTTTCTGGTCCAGTGGTTGCCACTGAGTCTGGTGTAAATTCCTCCTCTTGCGACAGTGATTCAAGAGTGATGCTGGCCTTGGGCAATGGAGTAGCTCTCTCTTTTTTTTTTTTTTTTTTTTTTTGCGGTACATGGGCCTCTCACTGTTGTGGTCTCTCCCGTTGCAGAGCACAGGCTCCGGATGCGCAGGCTCAGCAGCCATGGCTCACGGGCCCAGCCGCTCTGCAGCATGTAGGATCCTCCCAGACCGGGGCACAAACCCATGTCCCCTGCATTGGCAGGCGGACTCTCAACCACTGCGCCACCAGGGAAGCCCGGAGTAGCTCTTTTTGATAACACAACGATATTCTCACTGGCTGCCTTGGGTGTTGGAACATGTTCTAGGGGCTAGTAGTTTATAAATGTGGGGTATCCATTCCACTTTGGTCCTCCTCGCCCTCACACTGCATGAACAGTCAGCCTTTATTTCTGTCTCTCATGGGGATTTTATTTCAGGGCTGTCATTGCCCTTCCCTGTCACTTACCATTTGTAAGGATTATCTCATTTCACCTTGTTAGGTTTCAGTATAAATCTTTTGAATCTTTATAGAGATTTATCAACCTTCTGCCCAACAACCTTCAAGATCTCCATCCAACATCTACAAAATATCAGTTCTGCCTCCCTGGATTAGCCTCTACAAATATTTTCACTGAAGCAATTGTTTTCATAGAAAATACTGTATTTCATGAGCATTTCCATGTAGAAATTACAGTGTTTTAGGTTTTGGATAATGATCAAGACTCAATTTAAAATTATCTGAAAGAATAGTAATTTAGTAGAAATGATCTTCATTTGAAAAAGCGTGATACCCTTTAAAAAATTCTTAGTTTGGGGCTTCCCTGGTGGCGCAGTGGTTGAGAGTCCGCCTGCCGATGCAGGGCACACGGGTTCGTGCCCCGGTCCGGGAAGATCCCACATGCCACGGAGCGGCTGGGCCCATGAGCCATGGCCGCTGAGCCTGCGCATCCGGAGCCTGTGCTCCTCAACGGGGGAGGCCAAAAAAGTGAGAGGCCCGCGAACCGAAAAAAAAAAAAAAAAAAAAAAAAAAAAATTCTTAGTTTGTCTCATTGAAGAAAATTGTACAATATATTCTGGAAAAATATGAAACCTAAATACTCATGAAAATGTACTTTATCACATTTCATGCAATAGCTTTATTATTTTACTTTTTTTCTCATTTGCTATGAGGATGACAAAATGAATATAAACAGTACTCACAAAATTTGACATGTTCACTTTTTTGACCTTCAAAAAAATCAGTTAATACATGATAAATTTTAAAAACTAGCTCTGCCTTACATGTGGTCTCTTGGACACAAAGCAGAATCAGTTGATGCTTTTGACAGAAAGGAACTGCAGACAGAAGGGTACGGTAGGAGGCTCTCTGAGTGTCATGGGCTGGAGGGGATGGGTTAGGAGTAGCTGACTTCAGAGTGACCGTGGGTAAAGATGTGAACACTTTCCTTCCCGTATGGCCCTAAAAGATGGCAGGCTGTTTGAATGTAGTCTAGCTTTGGATGATTTAAGATATATGATATATTAACAGTCACAAAAATATTGAACAATATTTTCAGAGAGTAGGGAACAGAAAAACATCTCCAGTTTAGTCTTTGACTCACCCTCAACGAGTTTCATGGCCATGACTACAAGATATTATGGCAGTCAGTGGCAGAAACGGTTTGGGACATCTCAATACCATGGGGTTAAAGTCAGCTGTCAGCAGGTAGAAGCAAAGTCAGTATTCAAAACAGCACTTTTCATTAAACTAAAACAAATTTAAAATATGCATGCTTTCTTTCCCTTGAATAACACATTTGTAAAGAATTATTTGGCAGACCCTTTGAGGGAAGGGAACATCAGGCATTGCGTTATCTCAGGGATTTGGGGAAAGATTAGTTGAGTCAGGTTGTTGGAGGTGTCAGCAGGGGAAGGAGGCTGACTTTCACTATCTCTGGTTCTTCTTGATGGATATGTCATCATGGACTCGGAGTGATTAATTGGAGTGATTTTCACCTCATATTTCTTCGACTCCTTGCACTTGGGCACAATTTTACTGATTACTCTTGGCTCTGTGACAGCCTAAGATAGTTTCACACATCAAAGGCACAGCCATTGGAATGGAACCCTGTTATTTTTTAATAGGAAGGGGCCCTAGTCATTGTTTAGAGCTTTACCTTTCCTTTAGACCTAAGACACATACAAGTTACTTGTTCCAAGGATAGCAGGAACAGCTAACATTTATGGGCTTTGTGATAAGCAAATAACATGGAAAATTTCATGTAATCCTCATGACGATCCTGTGAGGTCCCCAAAGGATCGTCATCCTATAGTCCCCACTTTACAGCAAGAAAACTGAGGCACAGGCAGGTTTAGAATCCTGCCCAGAGTCACACAACTCAAAAGAGCAAAAGTGAAATTTGATCTAAGTAATCTGGCTGCAAAGGCAAAAGCTTAAATCTTATATCAATACTATACTGCCTTTTTATTTTATGCAAAATATTACATGGCAAATTAGTGCAACCCAGGTTGTCTGCCTCCCAGTCTTCTGCTATTAATCATTTGATTGAGCAATGGTAATAGCCTCCAGTTTTAAATATATTCATTCATCTATATTATATATACACACACACGCACACATATAATCAGCAGTCCTTACTTCATTGTCTCGCCCCTTTCCTGTATCTTTCTTTCTTTCCCCAGCTTTACTGAGATATAAATAACAAATAAAATTGTATTTAAAGTGTACAACTTGGTGATTTATGTATATATTGAGAGATAAAGTTACCACAATCAGGTTAATTAACACGTCCGTCACATCACATTATTATGTTTTGTATGTGTGTGGGATGAGAACACTTAAAATTACTCTCTTAGCAAATTTCAAATATACAGTACAACATGATTATAGTCACCATGCTGTACATTTTGTATTTTCCTAAAGACCTTTGCCATGAGTTTAATTTACTCACCCTTAAGAATTTTGTACAACAGTTAATGTAAGTAACTGTTTGCAAACTAGGAGCATCTTTTTGTCCTTCCCAACCCCAATTCCCATATGTGAATTCTTTTTCCATTTGTTCCCCTTTCAACAAAAGGCTGTTTCTCTTCTGTATATTCCCTTGTTGATCAATTACTCTCCTTCAGTCCAAACACAAAACCCCACACTCTTCCAAGTACCTCTAGCAATTGATTTTATTTTTTGTCTTACTTGTGAATTTATCATACAGAAAAGCGCATATACATAAGCTCCTTGACAGATTAATTACCATACAATGAAGCCACCCTGGTCAAGAAATCAAACATTGCCAACACTCAAAAGCCCTTTGTGGATGCTCCCTCATTACACGCTCCCACCTCCCCAAAGGTAACCTCTATCCTCAATGCTCTGTTGTTTATTTTTTTTTAATATGTAGTTTTACCAGCTATGTATGCATACATTGAGTTTAATTCGACCAGTGTGATTCTCATTGTCTCCCTCTTTTCTTCATCTCCTTTAAGATGTCCTATGTTCTTCTTCTTGTCACCTTCACATTTCCAGTACAGAAACTCTCTGTTTAATCTTTGCATCATGCATATTTGTTCCGCAGTTTAATCAAAGTTTTCCCTCTACCATTGCGGTGTACATTCATCTCTTGTGAATTCTCTGCTTGCCTTTTTATTTTACTCATTGCTTAATTTTGTCATTACATCCCATCATTCCCTAACACCATGAAAAGAAAGCAGAAATTCAGAAATGTGTTAGGGAAGGAGAAGTGGCAGGGTATGGCATTTAACTGTTTCTTACCTTCAGAGATAAGGACTTGAGTGTGGGTTCCACACATGGTGAGCTCAGATCTCCAAAAGGCTGCATGTCAGCTGCTTGCACTCCTTCACAAAGAGCTGAATCAGTCCTTCCACCCCACCCCACCCCATGAAAAATCCTAACGGAAAACGGAACACGTAATACATAGAACAAAACCTGGGAGTTCTTTGTGCTTATTAGAAAAGGCCTATGATCTTCTCCAGCCAAAAGCATTTCAACATTGGTCCATTTAAAGAAAATGACTATGCAGCCATCCCAAATCATGTTTTGAAGACCATTTTATGATCTGGGGGAAATGCTCAAATTTCAAATTTTTTACAATCAGTAGAAGAGCAGGACCCCAGACTCTATACAGAGCATAATCCCAATTTGGTGAAATAAATGCAAGGGGAAGAAATGTGGAGGAAATTATTACAAAATATTACCGTGTTTATCTCTGGGTGGTGGTGGGATTCTGAATTATTTTTTACTTTGTTATTTACATTTTTCTGGATGTACAGGCTTTTCTATAAGGAGCATGTTACTTTCAAACCTGAAAAAAAAATGTTATGTTAAAAAAAAAGGAAAGAAAACCAATGACCTCGTCAGGTAGTTTTCTGCCCATTCTCTGACAAAAAGAAACAAACAAAAACAAATCCGGGGAGAGTTATACAAGCCTCAGTGTTTGTCTGAGTCAGAGCCCTGCTCTACAGTCATCATGGACCATTGCTCCCCCAGCAAGACCAAAGAGTGCCGCCCCAGAGAACAAAGTCCCAGAGCTGTCTGGGGTCTTGACCTGGAGGAGATTTTGTTTTGATTGCAGTCATTTAGGCTGGCACTGCTTTGCCCTTTCTGTTCCCATTCCTCAGGTGCCTTGATCTGGGCACTTTGGGGTCGTACTCAGCCCCCGGACTTTTCACCTTACGTACCCCTAAGTGTTTGAGTAGGACCTGGGATCCGTGTTCCCCTGGTGAGTGAGGAGGCCAGGAGAAGCAAAGTGCTGCCAAAGTACTGCGGTCCTCGCCACCCCACACCTGCGTTCTCATGCCTGTGGGGGACACGCGGGACACCAGGGCATAGGGCATGGCCGATTAAGGACATCCACTCTGTGGGTTCCTTTCTTCCTGCTCTGAGCTCGCCCCCCGCCCCGGACTCCCAATGGCTGGAGACTGCAAAACGATGGGCAGCGCCAGGAAGCAGCTAGAAATGTTGGGTCTCCGTGAAAGTGGGAGTTTGGGTTGCAAAGTTAATTGCAGTTTTCATCAGGATAAAGATATCCAGATGTGAGAGAGAATTAAGTCCTTGACCGTGCCATGGAACAGATGACTGAGCTAAAAGAAACATTTATTCTGTGAAGGAAGAAAATGAATACACCTGCATTATTTTCTGTCTATTCTCATGTTTCTCAAATTAAATTAAATCATCAAACAGGTTATACTCGCTAAGGGAACAAATGCAATACTTTACTCAAGAGTGTTTGATGTAAATTTCTTAATGAAGGAAGGATAAAAATACATTTACATGATATTTATGGTTGTTGTAAGCATTGCAAGGGCTTACACAAAACTTCTTATTCCCAGACCTATCATATAAATGTGCTGAATCCATTCGGTACATTTTATCCATAGAACATTTGTGAGAAGTTATGAGAACAAGTTTCAGGTGCGGCTTGCATCTCATTACTTTAAAGTAGTACTTTATAAGATTTTTGACTGAATCGGAGAATTCTGGAGTTGGATCTCAAGGTTGCGATCATGTAGTTAATTTTTTATATGAAAAAAAGAAACACTGAGGTCCAGAAATAAATATATATACATACCCATTACATATATATGACTTGAAACCTAAATTGAAGTTAATGGATTTTTCTTCACATTTTAAAATATCCTACAAGTTCAATGCTCTGTTATATCAATATTAATATTTGTCAATTAACTAGTTGGTACATTTTTAACCATGGCGAAAAAATAATATTAAGCAAGAGAAGTAAAACAGGCTAAAAGAAAAAATATCTATCAGAAAGTGGAAACCATGGCTTGGCATATGAAGGAAATAATATGTTTTTATTGCTACTAGTTACACAGCATAATTTTTAGCAGTGTTCTCATCCCAGATGACAGAAATCACCATCACACACTAAATAAAAGCATGGGCTGTGGATTTAGAAAAGACAGAAGGATGAAATTTGGGCCAAGTCTACAGTGAAGAGGTTCAAATATCTTATAAAGGATCAGACCAAACTGGTCTTTCAGAATTTGGGACAGTTTACTTTTGGCAAAGTCCAGTTTCCTGTTCACAAGAGCAATGGCTTCAGATTATTTTTTGAACATCAAACAGGCTTTTTTTTCAGGACCTCATTTTGATGAGTTCTGATGGGTAATCAGAAATACATGGATTAACTCTGCTTTCAAATAAACATGGGTTTAGCAATTAAAGAGAAGAAAGCTTGGCTCAGTGTGCTCTGAGTCATGCCAAACTCTAAACATGGGACTCGGCACTTCAGGGTATGGGATGAGAACATATGGTTGAATTAGGCCTCCTCCAGTATTATCTTAATAACCTACAGTTCACCCTATATTGCTCAGGTCTGTCCTGGAGGATGAGCAAACTCTTGGTGCCAGAATATTAGGGACCGTCCATCAACAGCCAGCAACACTTGTGTGGCAGAGATTCGGGTGACTGATCCTGTGCCACCCATTCTTTGGGTTTAGATGTGTTCCCACAAACCTCATTAGCTTTCTGTTCACATGACAGTACAGCGTGGTGGGCGAGGGCATGGTTTCTGGAACCAGATTCCAATCCCAGATCATCCACTTCCTACTTGTGTGGCCTTGAGCATTTTACTTAACCCCTCTGTTTGCTTACCTATTAAATGGGAACAATAACTGCCTGTTTTATAGGGTTGCTGTAATGATTTTATGAGGTAATAAACAAGTGCCCAGTAGATGTAAGCCGTTATCGGTATCTATTTAAATTCTGAGAATTTGACTAAAATTTTTCAAAAATTTTGTCTCAGGCTATTAAGAACAGACATGGATTGACCTAGAGATTATCATACTAAGTGAAGTAAACCAGACAGAGAAAGACAAATATCATGTGATATCACTTATATGTGGAATCTAAAAAGAAATGATACAAATGAACTTATGTACAAAACAGAAATAGACCCACAGACATAGAAAACAAAACTTATGGTTACCAAAGGAGGAAGTGTGGGGGGAGGGATAAATTAGGAGTTTGGGATTAACATACACACACTACTATATATAAAATAGATAACCAACAAGGACCTACTGTATAACACAGTGAACTATATTCAATATTTTGTAATAACCTATAAGGGAAAAGTATCTGAAAAACTATATATATATTTATATATATTTATATATATATAAAACTGAATCACTTTGTTGTATACCTGAAACTAACACAACATTGTACATCGACTATACTTCAACTAAAAAATAAAATAAAAAGAATAGACAGCACTGTTAACTCTAATGATGTGATACTTCCAGAGAGAGCTGGATTAGAAAAGCGTTAGCACTTTGAAAGGTCACATTTGATAAGAGACAGATATGGGAATGCTGCTATTCTCAGCACTCCTGGGTAGGGATTTACATTCTTCAGGAAGAAATCAAATTAACTAGGTTTTACATTGTCAGCAAAAATACTGATAATGAGTTTAATAGGAGGAAGATATGGATTTTTCTTAAAGTCTGGTCTACATTAATAAAGTAGATGCTTGATATGCATTTAGATAAACATTTCACAAAGTTTGTCCTATGGAACACCAGTACTATAAGATGCACCTTGCAAAAAGGGTTCTATGGTCCAGTACATTTGGGAAATGATGATTTGCACTATGCCACTATTATCCCATCTTAAAAATTCATAAGGTACGTTAGCTTATGAAAGTCTCTGGTTAGTTCTGCTGTAAAGAAACCTATTTAACTTTAACCCAACATTTCCCGAAGTTATCTGACTGCAGATCCCAGGGGAATTTTCCATAGACCACACTTTGAAACATGCTAATATATATATCACCTAAGGAAACAATCATGGTTTCATTGTGCAAACTCAGGTGTACTAGAAGATTGGATTTCTTCAAAATCTTGCAGATTGCTACCTCAACTGTAGGCTTTAAATTATTTAGTAGAGTGAACCTGCTTTGTTCCACTAGAAATCTGTGACTTAATCTGTCTTTCTTTATCTGAAGTTACAGAGAAACTGAAATTTCTGCAGGTAACTTCCCAATAGCTGCATTTCAGTACTTTTGGATTCACTTAGATAAACATTCTTTCTCCACTATGTTTCCTTAGCCTTTGAAGTAATTTGGAGCAAGGAGTGGCACATTCAGACTTGTATGGACTGGACAGAGAGCTAGTGGGTGGAGATCCATTGGAATTATGAACCCAAGGCCATGAATTGAATAACAAAGCGCCAGACCCTCAGTTGCTGGGAAGAAAAGTCTCTCCCTCCATTTACCAACTGAGCAGATGGGATTCATCCCTGGATGAGACACTTTCAGGACCCCAGAGATGAGGGACAGTCGCATCTATCACATGGCAGAGATGCTCAGATTTTTTTTTCCCCAGGCCCTACAATCAGTGCCAGAGTCCTTGGGACAGGAAACAGCAATGAAGACCAAGTGAAATTCCAAGCCTCTCAGAATATCGGAATAAAGTGCCCTGTTTTTAGTCCTAGTCTGTGGATTAACAGCTGGGTGCGGCATTGGTGGAGCACAGACACAGACCTTCCTCTTCACTCTGTTTAGAGCTGGGGCTGTGGGATGGGAGAGGGAAACACCAGGCTATTCACAGTGGAAGAGCAGCGCTTTACAGATGCTCATGTCTCCTCCGAGCTGTGGCGGTAACAAAGACAATGGTGTCTGGGGTCTCTAAGAAGTTCTTGTACTCAATCCACAAGGAGGTTGTATAGGGGATAGTGACCCGGCATCAGGAGCCCTGTGAGGAGGGACAGTACTTGAAATACCCTTGACTTTTTATTCTTGCTGCAGCACTGCTGACATTCTGCCTTCTACCCTACTTACATGTGAGTCTGTTTTCCCCACGAGCTGCATATGCCTTAAGATCAGACCTGGATTCTTTGTGTAATGCCTGCTTCTCTGCACACAGTGCCCTTCACAGAAGCAAGTACTTAAGCAGATACATATGGATTAAGTCCATATCTCAGATCTTTCTTTAGCTTATCCTGGATGAGGCAGCACAGCCACTAAGAGAGTAAGACCAGCACCAATACAACAGTGGACCCTTGCAAAGGAGCAAGAGAAAGGTGTGGCACTGAGTGAAATGTGGCGGGTAGATTCACATGTGGCAGGAATGGGGTGCCAGTCATGCTTGGCAGAAGGTGAGACCAGCTGCGGGAGGAAGAGTGTGCAAGGGTCCTAAATCAAAGCCTCATCATGAAATAATTCACCTTGCTTTTGTTTTGGGGTAATCTCTTATTCCAGAGATTAATGGGAACAAAGTGAACTTCAAATTTCCACGTGGATGTGAAGGCCTGCTCTGCTACATATGAGCTATGTTCAAGGCACTGCAGTGGATTCTGGGGCTCAGGCACAGTTATTGCCCCTGAGGATCTCAGAGTTCAGGAGAGGGAAGCAAGACAAGTAAACGGTGGAGGCACGTAAGAAGGAGAGGGCAGATCTGCTAGAGTGTACAAGGTAGAACAAGCCCTATGACACTAAGCTTTTGCTGAAATTAGAAAATTAGTGGCTAATCTAAATGATTACTAGGTAGAAAGGGCATGGTAGCTAGAAGGGACCTCATGAATGAAGAAAAGGAGGTGAACTGCAACCATGGGTGTTTGGTGGGGATGACAAATAGTTGAGGGGACCCAGAGCATGAGTGGAGGTGTTGGCACAAGGCTGGAAAAGTAAAACAGAGGCAGGTTCCTGGAGGTCCTTGTCTGCCTCCCTCAGGGAGGAGTGGAAGCAGCTGACCACCTTTCACCTGGATCTGCAACATTCATATGTGAATTTTTAAAAGACCACAGAGCTACAAAACATATAGAGGGCTAAGACTGCAAGACTAGAGCAAAGAGATAGAAAAATCTAATAATAACTGCTGTAAGAGAGAAGGGGGTCGTAAAAGGACAGCAAGAGGGAAAGCAAGGAGAACCAACATAGAAACATGAAGACGAAAACATCAGAATTTACCTTCCTATTGATGTCTTGGCTCCAGAGTCTCTCTGATCAAATGCCATCTCTTCCAGGAGGACACCCTTTCCTTGACCACCCTTCCTAAGACAGTATCCTCTACCTCGGTCCAGTCACCTTCTGTCCCTTATCTTGCTGTATTTTCTTCACAGACCTTATCACTCCCTGGGGTAACATTTGTATCTTGTTTATTGCCCATGAGGGAGGGACTTTGCCTTTGTCTCTGTATTCTCAGCAAAGAGAATTGTGGCTGGTAAGGAAAGATACAAAGTAAATACGTTGTGAAAGAATGAATCGAGGACAATGGGGTCATTCATTGAGATTCCCACTAGTAGAGGAGTAAGCTTTCAGGAGGAAATGAAAAGCTTAATGCTTGACATACTGAGTTTGAGAGGAATCCTCAAATACATATTTGTAGGAACAATGGAAGTGAGACCTCCCTCCATGAGCTATGGAGTGGGGAGAGGGCCATCATAAAAACAACAACCACAGTTAATGTTTATTGGGCACTTGCTATATGCCAGAAACTATTGTAAGCACATTGCTTATGCTAATTCACTTAATCTTCATGATAGCCCTCAGAAGGAGGTACCATTATTATTCCCACTTTATAGCTGAAAAAATAGAGGCTTAGAATGATTTCTGAAACTCCTCCAAGGTCACACAACTGAGAAGTGATATAATTGGATCTCTTAAGAACACAATTTAAGAGTTGGACAGCAGACTAGGAACTGGTGAAGAATACTGGAAGAAGGAGGCCAGAGACATTAGTGGACAAGAGAGTTTAAGAAGGAAAAAGATGACATTATTAAATGCTGCAAGATGACAAAGGAACAGAGTTCTTTAGTTTGGAAGTTTCATTTACCTTTCTCAGAGCTCTTTCAGTGATATTTTCATCTGGACAAACCAGGTGTCAATGGTTTGAAGAGTGACTGGGAGGTGAGTAAGTTGGTCTATCAGATTATTCTTCTGAGGAGCTTGGCTGTAAAGGGCTGGAGAGAGATGGGGAAATAACCAGAAGTAGACAGTGGCAGAAGGATCCTGAGGGTTCTGGCTGAAGTGATGCAATGGGGCCTTTAAGAGTAGAGAAGGAAACAGCCATGGGGAGGGTTACGGTCAATGAAAAAAGAAAGGAGGAGGCTTTGGAGATCTGAGATTGAAGAGCAGTTGCATTGGAATCGAGGGGGTGAGATTGCTGGGGCCCAGGACTGTATTCAGGGACCACTAGATGGAGCAACCCTAGGTGATGATGGGGCCCGGGAGGGGTTCATAAGGGTGGGTGGCTGGGGTGGAGTGCAGGTGAAGATTGTTGGTTTCAGGAAGTGAGAGGCTCTGCGGGTGGGTGATGGACGTGTCACTCACAAGATGGTGGACGCTGTCCAGTGATGGCAGGACTTGGGGTGGAGAAGTGGACAGTGTATTCCGGGAATGGGTCTCAGGGGTGTGTGGGCTTGGGAGGTGTGTAGACGACATAACAGTGGCAAGATGAGTAGAATGGCTGGATGACACAAGCTGCAAGGCAGAGAGGTCATTCTATGAAGGAAAAAGGTTAACGTCCTGAAGGTGGTAAATGGAGGAATAAGCAAATTCTGGAAGCCATTTCCCCATCCTAGCTATTGCTTCAGACCAACTTAGCTACCTCTTGATTCTGCTCGTTTTAGGACACTCTAGATATACTTAAAAGAACCAGCCTTATGCTGTTGCTCTACCACCTCCCCCCATCCACCTTCCGCCATATTCCACCCCCACCCATCTCCCCACCAGGGGTCACTTTCTTTGAGAAAGATAATGAAAGCAGGTTTTCCAGTACAAGTGTCTCCAAAGAAGGCTAATATTGTAAGCTATCGTTGACTATGAACTGAGGCCTGATCACCTGTCCACTCAGCTAGGCAAGAACCTGAGAGATGAGAAATTGAATGAGATTTGCCAGAGAGTCTCCAGCAAAGCAAAGTTAGGTGCAGAGCACCTTCCTCTGGCTTGTGCCAGTGATCCAATCTGTAAATAGGGATTCTGACCCTGCAGCATGCATGGGCTACGTGAACGCCTGTGGGAAACTCAGGGGCACTGGACAAGCAGGTGACAAGTGGTGCTGCCCTGAGCCTGAGACGGATGCTCAGGGCCCTAATGGCAGGGCTGAGCAGAGACCTGGTTCCCTTCTGAATATAATCTTTATGCTGTTCTTTATCCTTTCTCACTCTGAACTTTTTAAAAATAGAAACAGAGTTATCTTTGCAGATGAGGCAGCACAGATAAGGAGAGATTGGGAAGGTTTTGTTAAGTCCCTATTTCTGTGTGTCTGGTTTGATGGGAGACAGGGCTCTAGGCTAGTCTTGGTTCTCCACCTACGGCTTTCTCTGAGCAGAGATTCCTGACCCTGTGATGGGCACTTCGGCAATGCCATTTGCAGTGAGCCCAGAGAGGCAGTGTGCCAGCCTGGCAATCCAGTGGGCTCCAGCAAACAAACTATTCTCCTCCATCGGTAAACTGCTGTCTTGTCCTCCGTCCCTGCTCCCAGACAGAAATGGGGAGAGTCAAACCCCAGTGCCAGTGTTTGCAAAGGTGCTCTGCAGAGCTGCAGCTGGATTGTAATGGAGGAAAGAAACACACAGAGGCACAGAAGCACAAGTGCTCCTGGGAAAGAGTCCACCCAGAGACAGCAGAGAAAACTGCTCTCTAAACATGCCATCATTATCCCAGGTATTTTAGTGGGTTATCTCAAAACAAGAGTAGGTAAACTGAGAGGTGGCAAAGCAAATACATAACTTCTGAGTGCCTGATTTTATTGGGTGACAAAATATGCTGGGTGGTGAAAAGTGCCTTGGGTGGTTTGAACACTGTAGACACCTACCACAGATAGTTTGGTCCTAGTTTTTTCCCAGATGTACAGAGTGATTGTTCACAGGGGGAAGAACTATGGATACCCAGTAGTCGAGCACCGCCTGCCTTTTCAACTCTTGCAGACCTAGCCATTGATTTTGATTGGGGTCTCCCTCATCATCTTGATGAACCATGAACTAGTTCAGCAGTCAGCCCTTCACATTTTAAAGAGAGCTCTGTCTCCAACAGGTGGGTCCACATATTCACAGGTCTCTCCGTTGCAGACAAAACAGGTCCAATTTCAAGTCTCAAGCCAGAAAAGGCCATTGTTTTTGCTCTTACTGCAGGGGAATGGGGAAGGGAAAGGAAAAGCTAGGTAGATGAGCGAGCTGGCTGGTCACAATCTCTTCTTTAAGGCTTCTCCTTAGTCCTGCTAAATTCGCTTGCTGTTTGTTCATTCTGAAGGTTTCATATTTTGTTCATATATGCATTTAGTCACAACGAAGGCATTTTTCTCTTTCATATAATGTGGAACATTAAAAAAAAATAAGAGTCTGGTGATGCACTGGGGAGGTTTGCTTTTCCTAGTGTGTGGTTCTTGGCCCAGAGTGTATAATGGTTGGAAAAAAATCAACACAAGGCTGCTCTGTACAATATTATGTCTCTGGAAGAGAGTGGTTTGGAGGGTTTTATGGAGCACGGATCCTAAAGGTAAAAGCCTTTAACGAGTCGCAACTTAGAGACTGATGAAACCTTACATTCAAACCTTAGATAAATAAACTAAAAAATTTCCAAAGGAGAGCAAGGCACCAACTGTTCGTGTTTGATTTAGATATTTTCCAAGTTTGATATACTCCCCTTTTTTGGCAAGAAATTAATAAAATTTAAAATTTTAAAAATAAATTTAAAAAATAAAATTAATAAAACAAACATACATACATGTTGGTAATGCATGTCTCTTACTGATGTAATATCTTACTACTAGGGTTTTACTATGCCCCTTCTAAAATGACTTGTCACTCTTCAGTTTTCCCCAAGAGAATTGGGGAAAGACCATCAGGTACAGTTTGCTAAAGACTCTTTGAGCAACCCTCTGCATTAAACTTCTCTGCCTTTTATATTTACTGGTCTTCACTGACCCCGTATCTTGGGTTTCTTTCCCCTTACATGACATCACTTATATTCAGAGAATTCCGTAAAGCCCATCACTAGTCTGAGGTAAGGAAGGCTTAGCATGCACATATGATTTTACATATACCCTCATGTTTTAATAAAGGACTGAGGCAGAAGTAACAGACTCCAGGGATGTTGATGGCCCTCTGTAAGGGATCTTAGTGCAAGGGCGGGGATGTGGTGAAGAGGCTACAGCACTTGATTCTGAGGCTAAATTGGCAGAGTGCATGATGACACCTGGCTTCCTTAAGTGCTGTCTCTGCAAAGACAGGGATTTATTGTAAGGAACTTAGGAGTCATCGCTGACTCCTCACTTTGTCATCATCCCCTAACATCCATTCATTTCCAAATACTGATTCATCTAAAATATTCCTTGAGCCCACGCCCTTTCATCCCCCCATTCTGCCACGCTGAACTGCTTCTAAGCTGGATGGGCTGCCTTTGGTTGCCTGCCCTTTCCAGTCCATTCTCTGCTCTGTCACAATGAAATCTGAGTCTGATCACATACCCTTCCTGAGGAAACACGTCCGTGGACCTCCCATTGCCTACTGAATGAAGAACAAAATCCTCACAGGGCCCACCAGGCCCCAATCAATCTGTACTGCACCCACCTATAGCCACATCTTTAATTAGAAAAAAAAGTAAACCTAATGAGAGAGAGAGAGATGTTTGGCTAACAACAAACGTGATATTTGCTTGACGTACAGTGCAGTCAAAGAAACAAATAGAGCTTCCCTGGTGACGCAGTGGTTGAGAGTCCGCCTGCCGATGCAGGGGACATGGGTTCGTGCCCCGGTCTGGGAAGATCCCACATGCCGCGGAGCGGCTGGGCCCATGAGCCATGGCTGCTGAGCCTGTGCGTCCGGAGCCTGTGCTCCGCAATGGGAGAGGCCGCAACAGTGAGAGGCCCGCGTACCACAAAAGAAAAAAAAAAAAAAGCAAATAGATGCAAACACAAGTAGACGTTTTAGCGTAAACCCATGTAGTTCCAGGAACAAGGCTAAATTTTTTTTCCCTCCCAATCTGCCTTCTCCCTTCCTTTTACTTTCAGCTCCACCCTACAATCTCAGTTTGGGGTTCTTTCAGGGTCCATGTAAGGTCAGCAAACTGTCTGCACCATGAATGGCCAATAGAAATACAATGTGAGCCATATATGCGACCTTACATTTTCTAGGAGGCAAAGTAAAAAGAAAGAAGTGAAATGAACACATTTCATTTAAATGTAATCATTTCAACATGTAATCAATATAAAAATGATTGAGATATTTTACATTGATTTTTTTTCATTCTAAGTCTTTAAACATCAGTGTGTGTTTTATACTTAGAGCTCATCCCATCTTGTACCAGTCTCATCTCAAATGCTCAATCAATGGTCACATGTCTCATGCCCACGCTATTGGGCAGAGCATGCCTAAGTCATTTATAGCATTGCAGGTTGGCCTGGCATAAATTCCCATTCTTCACTTCTGTTTTTAAATATTCTGTGTTTTACATTCTGGGTATCTTTATAAGTTAAGACAATACCTCTGAGATTAAGGAATTAGAGTTGTTCCCCTAGAGGGCTCTGGAGCAGTATTCTTCCTTCTCTCCAACAAAATGGCCCCCAGATTCATTGTCCATCAGTCATTTATTTTGACAAGTCAGAGATTCCTAAATAGGGTCTGGAGTAGGGTCTGGAGTAATCACCCTAATTTTAGTTGCCCTCTGAACATCTGCATTTCAAAGTATCCAAGCATTGATGCTCATTCAGTGAGAGACTTAACAGTGACTTGTCTACAGAAGGTATTCATGGTTCCTTATAAGAATCCTAAAATATGGAACGAGAAGGGATCACGATTATTATCTAATCCAATGCTGAGTTGTTAGGCAGCTTGATGAGGGAGATACAACCTAATAGTAGTAAGCACACGTCTAGAACTTAGATTCCTGGACTCCTGGACCAGTGTGTATCCTGTCTGTTACTTAGCATGAATATTGATGATTCACAGTCAGGACTCTGAGACCCAATGAACAGTGTTCCCATCAAGGGCCATACTCCTTGACTTCCTCTCAGCACATGACCAGTAAATGCAGATGTCATCTGGGTTAAATAGAAAGGCTGTGGGCAACACAGTATTAAGCCAACTATGCCCAAAGCAGCATGTCTTTTGGTATAGCTGAGTCAGGTATGTAGCCAGTCGTAAACCAAAATGAGGCCTACAGATTGTTGCCTTTCTTGAGATAAAAATGCTCTTTTCTCACGCACTCTACTACAGTCTCTTTCTCCCACTTAGTTATGAGTGAAGAATCTCTATGTACAATGACAGGATTCCTTTTGGTGAGACTAGCTGCTGCTCAACCCATGAACCACCGCCAATATCCTGGTCGGAGAGCGAGAACCACTCAGCTACTTACATTCAATTTTTGCTTTTGTTCCAAGCTGCTTTTCTCTGTTTGAAAAGCACCAGTCCCCTTATTTGTTCCACTTTGTAGTAATGTGTGAAAAGTGCCATCATTACTGGCAATAGCTTCCCGGGAGCTTTTCTTATCCTGGTTCAGCAGTTGCATGTTAACTAATCTGAAAATTATTTCCATGTTAAGTTCTCTTTTATGTTAAAAATAATAAACAATGCAGCCTGCCTAGGAACTATTTACTTATTTTTAAGCAGGCTTAGTGGACACAGGATCTTGAAAAGATGTGAAAAGTGCTCAGTCTATGCCTTATTCTAATTCATGAAGTGTGGAGAGCGCACTTAAAGAACTCAGACCTGAGCTGTGAGTTAGACGTGTATCTCCCATACAACGTAATTGTGGGGTCTGAAAGGCACGGGTTGCCTCTGTGGAAATACCTTGGAGAACCACGCGGGAGGTTTCTGTAGCAGTGCTCTTTCCTGCAGCATGCCAGCGAGGCAAATGGCAAAGGAGGACTGGGACATTAAACCATGGAAGAGTCATTAGCACTGTCCTCTAGGCCAGATGCTTTTCAAAGATTGCCATGAAGATTTCTCCCAAAGCAGGTTGTCTGGTGATTGACTATTCGGCCACTTGAATAATTGCAAACACATTTCCTTATAAGCATGGTTTCCTTTGGGTTGGCTCACTTGGAATCCTAGGATGTCAGGATCCTACCGTCGCTGATGGTAAGAGACGAACACGGGGTTTTGTGACTTGAAAAGGGTCACTCAGCTGGGACTAAAACCCAAATCTATTCCTAATAGTTCCTCAAAACCAGAGGACCTGGTTTGTTGCATTTTGTTTTATTAACTCATTAAGAGAGCTGCCTCCTGATGGAAATGTCAAAAGAGAATATACCAAATTCTTCTCTCTGGAAAACTATCTAAATACATAGTAGGCATTACTTCTAATATCTACAGTCTCCATTGAATGTAACAGAATACACACTTAGAATTTATGTTAATTCTGGTTTTAAGCCTTCCCATCTTAGAACATAGGTAAGCCATTGGAACCAATGATGAGAAAACAGGTTAGTCCCCGTCCAGCCACTCCAACCCAGGGGTAAACTAGATTTGAATACCAGTGACAGGGTAGAATTTCCTTACTCACCTCCTGTCTAAAAGAATGTGTGGGGACTTCAGCCTCTTTAAATTCTTCCCAGTTAGTTTAAGAAATCCCTTGAGCTTATTTCCATGTGTGATCATGTAAACAATACTGCTGGCCAGTAGGTGGAGTCTTCCATTTTCTCCGGTATACACTTAAGGATGCTGTTCTGGTACCTCATAGTACCCCTTGCTTTCTCCCATCTGTCTGTTATAGTAATGTTGAGCTCTCTGAACCCCATCTGATCCTCCTCGATGCATTATGTCCTGTGGGACTCCTAATCAACTCCAGACAGACTAGTCAGGCTTCTGTGCCCTCTCCTGCTTTGCATCTTGTGTTGGGTTCCCTAAGTCCCGGTTCAGCATCCTGCTGAAGTGAAGAAAAATTCTCCATCCTAACTCGTCATACCCTATTCCACGGTCACAAGGCTGGGCTGCCTCATGCTGTCAACATCATATAGTGAGATTAGTGAAATTGCATATTTGCTCCTGCTGCTGTCCTCCTTCTTTCAGAGGCTTCATCGTGTGGGACTGTGGCACAAAGCTGAAGTGGAGGAAAGAGCTAGAGGGCAGTATATAACCCAACTGTGCTCACACCATTGCCCTTGGTCCATACTTGGGTGAATCACATTTTTCTGTCCTTAGGATATGTTATTTCACATGGGGCTCTTCGTTTCCCCAGGCAGACATTGTCTTTGAGGCCCCATGCACGGTGCTCAGACAGATGTGGATTTATACAATGCACGTGCCTCAAGTCCCTAAGGTGAGGATGTTTCCTTCTAGAACAATAGAAGAATGCATTTAATGTAAACGAGTTTCTGATTTCTACCAGAGTTCAAGACACAGAGAGACTTTTTGTCCTGTAGTTAATTTCTTTCAGTTCACAGTTATCCACAAAACTTGTAGTCAACAAGGTACTGTTCGTAGTACCACGTATGAGCCGTGGAACAGTGTAGTCACTGGTATGCTGGTAAATTATCAGCAGCTACCTCTGGAGAGGACAAAAACCCTGATTTGTAGCATTTGTTGATTTCCATGGTGTAAATACTCCCACCAGTGCCAGTTTTAAGCCACCAATGTAACATCACTGAAGGTGGAATTGGGAAGAGACATTCAGGACTACACCATTATATAGTATTTTCACCACACAGAGTCAATTGTTATAAATAACCTCACGGGCAGAGATATTAATAAAATGTAGTAAAATAATTAGGAAGTGGTAAATTTTGAGTATTTGTTACCTTTGCTTTGAATATAATTTATTGAATTGTAAGTTTATATAACTTTTCAATAATGGCTGTGTTGAATAAGTGCTCACAAAATTTTTGAAAATTTAACAATCGGTTCTTACAAGCCAGCACAGCCTGGCTCCAGCCCTCCGCTGGGTGTAATATAATGAGGCGAGTCTAATACTAATCTTCCAGAGCTGTGTAAGCTAGCACTGCAGATTGTCGTGAGGGAAAAATGAATGCATATGAAATAAAAATGTCTAGCATAACGCCTGGCACATTGGGGCTCAGTAAATTCTGGGTGAGTCCAGAATAGTCTTGGATGGTAGAAGAGGCAGGAATTAGTTTGGTGCACTGAAGCAAGTCAGAGCTTTCATCTTAATAATTCTGAGACTGTGTGCATATTGTGTCCCGCTCAGGGTGGATCAAATCCTGCAGTTAGAGACCGAGAAGGAGAAAGAGAGAGACCAAATGACATCATCTCGCTTATGTTCCTCAAATGGTCCTCATTAAGTTGACTGCACAGACTATAAAGGGGGATTTTAAGAGCCTGGAAAAGTTGAAGGCAGACAGTTCCTTGTTCAGAGGATGAAATGGGGGTAAACCATAACATATGTACCAAATAATATAGTCTTTGTTTTATGTAAAATTTATTTTCTTCCATCCCCTTCCTGGACATGGAAGAGACCTAACTTGAGGTCAGTTCTCAGTACCCTCGAAAGCTGAAGAAAGGGCAGGACTGATTTGATGGCTTCTCTGGCAGGCACACGGCTGGAGTCCACTGCACAGTGGCAGCCTCGCCAGTTAAATTACGAGGGCTGCTTTGATGAGAGGAGGTTTCGTGCTTTATGAGGCTGATAGCATTCAGCATTTAAACCATTAAATTTGCATCTGGGAAAGCCTTGGTCAGGAAAAGGTAAAAAGGTCAAATTTTCATAATGGCTTTCAGAGCCAAAATGGTATCTTTCCTGAGGGCCTGGCTGGAAAACATTCAGCTTTTTGTTGTAATAGAGGTCTTGCTTAATTGAAAATCAGTGAGATAAAGAGATCTTTTAACAGGATGCTGGATACTTAATATTTAAACTCATTGACAGGTATTTTCCTACTAATGATTGGGACTAGTGGCTAAATATAGGGCACTGTTGTAAACAGAATGGATCTCCAGGTTTAAAGTTGTGAGGATCTATTCCCCTGAGTTCATCTTCATTGATACTGTCCAATTAAGCAGAGAATTGCCACACCTCCCATGAGCTTAGTGCAGTGTAGAATCAGACTTAAAGTCAGATTTTCCAAATTGCTTTAGATAGAACCCCAGAATTTAGTAGGGATTTTATAATTTCATTGAGCCAATGGCAGCTTCTTTTAAAATGATGCTTGCTGCCCTAATAGTTCTTAATTCTGTTTCTCCCAAGAACAGTTAGTTCTGCTATAATGTGACACGTGCATGCCTTAAAACCACATGCTATGCAAAATCATTTAACAGAAACCATAGAGCTTTGACACCAAAGCATGAACCACAAAAGGCAAAATTGACTGAACCTCATCAAAGTGAAAAACTTTTGATCTGTGAAAGACCCTGTTAAGAACATGGAAAGACAAGCTACAGACTGGGGGAAAAATTTGCCATCCACATAGCTGACAAAGGACTAGTATCTAGGATATATAAAGAATTTTAAAATCTTAACAGTACAAAAGCAAACAAGCTAATCTAATTAGAAAATAAGGAAAAGACATGAAGAGACATTTTACTGAAGAGGATATACAGATGGTAAATAAACACATGAAGAGACGTTCAACATTAGGCCTTAGAGAAATGCAAATTAAAATCACAATAAGAGGGCTTCCCTGGTGGCGCAGTGGTTGGGAGTCCGCCTGCCAATGCGGGGGACACGGGTTCATGCCCCGGTCCGGAAGGATCCCACGTGCCGCGGAGCGGCTGGGCCCGTGGGCCATGGCCGCTGGGCCTGCGCGTCCGGAGCCTGTGCTCCGCAACGGGAGAGGCCACAGCGGTGAGAGGCCCGCGTACCACAAAAAAAAAAAAAAAGAAAAAAGAAAAAAACTTACAATAAGATATCCCCAAACCTGTCAGAATGGATAAAATAAAAAATAGTGACAATATTAAATGTTGGCAAGAATGTGGATTAACTGGGTCACTCATACCTTGCTAGTGGGAATGTAAAATGGTACAACCACTCTGGAAAACAGTTGGACAATTTCTTAATAAAGTAAGCATGCAAATTCCATACAGCCCAAAATTTACACTCCTGGGCATTTATGCCAGAGAAATAAAGACTTAGGTTCACACAAAAACATTTACATGAATGTTCATAGCAGTTTTTAAATTTTTTTTTTACTTAGGTTCACACAAAAACATTTACATGAATGTTCATAGCAGGTTTTTTTTTGCGGTACGCGGGCCTCTCACTGTTGTGGCCTCTCCCGTTGTGGAGCACAGGCTCCGGACGTGCAGGCTCAGCAGCCATGGTTCACGGGCCCAGCCGCTCCACGGCACGTGGGATCTTCCTGGACTGGGGCACGAACCCGTGTCCCCTGCATCGGCAAGCGGACTCTCAACCACTGCTCCACCAGGGAAGCCCTATAGCAGTTTTATTTGTAGCAGCCCCAAACCGGGAACAACCCAGATGCTCTTCAACCCTCAATAGTTAAACTGTGGTACATCTGTACCATGGAAGGCTCCTCAGCAATAAAAAGGATCGAACTACAGATATATACATCGTGAATAGCCAGGGAATTACGCTGAGTGGAAAATTTCAATCCCCAGAAAGTGATATACTGTAGATTCCATTTACATAACATTCTTAAAGTGACAAATCCATAGAAGTGGAGAACAGATTAGTGGTAGCCAGGGGTTAAAGATGAGGAGGGAGACCAAGAGGAAAATAGTAGTATTTATAAAAAGGCAACAGGAAGGATCCCTGTGGGGATGGAATCATTCTCTAACCTGACTGTCTCAATAACAATATCTTGATTGTGATATTATACTGTCGTTTTGCAGGATATTATCATTGGGGGAACTAACTAGGTAAAGTATACACTGGATATGTCAGTATTTCTTACAACTGCAAGTGAATCTACAATTATCTTTAAAGACAAATGTTTAATTAAAAAAATTACAAGGGTACTTTTAAAGAATAATAACCTTATAAAACTGGTAGCACAGTTTTACACAGTATTTAAGAAATACATAAATACCACGCTAAACATGACACTTTACCTTAATGAAGAGCTGAAGTTTGCGTGTGGAAGTAGGCATTGCAGGGCTTGCAGTTGTGAGTTACTGTGATGTGGTGGAAGGAGGGTTGTTACAAATGGGATGAAGAGTTATAACACCAGATGCATTGGTGTGGCTCATAACACCTGCAGTGAACTGAAGTAGCTGGTGATGTTTGAGAACTGAGATGTTGCACGTATGTGTTTTGTTTATTCCTGCTCGTCTCATCATTGAGCTACGTACAGTTTTCTGTGTTCACCTACTGTTTCTTCCAGTCAAAATTACACATAAACACAAAATCTGTGTTATCCTAAAATTGTTTCCTGTTATATCAGTTGCTTTGAAACAAATTTGCATTTTTCAAAACAAGAATTAGAGTAGAACTGATTGTACATTCAGTAAACAAAAGTGATGGAATGTCCAGATAATTATTGGAAAGGGAAGAAAATCCCACTTCAAATAATAGATAGTGTCATCAAAAATTTCAGAGACTTTGGGTCATGTTGATCCTACATGAATTCCTTTCTACAACTGGAAAGTGTGTTAAAATTTTGGTAAGATTTGGTTCTCTGTGTTTCTCCAATGTAAATTGATTAAACTTAAAAATAAATAAAACCTTCTAGATTTTGACTTAAAGACAGCATTAGGGTGGCATCAGATATGAACTAAAAGGAAATAACACAATTTGAGAAAAGAGATTGGGCATAAAATATTCTTTTTTTCTATTTTGTTTATCTTACCTTTACTCTGGTCTAACATGTAAGGAGGGAAAAACATAGATGTGGTGAAAAATAATAGCTTTTTTTAAAGGAACTTGAAATTTATTATATTTTGTTATTAAAAAGTATTTGGGAACATAAACAGATTGAATATTAGAGCACATTATTACAGAATAGGAAATTGAGCCTATGGTTGATTGGTTCACTTAGGTAGAAACAGAGTCCTAATAAAACAAAGGCCATAAGTTGGAGTCCTATGGCCAAGTTAACTGTTTATTTCTATTGATACAGATGGCTCACCTAACCAGACCTGCCATCTTGCAGTACATTCTATTGGTCACAGAAGAAATTTATGAAATTTGAAACCTATTGATCAATAGTATAAAGGAATTTTAACTTAGATACCTAGGCAATGAGGCTGCCCATGACATTACTATAATCATGGATTTATTTTTGTATAACTGGTCTCAGAGCTCAAACACTGAAATATTATGTGGTGATACACAAATTATGGGGAGAGAAGCACCAGATGATTTTCTTGTTCCCAACTTAAAGTTAATAACCCCCAGAGATAGTGGGATAAGAAGCGGTTGTGGAGAAAAAGTCTGAGCTGGATGTTGAAACATTAAAAAAGGTTCAGTTTTCTAGATGTGAGAAGATGATGGTAACAATGACAAAAAGAGGGAGATACATGTGGGTAGGTTACACTCCAGAAGAGGAAGACACCATGGGTAAAACTCACACTCTTTCTCAAACCCAACTGTGAACAATAAATTTGTGAAAAATTGAAGGGAAAAGCTCTCCATTTTTAATAAAACAGAGAAATAACCACAACCTCAAACCACAAATTATAAAGCAAACCTTCCAAATACTGAGAAATCTACACCAACGAAAACGAGAGAGAGCTGAGTGCCCAGACAAACCTTTTCAGACATCAGGCAGGAGACAAATTTCCTTAGAAGTCAGCGTTATGGTCCTGAAAGGCTCAGCCAATGATCCTTTAATTAAAGGGATAAGAGCTCCAGACTGTGGGCCAACCTAGGGGAAGTAATACTATTCCTTATAGAGAGCTAGCTCAAATAGCTCAGAATGGCCAGGAATTACGTCTGCTCTAGCCTCTTAGCCTAGGTAAGTGATAGGGCAAAGAGGAAACAATCTGGCATATGAGGGATTTTACTGTGAAGAACGCTGGATTTTTGAATGCCAATCTTGAAGGAAGAGAAATATGTACCCAGATAAGAAGAGAAACAGACACAACGAGAAAGTGTCCAATATAAATCTGTGTTGTAGAGTTGTTCATCTGTTTATTCAAATAATATTGAGAACCTTCTTTGTGCCAGAACAACTGCTCTCTGTTGCAGAAACATCTCAACCCTCACAGAGTCACCTTCCAGGGATGACGATGCATTCATATTCCCAACTCAAGAACACTCTTCATGACACTATTTTTTTTTATTAATTAATTAATTTATTTATTTTTGGCTGCATTGGGTCTTCGTTGATCCATGCAGGCTTTCTCTAGTTGTGGCGAGCGGGGCCTGTAGTAATCCTGTAGTCCTGCATTGACAGGTGGATTCTTAACCACTGCGCCACCAGGGAAGCCCCATGACACTATTCTTTAACAAAAACCTGGCTCCATTTAAAAATGAGTAATCATTAGAAAAAAATGAAAATGGATCATACACATGAAAAGTGAGTAAAAATAAAGCAAGGAAAGAATTTAAGCAGCAGGTAAATGAAGAATATTATCTTTTTATTTTTATCACTATAAATGTTAATTTCACATCAGTAAAATAAGAGTATGTTTTTAATTCCCAGGGACCAAAAATGAAGATGGAACTGAAAACCTCTTCTAATGCTAAGGCAGCCCTAGAGGTGCTTGCCAGCACCAGAAACGCATGGCCATCGATTTTAACAGCTACGTACAGGACAGAAATAAGGTATTAGGTCTGTGCAAGGTGGGGATTAGAACTAAGAATTCTGTAGGGTAGGCAATAAAAATTTATGCTTTTTTGAAAAGGGAGACAATAAATTAATTTGTCTTTACAGTGAAAAAGAAAGAAATTCTCTCCTGAGAATTTGTAACTGGAGACCAGCCATTATGTGAGTTTGGAGTTTTAAATTTGGACTACCTGTGCAGTCCAGGAAACCTAAAATAGGAAATTAATTTAAAGTGATCATAAGTGTTCCAGAGTCACTGGAAGAAACCAATGCAAAACTTCTCTGGAGGAATGTCTCTGCCGCTTAAACCCTCATGATTCCCACAAACAGATTACCAAACTAGGAGCATACACTCAAATTATAAACAGCAAAACAAACCCCAAAAATTAACAGAAACAAGTAAGGAATTAAAGCTCAAAGGACTTCAAATTTTGGAAGTATCATGTAAGAAATATAAAGTGATTATCTTTAAATATATAAAGAAACGAGTGAATCTAAGAGACTATGAGAGCAAATTAGAAATGAAATGAAGGGTTTAATGGACTGGTTAAATAGGAGACCAAATACAATTAAAGCAAGGAACAATAAACTGGAAGATAATTCTGAGAAAATCATGCAGAATATACATCAAAGAGAAAGTGAGGGAAAACATGAAAATGAGTTAAAGAAACATAGGGAGGGTGGTAAAATGAGAAAATCAAAATCTACCTAATTGGATTCCTAAAAAGAGAAAATGATAGGAGCCAATGTTAGAGATAACTGCCTAAGAAGTTTTTATAACTCAAGAGAAGCATCAATCCAAAGATTCAGGAATCCCAATAAATCCCAGGAAGAATACAATAAAAAATACATATCGGGGCTTCCCTGGTGGCGCAGTGGTTGAGAGTCCGCCTGCCGATGCAGGGGACACGAGTTCGTGCCCCGGTCCGGGAAGATCCCACATGCCGCGGAGTGGCTGGGCCCGTGAGCCATGGCCGCTGAGCCTGCGCGTCCGGAGCCTGTGCTCCGCAACGGGAGAGGCCACAGCAGTGAGAGGCCCGCGTACCGCAAAAAAAAAACAAAACAAAACAAAACAAAAAAACATATCTACACGCATTGTTGTGAAACTGCACAACACCCAAACCAAACTAAAGATTTTGAAAGCACTTTGAGAGAAAAGAAACATTATCTATAAAGGAAAGAGACTGATGGCTGACTTCTCAACAGCAATAGAGGTCAGAAGATAGTGAAATAATATCTTCAAAATGCTGCCAGAAGAGTATTATTAACTTGGAATACTCTTCCTAAAGAGCAAAATAGTCCACTTCCAGCCAAATCAAAATGGAGATTAGATTACTAATGGACTTTCACAACAAAACCTTCTATGAGATGTACTTCAAGAAAAAACAAATTGAACCCAAAAGTCCTCAGAGTCAAGAAGGAAAGATGAAGAAAGACATTTTAAACATGTGGGAAACTCCTCAAAAATATGAAGCATATAAAATAATAATGATTTCTTTAAAACAAGAGTTTAAGTATAGAAACATAAATAACAAGATGGAAGATTAAATTGGACTTGTGGAATTTGTGTTCCAAGGTTTTTGTGTTGTATGACAGGGAGCTAAAGATGATTAACTTAAAAAATCACTGCAACAGTGTTAGGGAGTACCAAACATGAGAAAACTCTGGAGGGTGGAGAGAAGAAATCATGCCAACTACAGACCTTGGGATCGTTCTTATTTATTTTTATTTTTCCTGCCTTTTCAATTGGCAGATTTCACGCTATTACTTGATTGAATACTTTTTTCTTCCATTTGTTCTGTTCTTTTTTCTAAGAACAACAATGTATACATTGGTATTCTTTTTTTCTGCTTTTCATCTTTTTTAGAATCACTTTTATATCTTTTTCTTTTCCATTTTATTTTTATATACTTTTATGAAACTTTTCTATCTCTTGTTTACCTTTTATTGTTTTTAATGTAGCTTTCATCTGTTGAGGTTTTCTTTTTTTCTTCTATTTCTTTCCTGAGCTTTAACTATTTATTGGTCTTCTCCTGATGTTTTATCATCTTTTCTTTAACCTTTTATATGATTTATTTGGGATCCTTTTTTTTTCCAAAGGCCATGTTTCAATCTCTCAGAGATTATGAGAATGATATAGATGCTTTCTCTTTCATATAAGGTTTTCGTGTCCTTCTCCTTTGAGGGGTGTGTGTGTGTGTGCGCGCGCATGTGTATGTTTCTGTGTTTGCTCCTTTCTCATCTTTGGACCCAAGTAACTATATTAAAGTTAGTATTTGCTGATGAATAGTGTGGGGAGGGTTAGGACAGGGATCTAAGTCCGTATGAGGCTTCAATTCAGGTTTGTTGTCTCAAACATCTTTCAAAAATTTGTTATTCTCTGCCATGGAGCTGCATATTCAAATCACTAATCAACATGTGAAAAATGTTCAACATCCTTCATTATCAGGCAAACACAAGTTAAAATCACAATGTGATACACATCCACTCAAATGGCTATGATAAATTGACATTATTAAGTGTTGGAGTGTCTGTGCGGCTACTAGAATATCCTATACCATTGGTGGGAAGGATACACTGATGCAAATGTTTTGGAAAATGGTTTGGCCACTAAAGTTAAATATATATATTCCCTGGGCTATACCAGCATTGACCTGAGTGTTATTATAATGATGGAATAGAGAAAGTCAAGGTGAAGAGTGGATTTAACTGTTACACCAATCTTATTCTGAGCAGTAAAGTATTCACACTTTATAGAGTAAAACACTAGTTTCTTATGTGAAAAATTTAGTATCAAGTTGATACAACAAAAGATACAGAAGTAATAAACTGTTGGGTAGATAATTTCTTTATTCATGGAGTCATTCTACAAATATTTGTTGAGATTTACAATGTATTCCCCCAGTACAGTTGCCATTACCAGGAGCTAACATCTGGTAATAGGAGGTAGCTATATAAATAAACACAGTGAAGTGTTGTGTAGTCGGGATGGACGTGTGCACACTTACAATGAGGGCACAAAGGAGGAAGTGGTTGGCTTTACCTGAGACAGTCAGAAAGGGCTTCATACAGAAGGTTATCTTAAGCTGAGTGTCTGTGTAATCATTATTGTTATTGATATTATCATTATTAAAGCATATAATTTAGAAATTTATAGGCATGGCAAAAATTACAAATTAATAGTGATAAAACTTTTTTTTTTTTTTTTTTTGCGGTATGCGGGCCTCTCACTGCTGTGGCCTCTCCTGTTGCGGAGCACAGGCTCCGGACGCACAGGCTCAGTGGCCATGGCTCACGGGCCCAGCTGTTCCGCGGCATGTGGGATCTTCCCGGACCGGGGCACGAACCCGCGTCCCCTGCATCGGCAGGCGGACTCTCAACCACTGCGCCACCAGGGAAGCCCAAAACTTGTATTTCTGAGCAGCATCATACAATGGTAAAGAACAATAAAGAAAGCTTAGGAGAAAAAGAAAGAGATGGATCATTTTGGGGGGTACAAACTTCTAATCATTACTTTTTAGCCTTGAGTTTGTGTTTGTTGACTGTGATTCTATTGCCTAGGCACTGAAACCTGACAGTTTTTCAGGACTGCCCCTCCCCCTCTCCCCCTCCCCCCTACTCCTTTCGTCAGTGCATGAGTAGACCCAGTGTACACACCTGTGAGATCAACTTTCCAGTCTAAATATCTTACATAAAAATCTTTTGAAAGCAACAGGGTGCACTCACTTAAAGCTTGAGGAATGGGAGCCAATTTTTAATTTGTTCCTCCTGTTTGCTGAAAATATAGTATTTTTCTTTCAAAGACTTTATTAGAAGCCTGGTTTTCTTATGGGAACATAGACAAGCAATTTACAGTGATAAATTAGTGATGATGGTTAGAGTCAAGACTTTCTTCAGTTATTAGAGGTTTGTACTATTTTTCAAAAGCATTAGATTTGCACAGATATTTCAAATTTTAAAGGAGCCAGTTCCAAAAAGAGAAATAAGAGCAGTTAATAATGACAGTCATGATGACAACAGGGACAGTGATGACTACTACCATACCTCACGATGTGCCAAGAACCAGACAAAGCGTTTTGTGTATAGTTTCTCTTTTAAGGGTAAGCGCAAGTGGATGTCAGAGTCTTATTAGAATTATGTCAGGAAGTCTACTGTAAAAATGTTGATGGCAGAAGAAAAACCTTGCTTTGGGTTATTTTTTGAAGCCATAAAAGCAAAGGAAAAATAGGCCTGTTGCCCAAGGACAATGGTGCAATTTTGGAGATACAAAAAGCTGAACTCCACATTCTGTTTTGCTTCTCTTTTCCATCAAGAAGAATCATCCATAGATGGAAAACGGTGAGATGAATATGAATAAGGGGAAATAAGCCCATTAAACACAAAATGATTCTAAGAGTGACCCTAAGAGCTCTAAAGGAGTCTACCTAAAGACCAGAATAAATTCAACCACAAGGTACAAAAAGAACTTTCAAAGGAGAGCAGCAGCAATCTTGGAATACAAAGGACTGCTGAGAGACTAGGGATGTATTTGTGTAACTCTGCTCTTTTACAACAGGAGAAAACTCCTGTTGTAAAAGTATACTCCATGTAAAAAGTATACTCCATGTAAAAAGTATACTCCATGTAAAAAGTATACTCCATGTAAAAAGTATACTCCATGAACTGCTTTGACAGCCTAGATTGTAAGAGAGATTATTATATTTTCTTGATTTTAAGTCACACTTTTCTTTTTTGCACATTAACATTTTGGAAAATGAGAGGTGTCTAGTAACCAAAAACAAAGTACACCCTCAAGCCACCAGGCCCAATATAGATTTTTAATGCCTACAGATGCATTAGTGATGATTAGTTACCACGTGTTCTTCTGTTAAGTTATTTGCGTTTAACATATATGGTAGATTTGAACTCAAATGTGGTTCCTTTCTTTTTCATATAAAATATCTTACAAACCATTTTGATCTATTGGAATGAAAAGCTCTGGGCATACAGAATATATATTACAAAGGAACACAATGATGACTGGTAGGAATGGTCATGTTTTCTGGAATAGATCATAGAATTTTCAAAGTTCAGAGTGTTTGTTGTGATGAATCTATATTATGTCCTCTACCTGCCAAAAACTTGAGTGCATTTTTAAATTTTGTCAACAGCCAAGCCTAAAAGTAACAAGAAATTATGACTATGAGTGTGGGTTGTGAAAGAAGAATATTATGGCAAGCCAAAATTATTCAAAAGAATTCTTAGCTTCTGAATGTAAAGAAGGCTGAGATTTTTTGAAAGTAGTATATAATTATAGGGTAACAATGGGCTAGTTTTAATGAAAGACAAAAATAATGTAATTCCCCCCCAAATATACTATTAAATTGATGTAATTTTTTATCATTCTGTTATATTACAATTAGGTAATAATGGCATTAAAGATAAACCCTAACATTTATGGTTAAATGGTTTTAGACAAAGGGGCCAAGAAAATTCAATGAGGAATTTTCATAAATGATGCTAGATGCTGGACAACAAGGTATCTATATGCCAAAAAAAAAAGAATTTAGACTTCTTTCGCCTTACACAAAAATTACCTCAGAGTGGATCATCGGCACCCATATAAGAGTTAAAACTATAAAACTGTTAGAAGAAAACACAGAAGTAAATCTTTATGATCTTATGTTAGTCAATGACTTCTTAGACATGAAACCAAAAACACAAGTGATAAAAGATTGATAAAAGGGACTTCATCAAGTTAAAAACTTTTGTGCTCCAAAGGATACCACCAAGAAAGTGAAAAGACAGCCAGCTCTGTTAAGAGACTTGTAGTTAAGATACATGAGACTCAAAACTCAACAATAAAAAGGCAACCAAATTTTTTAAATGTACAAAGGATTTGAATAGACATTAATCCAAAGAAGATGACTAATTAGCAAATGAAAAGATGCTCAACATCATTAGTCATTAGGGAAATGCTGATCAAAACCATGTGATACCGCTTCATACCCACTAGAGTGGCTATAATAAAAAGTGTTGATGAAGATGTTGAGAAACCGAAACTCTCTTCCATTGCTGGTGGGAATGTAAGATGGTACAGCCACTTTGGAAAATTGTTTGGTCATTCCTCAAAATGTTAAACCTAGAGCTAAATATGACCCAGCAATTTCATTCCTAAGTATTTACCCAAGAGAAATGAAAACATATCCTCACACGAAAACTTGTACACAGGAGCATTATTCACAACAGCTAAAAAGTAGAAATAACCCAGATGTCTATTACTTGATAAGTGGATAAATAAAATGTGGTATACCCATAAAATGGACTCTTATGCAGCAATAAAAATGAAGTATTGATACGTGTACCACATGGAAGAACCTCAAAAACATGATATAAAATGAAAAAAATCCAGTCACAAAAGAACACATATTGTGTAATGCCATTTAAAGACAGTGTCCAGAATAGGCAAATATATAGAGACAGAAGGTAGATTTGTGGTTGTCTGGGGCTATGGAGAAGGTGAATGGAATGGGGCAGGGATGGGGGGTAACTGCTAATGGGCACAAGATTTCTTTGGGGGATGATGAAAGTGTTCTAAAGTTACATTATGGTGATAGTAGTATAACTCTGTAAATATACTAAAAATCATTTAACTGTACACTTTAAAAGGGTGAACTTTGTGGTATATAAACATATTTCAATAAAGCTATGTTAAAAGGCATTAAAAGTGAATAGTTTTCAAGCAAATCGAAAAGAAACCAGAGATCACAAGCGCCTGGACTGAGTTTATCAAAAGTAGGTCAAATTCCATTTTTCACAGGTGGGGTTACTCATCTACTAGATTGAGAAATGCCATTCACCTAGTGTATCTGGATTTTATTAAGGTATATTAGCAAGGTCTCTTATAATGTCCCATTTGACAGTTGAACAATTTTGGGAAATCAGACTTGAAATCATGGAGAGTTTGATGGACTCATAACAGAACAAATATACAAAAAAGGGCTGATTAATGAATATATATCATTGTTAGAGGGATACTTTGTTGTGAGTTGCAGTATTATGTATCAAATATTCTGATTAGCATTTTTATCCATGACTTGGTATATGAATGATCGATGAGAATAATCATTTATTGAATTCTAGCAGCAAAATGCTATCACTGACAAAAGATCTCAATACATTTGCTAACATTTATCTGGATACACCTAGTAAAAGAGAAGAGGAAAATGAAACAAAAGGCAAGAAATATTTCCTGGGATGAAATTTTTACAGCTTATCATGTATTCATATGTTCCAAGTAACTATAAATGTTAAAATTTAGAAAAATGGGGTCTCAAGTTAGCTACTTCTTTTTCTCCAAAATTCCCCCAAATTTCAATTCTGAACTGAGTAGCTAAAGCCACTGGACAGTACACACATACTGAACAACATTGCTAGTCTTGGCCAGCACAGTCCCCCATGGACTAGAGCTGCAAGCTGGCCATGAAGAGTAGTACTGCGTTATGTTTCCAGACATAGAATCCACTTGCTAAAGCAAGGAAAGGCTAAGAGACTCTTGGGGAATTAACATCCTAAAAGAACCCATCAAGTCAACCCTCTGCTCTTCCAGCCAGCTTGAAACAGAACTGATGATTCTGTGCACATGTTGTCCTTCTGGATTGCATGTTGGCTGCTCCATCATGTTTACTAAAGGTGGAAAAGCCAAGTACAACATGTTTCGGAAACTAAATACCTGGTGTTCTGACGTACTTTCTGGATGAGCCTTGAGTTAGTGGGTTCCTCACAAACATTGGTCTGTTCACTCATTGTTTACTGGGAAAGATGTTTTCTCTGCTCTCTCTCTCTCTCTCATTTTAAAATTGTTTGGTTAGAATAGATTTTTTTCTTTGGACCTTTTGAATGAAGTGGGAAGTTATGGTTCTGCCAAAATGCAGGTTGCAAAGCACCTCTAAGTGACCTAAACTACTACACCAAACATGAATCACATGCTTTCAACACTTTAGCAAGGGTCTTTCAAATACCAGTGTCTGTCCTATTCTCCAATGAAGTAGATACTTGATGCTTTTCTCCCGGGGCTTCTCTCAGCAACCTACTTCCACAAACAATGCGAAGCAGAAAAGTGGTAGCATTTAACAGGATGAATGCTGAAGATTACATTTCTCCTCTAAATAACACACACTATGTGAGGGCTTTAATAATTAATTTAAAGTATTCATAACACAGTCATTTCTACCTAGAATTCTCTGATAACATCTTTTTCCTCAGTCATAAAATGTAATTTAGGTCAAACACATGATTGCTTTGATTTGGATATGGGATTACTTTGCCTTGATTCTAGAGTTTTCAATGATTCTAGTAATCCTAACAATGCATACCATTTATGGAGAAAAGTGCCAGGCAGTTACGCCAAATATATGCCGTGTAACATGTCCAGACCTTTTAGCGTTTCTGGAAGATAATTATTACTGTTCTCATTTTCTATATGAAGGTGTTGGCACTCAGAGTAATTAACTCATGCAGACTCAAAGCTAGTAAGTGGCAGAGTCAAGATTTGAACCCCTGTTTGTCGGACTCCAGTCTATTACCCCCTCTTCTGAGTTGGGTAAGCCAGTCCCACATTCCTTTTCTTTCAGATTTGCAAGGCTTTGTTGCTGCTGAAGTGGGAATATGTAGATGATTATGTAGAGTAATGAATATTAGGTGAGAAAAGAATATTCCACTCAGGAGTGTTAACTATATGTGATTTTAAACCTTTATTTTATAAAAGTTGTGATTATCCCATCTGTTTATTCATAGCACAGATTATTTTCTTAGTCTAAACCCCTACCATTTTTCTACCTATATTAAGTCCTGAGTCTTACTTTTTTTTTTTTTTTTAACATCTTTATTGGGGTATAATTGCTTTACAATGGTGTGTTAGTTTCTGCTTTATAACAAAGTGAATCAGTTATACATACACATATGTTCCCATATCTCTTCCCTCTTGCGTCTCCCTCCCTCCCACCCTCCCTATCCCACCCTCCCTATCCCACCCCTCTGAGTCTTACTTTTTGATTTGATATTTTATTATCTTTTCTCCTTACTTATTCTAAACTATATATTTTTTAAAAGTTTATTTCTCTCATTTGTTATCTCCAATTTCACATTTTTCTCAGACAATTCACACATGAGAAGAATATTGTGGACCACTAATATCAGAAAAGATAAGACTACCAAAAGAAGAAAAAAAAACAATCCCTCCCCAAACCTCTATATTCCATTCATTTGTCCTGTCTTTTTTTTTTTTTTTTTTTTTTGTCTAGCAAGACCCATAGCAGAGATATTACTTCTGTCCTATTTGTGTCTTATAATCAAAGATTTAAGAAGTGCTAGAGCTGCAGTATTTTGTAAGTAAAAAACAAAAAAACACAAAAACTTGATATAGAGAAGGCGAGTAATAAGACCAATTTATGTTTTAGGAAGCATGTTCTGGAGATATGGAGCATATTTAGGAGATCATTGTAATAGCTTAGACAAAAGCCAATGAGGTTTGAACAAAAATAGAGGGGATAGGTGATAGAAGTATCAGATATGGAAGCTGTTAAGGAGATACTATCTACTGAACTGGACGAATGATTGGATGACAGGTATGAGAAAGAGGAAAGGTTCTAAAGTGTCTTTCTTTTGGTATTTATTTATTTATTTTTAATTTTTTTATTTTTTTTTTCATTTTAACATCTTTATTGGAGTATAATTGCTTTACAATGGTATGTTAGTTTCAGCTTCACAACAAAATGAATCAGTTATACATATACATGTGTTCCCATATCTCTTCCCTCTTGCGTCTCCCTCCCTCCCACCCTCCCTATCCCACCCCTCCAGGCTGTCACAAAGCACCGAGCTAATATCCCTGTGCCATGCGGCTGCTTCCCACTAGCTATCTACCTTACTACGTTTGTTAGTGTGTATATGTCCATGACACTCTCTCGCCCTGTCACAGCTCACCCTTCCCCCTCCCCATAACCTCAAGTCCATTCTCTAGTAGGTCTGTGTCTTTATTCCTGCCTTACCCCTAGGTTCTTCATGACATTTTTTTCCCTTAAATTCCATATATGTGTGTTAGCATACGGTATTTGTCTTTTTCTTTCTGACTTACTTCACTCTGTATGACAGACTCTAGGTGTATCCACCTCATTACAAATAGCTCAATTTTGTTTCTTTTTATGGCTGAGTAATATTCCATTGCATATATGTGCCACATCTTCTTTATCCATTCATCCAATGATGGGCACTTAGGTTGTTTCCATCTCTGGGCTATTGTAAATAGAGCTGCAATGAACATTTTGGTACATGACTCTTCTTGAATTAGGGTTTTCTCAGAGTATTTGCCCAGTAGTGGGATTGCTGGGTCATATGGTAGTTCTATTTGTAGTTTTTTAAGGAACCTCCATACTGTTCTCCACAGTGGCTGTATCAATTTACATTCCCACCAACAGTGTAATAGGGTTCCCTTTTCTCCACACCCTCTCCAGCATTTATTGTTTCTAGATTTTTTGATGATGGCCATTCTGACTGGTGTGAGATGATATCTCATTGTAGTTTTGATTTGCATTTCTCTAATGATTAATGATGTTGAGCATTCTTTCATGTGTTTGTTGGCAGTCTGTATATCTTCTTTAGAGGAATGTCTATTTAGGTCTTCTGCCCATTTTTGGATTGGGTTGTTGGTTTTTTTGTCATTGAGCTGCATGAGCTGCTTGTAAATTTTGGAGATTAATCCTTTGTCAGTTACTTCATTTGCAAATATTTTCTCTCATTCTGAGGGTTGTCTTTTGGTCTTGTTTATGGTTTCCTTTGCTGTGCAAAAGCTTTGAAGTTTCATTAGGTCCCATTTGTTTATTTTTGTTTTTATTTCCATTTCTCTAGGAGGTGGGTCAAAAAGGACCTTGCTGTGATTTATGTCATAGAGTGTTCTGCCTATGTTTTCCTCTAAGAGTTTGATAGTTTCTGGCCTTACATTTAGGTCTTTAATCCATTTTGAGCTTATTTTTGTGTATGGTGTTAGGGAGTGATCTAATCTCATACTTTTACATGTAGCTGTCCAGTTTTCCCAGCACCACTTATTGAAGAGGCTGTCCTTTCTCCACTGCATATTCCTGCCTCCTTTATCAAAGATAAGGTGACCATATGTGCGTGGGTTTATCTCTGGGCTTTCTATCCTGTTCCATTGATCTATCTTTCTGTTTTTGTGCCAGTACCATACTGTCTTGATTACTGTAGCTTTGTAGTATAGTCTGAAGTCAGGAAGCCTGATTCCAACAGCTCCTTTTTTCGTTCTCAAGATTGCTTTGGCTATTCGGGGTCTTTTGTGTTTCCATACAAATTGCGAAATTTTTTGTTCTAGTTCTGTGAAAAATGCCAGTGGTAGTTTGATAGGGATTGCATTGAATCTATAGATTGCTTTGGGTAGTAGAGTCATTTTCACAATGTTGATTCTTCCAATCCAAGAACATGGTTTATCTCCCCATCTATTTGTATCATCTTTAATTTCTTTCATCAGTGTCTTATAGTTTTCTGCATACAGGTCTTTTGTCTCCTTAGGTAGGTTTATTCCTAGATATTTTATTCTTTTTGTTGCAATGGTAAATGGGAGTGTTTTCTTGATTTCACTTTCAGATTTTTCATCCTTAGTGTATAGGAATGCCAGAGATTTCTGTGCATTAATTTTGTATCCTGCTACTTTACCAAATTCAATGATTAGCTCTAGTAGTTTTCTGGTAGCATCTTTAGGATTCTCTATGTATAGTATCATGTCATCTGCAAACAGTGACAGCTTTACTTCTTCTTTTCTGATTTGGATTCCTTTTATTTCCTTTTCTTCTCTGATTCAACTATGTTGAATAAGAGTGGTGAGAGTGGGCAACCTTGTCTTGTTCCTGATCTTAGTGGAAATGCTTTCAGTTTTTCACCATTGAGGACGATGTTGGCTGTGGGTTTGTCATATATGGCCTTTATTATGTTGAGGAAAGTTCCCTCTATGCCTACTTTCTGCAGGGTTTTTATCATAAATGGGTGTTGAATTTTGTCAAAAGCTTTCTCTGCATCTATTGAGATGATCATATGGTTTTTCTCCTTCAATTTGTTAATATGGTGTATCACGTTGACTGATTTGCATATATTGAAGAATCCTTGCATTCCTGGAATAAACCCCACTTGATCATGTTGTATGATCCGTTTAATGTGCTGTTGGATTCTGTTTGCTAGTATTTTGTTGAGGATTTTTGCATCTATGTTCATCAGTGATATTGGCCTGTAGTTTTCTTTCTTTGTGACATCCTTGTCTGGTTTTGGTATCAGGGTGATGGTGGCCTCGTAGAATGCGTTGGGGAGTGTTCCTCCCTCTGCTATATTTTGGAAGAGTTTGAGAAGGATAGGTGATGGCTCTTCTCTAAATGTTTGATAGAATTCGCCTCTGAAGCCATCTGGTCCTGGGCTTTTGCTTGTTGGAAGATTTTTAATCAGAGTTTCAATTTCAGTGCTTGTGATTAGTCTGTTCATATTTTCTATTTCTTCCTGATTCAGTCTTGGCAGGTTGTGCTTTTCTAAGAATTTGTCCATTTCTTCCGGGTTGTCCATTTTATTGGCATAGAGTTGCTTGTAGTAATCTCTCATGATCTTTTGAATTTCTGCAGTCAGTTGTTACTTCTCCTTTTTCATTTCTAATTCTATTGATTTCAGTCTTCTCCCTTTTTTTCTTGATGAGTCTGGCTAATGGTTTATCAATTTTGTTTATCCTTTCAAAGAACCAGCTTTTAGTTTTATTGATCTTTGGTATTGTTTCCTTCATTTCTTTTTCATTTATTTCTGATCTGATTTTTATGATTTCTTTCCTTCTGCTAACTTTGGGGTTTTTTTGTTCTTCTTTCTCTAATTGCTTTAGGTGCAAGGTTAGGTTGTTTATTCAAGATGTTTCCTGTTTCTTAAGGTAGGATTGTATTGCTATAAACTTCCCTCTTAAAACTGCTTTTGCTGCATCCCATAGATTTTGAGTCGTCGTGTCTCCATTGTCATTTGTTTCTAGGTATTTTTTGATTTCCTCTTTGATTTCTTCAGGGATCACTTCGTTATTAAGTAGTGTATTGTTTAGCCTCCATGTGTTTGTATTTTTTACAGATCTTTTCCTGTAATTGATATCTAGTCTCATAGCGTTGTGGTCGGAAAAGATACTTGATACAATTTCAATTTTCTTAAATTTACCAAGGCTTGATTTGTGACCCAAGATATGATCTATCCTGGAGAATGTTCCATGAGCACTTGAGAAAAATGTGTATTCTGTTGTTTTTGGATGGAATGTCCTATAAATATCAATATAGTCCATCTTGTTTAATGTATCATTTAAAGCTTGTGTTTCCTTATTTATTTTCATTTTGGAAGATCTGTCCATTGGTGAAAGTGGGGTGTTAAAGTCCCCTCCTATGAATGTGTTACTGTCGATTTCCAGTTTTATGGCTGTTAGTATTTGCCTTATATATTGAGGTGCTCCTATGTTGGGTGCATAAATATTTACAATTGTTATATCTTCTTCTTGGATCGATCCCTTGATCATTATGTAGTGTCCTTCTTTGTCTCTTCTAATAGTCTTTATTTTAAAGTCTATTTTGTCTGATATGAGAATTGCTACTCCAGCTTTCTTTTGGTTTCCATTTGCATGAAATACCTTTTTCCATCCCCTTACTTTCAGTCTGTATGTGTCTCTAGGTCTGAAGTGGGTCTCTTGTAGACAGCAAATAGATGGGTCTTGTTTTTGTATCCATTCAGCCAATCTGTGTCTTTTGGTGGGAGCATTTAGTCCATTTACATTTAAGGTAATTATCGATATGTATGTTCCCATTCCCATTTTCTTAATTGTTTTGGGTTCCTTATTGTAGTTCTTTTCCTTCTTTTGTGTTTCTTGCCTAGAGAAGTTCCTTTAGCAATTGTTGTAGAGCTGGTTTGGTGGTGCTGAACTCTCTCAGCTTTTGCTTGTCTGTAAAGGTTTTAATTTCTCCATCAAATCTGAATGAGATCCTTGCTGGGTAGAGTAATCTTGGTTGCAGGTTTTTCTCCTTCATCACTTTCAATCTGTCCTGCCACTCCCTTCTGGCTTGCAGAGTTTCTGCTGAAAGATCAGCTGTTAACCTTATGGGGATTCCCTTGTGTGTTATTTGTTGTTTTTCCCTTGCTGCTTTTAATATGTTTCCTTTGTATTTAATTTTTGACAGTTTGATTAATATGTGTCTTGGCGTGTTTCTCCTTGGATTTATCCTGTATGCGACTCTCTGTGCTTCCTGGACTTGATTAACTATTTCCTTTCCCATATTAGGGAAGTTTTCAACTATAATCTCTTCAAATATTTTCTCAGTCCCTTTCTTTTTCTCTTCTTCTTCTGGAACCCCTATAATTCGAATGTTGGTGCGTTTCATGTTGTCCCAGAGGTCTCTGAGACTGTTCAGTTCTTTTCATTCTTTTTTCTTTATTCTGCTCTGCAGTAGTTATTTCCACTATTTTATCTTCCAGGTCATTTATCTGTTCTTCTGCCTCAATTATTCTGCTATTGATCCCATCTAGAGTATTTTTCATTTCTTTTATTGTGTTGTTCATCATTGTTTGTTTCATCTTTAGTTTTTCTAGGTCCTTGTTAAATGTTTCTTGCATTTTCTCTATTCTATTTCCAAGATTTTAGATCATCTTTACTATCATTATTCTGAATTCTTTTTCAGGTAGACTGCCTATTTCCTCTTCATTTGTTAGGTCTGGTGGGTTTTTATCTTGCTCCTTCATCTGCTGTGTGTTTTTCTGTCTTTTCATTTTGCTTATCTTACTGTGTTTGGGGTCTCCTTTTTGCAGGCTGAAGGTTCGTAGTTCCTGTTGTTTTTAGTGTCTGTCCCCAGTGGCTAAGGTTGGTTCAGTGGGTTGTGTAGGCCTCCTGGTGGAGGGTACTAGTGCCTGTGTTGTGGTGGATGAGGCTGGATCTTGTCTTTCTGGTGGGCAGATCCACGTCTGGTGGTGTGTTTTGGGGTGTCTGTAGACTTATTATGATTTTGGGCAGCCTCTCTGCTAATGGGTGGGGTTGTGTTCCTGTCTTGCTAGTGTTTGGCATAGGATGTCTAGCACTGTAGCTTGCTGGTCGTTGAGTGCAGCTGGGTGCTGGCATTGAGATGGAGATCTCTCGGAGATTTTCGCCGTTTGATATTATGTGCAGCTGGGAGGCCTCTTGTGGACCAGTGTCCTGAAGTTGGCTCTCCCACCTCAGAGGCACAGCACTAACTCCTGGCTGCAGCACCAAGAGCCTTTCATTCACAGGGCTCCTTAATTTGGGATGATTCGTTGTCTATTCATGTATTCCACAGATGCAGGGTACATCAAGTTGATTGTGGAGCTTTAATCCGCTGCTTCTGAGGCTGCTGGGAGAGATTTCCCTTTCTCTTCTTTGTTCACACAGCTCCCGGGGTTCAGCTTTGGATTTGGCCCCGCCTGTGCGTGTAGGTCACCGGAGGGCGTCTGTTCTTTGCTCAGACAGGACGGGGTTAAAGGAGCCGCTGATTCGGAGGCTCTGGCTCACTCAGACCGGGGGTAGGGAGGGTCATGGAATGCGGGTCGGGCCTGCGGCGGCAGAGGACGGCGTGACGTTGCCAGCCTGAGGCGCGCCGTGCGTTCTCCCGGGGAAGTTGTCCCTGGATCCCGGGACCCTGGCAGTGGCGGGCTGCACAGGCTCCCCGGAAGGGGGGTGTGGATAGTGACCTGTGTTCGCACAGAGGCTTCGTGGTGGCGGCAGCAGTGGCCTTAGCGTCTCATGTCTTCTGTCTCTGGGGTCCGCACTTTTAGCCGCGGCTTGTGCCCGTCTCTGGAGCTCCTTTAAGCAGCGCTCTTCATCCCCTCTCCTCGCGCACCAGGAAACAAAGAGGGAAGAAAAAGTCTCTTGCCTCTTCGGCAGGTCCAGACTTTTCCCCGGACTCCCTCCCGGCTAGCCGTGGTGCACTAACGCCCTGCAGGCTGTGTTCACGCCGCCAACCCCAGTCCTCTCCCGGCGTTCCGACTGAGGCCGGAGCCTCAGCTCCCAGCCCCGCCCGCCCAGGTGGGTGAGCAGACAAGCCTCTCGGCTGGTGAGTGGCGGTCGGCCCCGATCCTCTGTGCTGGAATCTCTCTGCTTTGCCCTCCGCACCCCTGTTGCTGTGCTCTCCTCCGCGGCTCCGAAGAAGCTCCCCCACTCCTCCACACGCAGTTTCCGCCTGAGAAGAGGCTTCTTAGTGTGTGGACACTTTTCCTCCTTCACAGCTCCCTCCCGCTGGTGTAGGACCCGTCCCTATCCTTTTGTCTCTGTTTATTTTTTTCTTTTGCCCTAACCAGGTACGTGGGGGGTTTCTTGCCTTTTGGGAAGTCTGAGGTCTTCTGCCAGCGTTCAGTAGGTGTTCTGTAGGAGTTGTTCCACATGTAGATGTATTTCTGGTGTATCTGTGGGGAGGAAGGTGATCTCCGCGTCTTACTCTTCCGCCATCTTCCCGGAAGTCCTAAAGTGTCTTTCAAAATGAAGAGGAGTAGGTTTGGGAGGAAAGGTGACACAAATAGATTTTTTAATCTATTTGCTTATCACCCTGCCATTAGACTGTAAGAGTCAGTAGGACACGGACTTAGTTTTGTTTAATGCCTAACGTTTAATAGGCGCTCAATATAGGGTAAGTTTAGTTTTGGTTATGTTGAATTTAAGGTGTTCATGGGTCATATAGTTAGAGATGTAAAGAGACTAAAAGGAAACAACTAAAATACATTTGTAATTCACTCTGGTTGTTAGAATTATGATGATTTTCAATTTATCATTTTATTCTGAGTACCCCAAGTTTATTTTAGTATTTTATTTTGAATACCCCAGATGACTACAGTAAATATACATTTTTAAGAAAAAGGTAAAGCTCATTTATTGTTTCAAAAAATAAGACTGGACAGACAAATATGAAACCATCAAGGCAGCCTATAGGGACAAATAATATATATCAAAGAAATAGCTAGAAATTTGAACAGCAAGTTTATACTAATTTATATTCCAATCAAAATTTTGATAGTGCCTGTGTGACCACACAATAGAGCACAGATGTCATAGCTTATTTTCAAATTTCATATGCTCCTTTATTATTTATTAGGAGAATCAGAGTTCAGAGCTAAATCACTTGGTCCTAAAGACCAGAAAAGCAAATAGCTGGTAGCATCCCTTACCCATCAGCTCCACTCTTAACATTATCCACTTATCCTTTTGTTTTGAGTTTCTGAAGTCTTTTCTTTTAAGGCAAAAGAGGTCACTATATCTGCCTATAACTGCTGCTAGTTGTCTTTCAAACCAACCTTTTACAGAAAAAATTTTTATAGCAGGCAGACTATTTTACAACAAAACGAAGTATGAAGGAAATGAAATAAAAGCCACACATATAAATTAGATATACATAAAACAGTTCTTTGTTTTTGTCTTTCCAGCCAGTGAAACTTTCAGTTGAGTTTCTCCAAAACAGAAAGGGTAAGACCTAAGTTTATATAAGTCAGTAAGGCTGCTTTCCGTGGCAGCGTAAAGAAAGAAAAGGAAAAAAGGCCGAAGAGATTTCTTTCAAGAACCATAGCAAACAGAATTAAAGGATGTTTAGTACCATAGAAGAATGGAAGAACTGTGATGCATTTGAGGAAACAGAAAAAAAAAAAAAAAGATTTAGCAAGGAAGAGAGTAGGTACAAACAGAGCAGACATATTTCCTCCTGATTAAAACATAAAATATTAGGTATTCATTGCAGTCAGCAATGACAGCAAAGTGAAGAGATGGAGAAGGAAGAAAAGAACAAAGGCTGTCAAATGTCATATCGTGTTTCCTGTCATTAGCTTGTAGGATTTTAAACTCTAACCAAGTGCATGATACTCTGTATGTGTCTGTAATGTGGACACATACATTTGATATTTCTGGAAAACTTGACTTTTACTATCGACACTCTTCCTCTGCAAGAGGTTTCTTAGATGCAGACGTATTTTTAGTGAGATATGACAGATTAATGATATACCAAGAACTGAGAATAAAAGATCTAAAAGGTTTCTAATGTCCCAAGAAGAGGAAGAAAGATTACTTTGGGGGGAAAGCACCAAATTCAAAACCATCCTCATATTTCAACATTCAGAAAGAAGTTCAAAGACTTTATCAAGTACCCCCTTCAGTATTTTACTGTGGGCATCTTCATTATAAAGTCACTAGGAATGTCATAAATGCCAAGTGTGAAAGAACATGATGTAAGGTTTAGAGATTGGGGAAATTCTTGACTTACTTTTGAAAACCTATGTAGAGGGAAATAGTAAAAACTGCTAGCTGGAATATGTCATGAGGTCAAGGATGTATATCATTCATGTATTTATGAGCAAAGGTGTTGCTAGCTAGGTCATCATGCACAAGAGACATGGCGATGTTACAAAAGTCAGCTGTGGAACAGTTTCTAGGCAGATTTGAAGTATTTATAGAAGAATATAAATATAAGAAATAATCGTGACCAGGAGAGACTAGTATAAACCATCAATCACATCTCTTCTTCATAACAGTGAAAACCTGCATAAGATATATTTGCCCTTAGATACTCATCATAAATTTGGGTTTTACATGCACTTAATTTGACTTGTGCAAAATTTAAACATTTCAGCTGTAGTCAACAGTGGCACACTATAACATGGAGAAAAATGTATATATTATATTATTTGCTTGGTAATAGAGTTTATATTTATTCCAGAAGAAGAGGAAAAATGGAAACAGTAATTAGGGTGAGACAAACTGTGAGAGAAATTGACAAATGCAGGAAAGGTGGTACAAGATGGCATTCAAGGGCAAAGTATGCATACATTAATGTATTATGATGCATGAAAGTTACTGGCCTAGGTTGTGAATTATATTATTAATAGCTTGGTAGACTCAGTGGCGATGATCTATTTACGTGTACATGGGTGTGATAAACTGATATCATTAATGGTCTCAGGTCTTCACCCTTCCCTAGGTCCCTGTCCTTTGCCGTGTGACTTTGCATGTGGAGGTGAAGTATATATCCTTGCTTCTTGATTCAGGCCCTCAGCTATGTAACTCACTTTGGCTGGTAGGATTTAGAAGATATGACCAAGCAGAGACTTGGAAAGGTGTTGGCACATTTCTGCTTGTCCTTTCGTCCTCTGCCATCACCATGAAGACAACATGTCTGAGCTAACCAGGATGATAAGATCCATGTGGAGTAGAACTGAGTCATCTAAGTCACTCTAGTCACAACCATTAGATCAGCCTTTAGCTAGCCAACCCTACACGTGCAAATGAACCCTGCCTGGATTACAGAGATGCTTAGCCGCAGGCCCTAGATGTGTGAGCAATTGATGCTAATTGTTGTATGCCACTGAGGATTTGTGATTGGTCGTTATAGGGCACCTTTGTGGCCATAGAAAAACAATCCAATGGGCAAGATGATTATACGTAATATCCAGGGCAGCCAAATGATTTCTTATGGATAGACAGAGTGGATTATATACTTTTGGTTATCTGTCACTCCTAAGATTTGTTTTGAATAGTGGGAAATGATCAAGTTTCCAAAGACTTTTGTGAACGTCTTCCCTTGTAGAAATCAAATATTTAAAACATTTTATTAAATGTATTAAGAACCTAATGTTAGCCATCTGGCCCTCTATTTTGAAGGATGAATTATAAAAATAGAAAAGACCCCATAGAAATTTTCAATTTCTATGTAGAACCAAAATTAAACATAATTTTTATCCGTATCTATTTTCCAAAGGTTTGTGTTGTTTACAATAGCTAACACTGTTAAGTGCTTACTGTGTAATATTTTAAGAGAGGTACTAATACTGTAATTTACAGTGAGAAAACTGAGACCCAGAGAGGTTAAGAAACTTGTTCAGAATCGCTGAACTAGGAAGTGATTGAACTAGGACATAATAAACCTCCACACTTAACCACCACACTTCACTAGCCTGAAAAATAGGGAATAATTAAGTGCTGGATTTGGCAATACACTTGTGGTTTTATTTTTATTTTTAAGGCAGTATGTCAGTGTAAATGTATTTTAATCATTTATAAGTGCCCAATACTTGTAATTCCTTTTCTATTCAATAAAGTGAAAAGAAAGAAATGTGGAATTAGGCATTTGGACACCTGCTGCTAGTTCTATCACCTTTATTTTTAGGTATTTTTATACAGATTAACTACTTTTGTCTTCATTTCTACCATATACATAACTGGGGCAATAGCATTTGATTCATTAAAAAAAATACTGCTTTGCATTTCCTACATTAAAATACAGAATAATTATCATTGTTATTTGTTGCATTAATACTTAAGAGATGGTAGTGATGGCAGTCACATGATGTCTAATCACATGATATCTAATCACATGATTCTCAATGTATTGATAGAATCCTGATCTATTGTTGGTACCACAACCGTCAGTACAGATGCCAAGACCCTTTGTACATAGTGTCCCCAATCCTAGGCTGATAATAACCATGCTTTGCCACTTCTAGGCAGTCAGGACTAATACCATTTAGCTTGCAAAAGAGCTATGCCTAATGCAGGCAGAGTATACCACTAATTTTTTTTTGAAAAAAAAAAAGGTTTTTATTGGAACTCATCTTAACATCAGATATACCTGGTGTTGGTTAGAAAGAACCATTTGTACATTTGATATTGATGGTGCCAAAACCAAACAGTGACTGGACATGATGGGGAAAGATGTTGAGAACAAAAACCTGATTTTGGAGAGGAAAATAAAAGCCAGTCAGAATCAGTGAGGATGCCAAACCTGGTACAAAAAAATCCTTTTACAAAATATAAATTTATTATGAAAACCTGGAAGGATAATCTGAGAAAGGGAAAAAAAGATAAAACAAAGCCAGCAGGAAGGAGGCAGGAGGAGGGAGAGAGGAAAAAAGAGAAGACAAAGGGGAAATGAGAGGAAAAAGAAAATATAGCTGAGCATGACAGAGGTGCAGAAACTTACCTGCCCAACTGGCATTAAAGCCTTGCTATGTAATCTCATCATAAAACAAAGCATGCTGGAGTATAGTGCTCTACCTCCCATCCATTACACCACTTTTAATTAGTTACTTTGATTAACATTAGACCCATAAAACTTGTGTTGGCTGCACCTCCAACTACTGCGGAGAAAGGTTGTAACATGGGCTGTGCTTGTCTTGGGTGGATACTGGCATTGTAGAGACCTAGAAGAAAAAGGTGAAAACATCTCACCTTGTTCTTAGGCAATAGCTGGAGAAAATGAATGATACCATGAATTTTTACTTCTCTTTCAAGCAGAGTTTTTATAAATGTGTTCCTGTTATTCTTAAACAATGTGAAAGATCACATAGTGGAAAAAGCATAGGTCTGAAGCAGAGGTTCTTAACTTTCATTATAAGTCTATGGTATTCTGTTCTGGCAACCCAAGCTGACTAACACATTGATAGTCATAGGAACTATGAATACCACAGAAATTTGTTGCATACATTTAAAATGGAAAGAAATGTTTAGTTACGAATTATAAAATAAAGATATAAATTGGTTTTCCTATCAAAGTTCATGGATCTCCTGAATCAGAGTCGTAAATCTAGGTTTCAGTAAGGGCTCTATCACTTACTGACTGTGCAAACTTTGTCATTTTAACTTTCCAAGCTGGGATTTTTAAAATCTGTAGAGTGAGGGCATGAATATATACTTTATAGTGTTGTTTCATGATCAACTGAGATAATAAAGATGGAAAAGCTTTGTAAACTATAAAGTGATAAACAAATGTTAGCTAATTTTATTTTGTTTTTTTATACTTGCATCCTTAAAGCAATTTTAAATTTGGTTTTGATTCAAGCCAAATTCAATAAGGTTGGAATCCAATTTGTTCTCTCCTGAAGTCAAATGATTCTTCAAACTCCCATCACCTTCTACGTAAACATAGGAATGAAAAAAAGATGCAAGAAAAAGAGTTGAAAGAAGCTAAATAAAGTAGAGCAGGATCTAGTGAAAGGAGATTAACTGAAGCTACTTCTCTCCTCTCTTCATTTTTTAAATGAAGTCAAACATTCATATAGTCAAGTGCACAAAATGCACAAATTTTAGGATTATAAACCTTAATGACATTTTACTTATGTACAGACCTGGGTAACTACTACCTAGAGCAAATTAAAAATATTTCCAGACATTCACAGAAAGGGAGACAGATGAAAAGGTAGAGGGCTATGTACCAGATGAAGGAACAAGATAAAACCCCAGAAAAACAACTAAATGAAGTGGAGATAGTCAACCTTCCAGAAAAAGAATTCAGAATAATCATAATGAAGATGATCCAGGGCCTCGGAAAAAGAATGGAGGCAAAGATCGAGAAGATGCAAGAAATGTTTAACAAACACCTAGAAGAATTAAAGAACAAACAAACAGAGATGAACAATACAATAACTGAAATGAAAACTACACTAGAAGGAATCAATAGCAGAATAACTGAGGCAGAAGAACGGATAAGTGACCTGGAAGACAGAATGGTGAAATTCACTGCCACTGAACAGAAAAAAGAAAAAAGAATGAAAAGAAATGAAGACAGCCTAAGAGACCTCTGGGCCAACATTAAATGCAATAACATTCTCATTATAGGGGTCACAGAAGGATAAGAGAGAGAGAAAGGACCCGAGAAAATATTTGAAGAGATTATAGTCGAAAACTTCCCTAACATGGGAAAGGAAATAGCCACCCAAGTCCAGGAAGTGCAGAGAGTCCCATACAGGATAAACCCAAAGAGAAACATGCTGAGACACATAGTAATCAAACTGGCAAATATTAAAGACAAAGAAAAATTATTGAAAGCAGCAAGGGAAAAACGACAAATAACGTACAAGGGAACTCCCGTAAGGTTAACAGCTGTTCTTTCAGCAGAAACTCTACAAGCCAGAAGGGAGTGGCATGATATACTTGAAGTGATGAAAGGGAAGAACCTACAACCAAGATTACTCTACCCGGCAAATATCTCATTCAGATTCGATGGAGAAATCAAAAGCTTTACAGACAAGCAAAAGCTAAGAGAATTCAGCACCACCAAACCAGCTCTCCAACAAATGCTAAAGGAACTTCTCTAAGTGGGAAACACTAGAGAAGAAACAAACCCAAGGGCTTCCCTGGTGGCGCAGTGGTTGAGAGTCCGCCTGCCGATGCAGGGGACACGTGTCCGTGCCCTGGTCTGGGAAGATCCCACATGCCGCAGAGCAACTAGGCCTGTGAGCCATGGGCGCTGAGCCTGCGCGTCCGGAGCCTGTTCTCCGCAATGGGAGAGGCCACAACAGTGAGAGGCCTGCGTACCGCAAAAAACAAAACAAAAAACCCAAAACAATTAAGAAAATCGTCACAGGAACATACATATTGATAATTACCTTAAACGTGAATGATATATATGCTGTCTACAAGAGACCCACTTCAGACCTAGGGACACATTCAGACTGAAAGTGAGGGGATGGAAAATGATATTCCATGCAAATGGAAATCAAAAGAAAGCTGGAGTAGCAATACTCATATCAGATAAAATAGACTGTAAAATGAAGAATGTTACAAGAGACAAGGAAGGACAGTACATAATGATCAAGAGATCAATCCAAGAAGAAGATATAACAATTATAAATATATATGCACCCAACGTAGGAGCACCTCAATACATAAGGCAACTGCTAACAGCTATAAAATAGGATATCAACAGTAACACAATAATAGTGGGGGACTTTAACACCTCACTTACACCAACGGACAGATCATCCAAAATGAAATTAAATAAGGAAACAGAAACTTTGAATGACACAATAGACCAGATAGATTTAATTGATATTTATAGGACAATCCATCCAAAAACAGCAGATTACACTTTCTTCTCAAGTGTGCATGGAACATTCTCCAGGATAGATCACATCTTGGGTCACAAATCAAGCCTCAGTAAACTTAAGAAAATTGAAATCATATCAAGCATCTTTTCTGACCACAACACTATGAGATTAGAAATCAATTACAGGGAAAAATACATAAAAAACACAAACACATGGAGGCTAAACAATACGTTACTAAATAACCAAGAAATCACTGAAGAAATCAAAGAGGAAATCAAAAAATGCCTAGAGACAAATGACACTGAAAACACGATGATCCAAAACCTATGGGATGCAGCAAAAGCAGTTCTAAGAGGGAAGTTTATAGCTATACAAGCTACCTCAAGAAACAAGTAAAATCTCAAATAAACAATCTAACCTTACACCTAAAGGAACTAGAGAAAGAAGAACAAACAAAACCCAAACTTAGCAGAAGGAGAGAAATCATAAAGATCAGAGCAGAAATAAATGAAATAGAAACAAAGAAAACAACAGCAAAGATCAATAAAACTAAAAACTGGTTCTTTGAGAAGATAAACAAACTTGATAAACCATTAGCCAGACACATCAAGAAAAATAGGGAGAACACTCAAACCAATAAAATTAGAAATGAAAAAGAAGTTACAGCAGACACTGCAGAAATACAAAGCATCCTAAGAGACTACAACAAGAACTCTATGCCAATAAAATGGACAACCTGGAAGAAATGGACAAATTCTTAGAAAGGTATAACCTTCCAAGACTGAACCAGGAAGAAACAGAAAATATGAACAGAACAATCACAAGTAATGAAATTGAAACTGTGATTAAAAATCTTCCAACAAACAAAAGTCCAGGACCAGGTGGCTTCACAGGTGAATTCTATCAAACATTTAGAGAAGAGCTAAAACCCATCTTTCTCAAACTCTTCCAAAAAATTGGAGAGGAAGGAACACTCCCAAACTCATTCTATGAGGCCACCATTACCCTGAAACCAAAACCAGACAAAAATATTACAAAAAAAGAAAATTACAGAGCAATATCACTGATGAATATACATGCAAAAATCCTCAACAAAATACTAGCAAACAGAATCCAACAACACATTAAAAGGATCATACACCATGATCAAGTGGGATTTATCCCAGGGATGCAAGGATTCTTCAATATACGCAAATCAATCAATGTGATACACCATATTAAGAAACTGAAGAATAAAAACCATATGATCATCTCAGTAGATGCAGAAAAAGCTTTTGACAAAATTCAACACCGATTTATGATAAAAACTCTGCAGAAAGTGGGCATAGAGGGAACCTACCTCAACATAATAAGGGCCATATACGACAAACTCACAGCAAACCTCATTCTCAATGGTGAAAAGCTGAAAGTATTTCCTCTAAGATCAGGAACAAGACAAGGATGTCCACTCTCACCACTGTTATTCAACATAGATTTGGAAGTCCTATTCATGGCAATCAGAGAAGAAAAAGAGATAAAAGGAATACAAATTGGAAAAGAAGAAGTAAAACTGTCACTATTTGCAGATGACATGATACTATACATAGAGAATCCTAAAGATGCCACCAGAAAACTACTAGAGCTAATCAATGAATTTGGTAAAGTAGCAGGATACAAAACTAATGCACAGAAATCTCTTGCATTCCTATACACTAATGATGAAAAATCTGAAGGAGAAATTAAGGAAACACTCCCATTTACCACCGTAACAAAAAGAATAAAATACCTAGAAATATACCTACCTAGGGAGACAAAAGACCTGTATGCAGAAAACTCTAAGACACTGATGAAAGAAATTAAAGATGATACCAACAGATGGAGAGATATACCATGTTCTTGGATTGGAAGAATCAATATTGTGAAAATGACTGTACTACCCAAAGCAATCTACAGATTCAATGCAATCCCCATCAAATTACCAATGGCATTCTTTACGGAACTAGAACAAAAAGTCTTAAAATTTGTATGGAGACACAAAAGACCCCAAATAGCCGAAGCAGTCTTGAGGGAAAAACACAGAACTGGAGGAATCAGACTCCCTGACTTCAGACTATACTATAAAGCTACAGTAATCTAGACAATATGGTACCGGCACAAAAGCAGAAACATAGGTCAATGGAACAAGATAGAAAGCCCAGAGATAAACCCATGCACCTATGGTCAACTAATCTATGACAAAGGAGGCAGGGATATACAATGGAGAAAAGACAGTCTCTTCAATAAGTGGTGCTGGGAAAACTGGACAGCTACATGTAAAAGAATGAAATTAGAACACTCCCTAACACCATACACAAAAATAAACTCAAAGTGGATTAGAGACCTAAATGTAAGCCCAGACACTATAAAACTCTTAGAGGAAAACATAGGAAGAACACTCTTTGACATAAATCACAGCAAGATCTTTTTTGATCCACCTCCTAGAGTAATGGAAATAAAAATAAACAAATGGAACCTAATGAAACTTAAAAGCTTTTTCACAGCAAAGGAAACCGTAAACAAGACGAAAAGGCAACCCTCAGAATGGGAGAAAATATTTGCAAACAAATCAACGGACAAAGGATTAATCTCCAAAATATATAAACAGCTTATGTAGCTCAATATTAAAAAAACAAACAACCCAATCCAAAAATGGGCAGAAGTCCTAAATAGACATTTCTCCAAAGAAGACATACAGATGGCCAAGAAGCACCTGAAAATCTTCCCAACATCACTAATTATTAGAGAAATGCAAATCCAAACTACAATGAGGTATCACCCTACACCGGTTAGAATGGGCATCATCAGAAAATCTACAAACAACCAATGCTGGAGAGGGTGTGGAGAAAAGGGAACCCTGTTGCACTGTTGGTGGGAATGTAAATTGATACAGCCACTATGGAGAACAGTATGGAGGTTCCTTAAAAAACTAAAAATAGAATTACCATATGATGCAGGAATCCCACTACTGGGCATATACCCAGGGAAAACCATAATTCAAAAAGACACATGCACCCCAATGTTCACTGCAGCACTGTTTACAATAGCCAGGTCATGGAAGCAACCTAAATGCCCATCGACAGACGAATGGATAAAGAAGATGTGGTACATATATACAATGGAATATTACTCAGCCATAAAGATGAATGAAATTGGGTCTTTTGTTGAATCTAAATTGGATCTAGAGACTGTCATACAGAGTGAAGTAAGTCAGAAAGAGAAAAACAAATATCGTATATTAACGCATATATGTGGAACCTAGAAAAACGGTACAGATAAACTGGTTTGCAGGGCAGGATTAGAGACACAGATGTAGAGAAGAAAGGTATGGACACCAAGGGGGGAAAGCAGCAGGGGGTGAGCGTGTGATGAATTAGACGATTGAGATTGACATGTATACACTGATGTGTATAAAATGGATGACTAATAAGAACCTGCTGTATAAAAAAATAAATTAAATTAAATTCAAAAATTAAAAAAAATTTCCGTATGCCAGATGTTTCCTTCATGCCCTTCCCAGGCATGTCCAACCCTTACCCTTGAGATAACCACTATTCTTACTTGAACACCATTGATGATTTTGCCTGTTCCTGAACTTCATGTAATGAATCATATAGTATGTAGGCTTTTATGTCTAGCCTTTTTGCTCAGTATCTGTGAGCTTCATCCATTTTGTTGCATGTTATCCATAGTTCATTGCTTTTATTTCTGCATAGAGTCCCTTCACTTTTAGCACTGGTTTCATCTTGCTCAGAATCCTACTAATTCAAATAATAATCTGTGCCTCCACTTTGGAGATGGTACAAATATGGTGACCAGTTGCCCTCTTAGAAGAAATAGTTTCCAAGACAGCTCATAATTCCCAGATCTTTCCAATTCAGGAAGAAAACTCTTCCATTTCTTGTGGGTATCCTTTCTTTCTCTAGGTCTGGAATGCATGAAAACGTAAATAATCTATAGTGTGAAACAAGATAATATGAACATTTTTGTGGTCTTTTCTGCCACCATCTTTGAGCAATTTCCCAATAGACCAAATCAACATTGAATCAATAATGACCATTGTTATAAATTAAAGGAAAAAAAAAATCCAGATCTAACATTCACAATAGAAGAGCAGAAAATCATCTGAGACTCTAATACAAACCTCTTCGGGAATTTGTGAGTATAACTCTGGTTCCATCATATTAAAGATTGTTATGCTTACAGAAAAACTGAGACACTGGGATCTGTTTGCAATTACCAAATCAGAATGCAATTAACTAGTCACTGGGAACAAACAATGGTGTCTTTAAATGCCCTTTTGGAAATGTAGAATTGGTAACGGGGATCAGGTTCCCAAGGTTCGGATGTTTTCACTTATGAGTCTTCCTATAAAATATAGGTATGAGGGCCACTGTGGTAGTTTGTCTTAGGAGAGAGAAAGAGAGAGAGAGAGAGAGAGAGAGAGAGAGAGAGAGATGGAAAACACAAAGCAAATGTCACTTCCATCTGTGTATTAGAGCTTCTCTTATTCTCAGAACACTTCAAAGGAAACTTTCCCTCCATTCCCTGAGTCACTTTGTTCTGACCTCACTTATGTATAAATACATTTCAAACTAAGGATTGAGGTTTGCTGGCACATGATCTTTTTTCCTTATAAAATTATTATAGGAAGTGTCTCTGATACGGCTGAGATGGGTAATTCGGGTTGAAAAAAAAAATTGCTGCTTATGGAAGTAAGAATATTTCATTTTTCTTTCTATAGCAGCATAGCTGACAAGATAGAAATGTTCATTTTCCCCCTTCTCTTTTGCAAAAGCATTTCTCTAGTGTATGATTTCCTAAACATTTATTTGATGTGCGTTAGCTATTTGATATTTCTCCCCAAATCGGTCTTTAGTCAGCTTTGGGCTCTAGCTTTTAGTGGAAAGCAAAAGCATTGAAATAGATATGTACTGGTAGCAATAATAAAAACAAAATAATAACATTTTCATACTTCCAATACTTGTCCATTACAAGGGACATTAACTCAGTGAAATTAATATCCATTTTCTTTATATTTCTCCTGATACTGTACTGATAGAGGTAGTACAATGGTTTAATGCAGGAGAAGCAGCAGTGAAGAGCCTGGATGATCCATGAGCTATTTCTCAGCTCAAGTTTGGTTCACTAATGGCCCCATAATGATGATCTCAGAGAGGAACATGGGAGCTGTGAAGGATTCCCCTGAATTCAGTTGACTTCTGAGGCTCATGTTCCACTCACTCAGGAACAGTGGGTTAGTTGACCCTAAGCACTTTATGCAAAAAAGTAGAAAAAACAATTATCTCTAAAGAGTGCTTCCTCAGCAAGAAGAAAGAAAGCAAGAAATCACTCCTAGTGATTGCAGGCCCGGGGGGAGAGTACAAATAGAGTATCTATACTGTTTCTCTAAATACTTAAACGTGATACATCAAGAGAAAATACTCAAATAAAATATCCTAGCCTCCTACCTTAACAAATGTACCTTGATAACAAGCTGGAAAACCAGGTTAGAACTTGACAACTCAAGACTCCTGAGTTCCCAGCTGGCATGTGACGTATAAGGGAGGCTGGTCCAAGCTCTGCCCACCTCTCCCCATAACCCAGTCCCACTTCTCCTTCAAGCCCAGCTCCCTCCGAAATCTCAAGGTTTCTCATGGGTTCATGGGCAGACTAGCCCTCTGGTCCAAGCTCCATCCACAACCCCTGCAAACAGTCATCCCATGGCAAGCCTCCAGGCCTAGGGGTGTGTACATTATTGGCTCAGAGGGCCTCCCAGGAGATCAGACCTGCAGAAAGTGTGGCTCAGGTCCTTCAAAAAGCATTTGGGGCCATTTGTGCAGTGAATTCCAGGGTCCGTGTATCTACTGCATAGTTTAGAAACAAGGGGAGGGCCCTGGGTGGGTACGCCCCTCAGCCCCAAAGAAGCGTCACCCCCCTGGGAGAGGCATGACTGCAGGAGGCCAGGATAGAGCCCTTTACAGAAGGGGCCCCCCTTGCTTGGGTCTAAGACAGTACTGAATAGCTGCTCTTGATGATATGTTAAAGGATGTCAGACACTCCCCAAAGTCTGCCCCTTAATGTACCAGGGACTGTGCCAGATACTGCAGATTCAGAGATGAATCAGTTACCACCCTTGAATGAATTATCCTCTTGTGAAAAGACTACTATGAAATGCAGACATTAACACAGGCAGAGAGGGGAGTTCCTTCCTTTCCCATGACCACTGTAATGTGACTTTGCCCCTACGATGGGCTAATTGTTCTATTTAATGGGTAGTACTGAAAGCCAGACCCTGGTCAGCACGGCCACCGATTCACATTTTCTGATACACATGGTCAGGTAAACAGCTCCTGACCTAGTTCCTGCTTCACTCCTGGCCCACTGCCTTCTCCCCACCCCTTTCCTCTGACTGCAGTTTACAAATCACAAACTGAAGAAAAGGGACACTCGCCTGCCAGCCAGTGCCCGGACTAACCCATCCACGATTTAGAATCTTCCTGAACAGTAGACACACACACCAGGGCTCTCTCCTGGCCTAAACCAGAAACCAGGGGAGGAGGCGTCTGGGTCTTTTGATTTTTTCCCATCCCCCAGACCCCCAGCTAGATTATCTGAATAACCAGACAAACCTAGAAGGTGAGACACTTTGCTGGACTACTTGCCCTGTCCCATCAACAAATTGAGGTCATAATAAAAAGATTGTGCTTGAATGGAGACCTAAGGAACCTAATAACCAGATGAAATGAATCTTCTTGGATCCTAGATTTGACAAACCAGCTGTAAAAGTGTTTTAGAAACAATTGGATAAATGTGAATGCGGTCTCAGTATTGATTGAAATGAAAATTTATTAAAAGGGAAAGATGGAGATCAGTGTTTGGGAAAAAATCAAGTTGGCAAAAAAATAAAAAAGAACAACACTTACAGAAATATCTGTAAAGATATGCTTAAGAATTTAAAGTAGTAATCACTAGGTGGTGGCAATGTGAAGTTTTAATTTTTTTCTAATTATCTACAAGGTCTGCATACTTCTATAATAAAAGTATTATTTAAAAATAATTGGAAGTTGTAATATTATATTTTTTAGAGAATTACTACATACCTCTCAGCCTGTTCTTTCACACTAGCTCAGACCTGGTGCAGACCCCAGAGCAAGTTGTGATCTAAAAATCATGCGTTCCCACAGGTATTCACAGGCAGAACCACATTAATCTTTTACCCTAAGTTTATTGAGTTAAGGTTAATGCTATTCCTTTAGCTTCCACAGAAATGAAATGGAAACATCCATTTGAAGAATGATTTAAAAAACTATAATAGAAGTCATTTTCTGTTATTTCATGTGGTATCTCTTCAGTAAGTACCTAATTTATGAATTCTTTCTGGAGTTCAGTGCCTAGAAAAGAATGTTTTTCCTTTTAGTAATTCTTTTTCTGGACAAGAGAATTCTATAATCTATCAGGTTTTCCTGTTATCTTGGCTGCTGGGGAACTCAGGTATAAATTTAGCATGTAATTGCATTAGCTAACTAATTACCTCGGAACTCGCAAGAGTCATCTATTTTCTCATTACATTTCATTATTATTTCATATAAATCTATTTTTAAAACAATTCTAATTGCCCTTTTCTGCTCATATGATCATTTTCTACACCATTTGAAATTCATTTTGGGAGAAGGTAGAGTATAAATAAATAATAGGACTGCCCTACAGATCTCTGTAGAGCCTGCAGGCAATTTAACAAGTAGTAAATAGATAGTGTTTTAAAGCCTCTTCCCAGCCTGACACTCCCCTCACTTTCTTTGAGTTGCGAGGCCCCTGGGGATGGACCTCCCCCACCCCAACTGCAATTATATAACTGGATTGGATGGACACATGACTAGATCCAAGCATGAGAGACTCTGTTCTGGGCATTTGGAATTAATAAAGTGAGTCTCTCTGGTCTTGCATCCTTACTCAGGGTGCTGTGAGGCATAAGTAAGCTAACAATTAAAACAGTGTGTAGTTGTCTCTTTTTATCTTTGAAAAGAAATGTAACTTAAACAAATCATGTTGAATCATCTTATTTTGCTTTTTTCTAAAAGATGTTGGAATTAAGAGAATATTCTAAGTTCTGGAACCAGAGACAATCAAACACAACAGTACACTGTGCAGTGTTTCATGAAGCAGCCTTAGTGAGGTGGGCGGGGCAGGAGTGAGGTGACCATCATCATCACTTGGGCAGTGAGGACCAACAGCACATTTCATTCCTGCATCCCCCAGTTCCCTGTAGACGAGGCAGATTTCAGGAAAGTTTGTTTTTTAAAGGCTACTGATAATTCTCAGGCCTACCTATATCCCTACTTCTTCCAGGAATGAACAAAGAAAGGATTTGTGTCCTTTTTAGTGATGACCATCCCACTGAGCGTCATTGCAAAAGTAATGGTGTATGTGCAGTACAACAAAGTCCCTGCCAGGGAAGTGTCCTTACTTCCCTACATATTATGATCATTTTCAATCAACTCCACCTTTGTAGTTTCATACAGCAATTTTGGTTGTTGCTGGTGTACTATGTGACATTTAATGCACCGTGTCTCCATGTTTCAGTTTATTATGAGCACCAGAGTTGTTCCCCCAAAACTAGGAATTACACCAAATCCATGTTTGTCTCATCAGTTTGGTCTCTCTAACTAAGTGGGTTAGAATAAGAATTCTCTCTTCTCCCACCGGAACTGATTAGGTTAGTTTTCAATAAACGGTCACTGATTTCAGTTGAATTAAAATTAAGGTCACACTATTTTAAGTGGCATGAGATTGCAGTTTGTTAAATAAGTTCCTTCTGGTTTGGAAGGGTCTATGAGTTTCTCAGATGAGACAGGCTCAGTGCTCTTACAACTAAAATGCCCTGAATAGAGCAGTGAGAGGTGGCTGGAATAGTTCAACTTCCACCAGATCAAGGACCTACTGTGAATCCACTGTACTATCCCTCCCAAACCCCCAACTCAAATTCTCTGCACAGATTTCTGATCCCTCTATTTTCTGATTTTCACATATCTGTTTGAAAAAAAAAGTGATGTATTCTCAAAACAGAAACAGATGTGAGATCCAATTTCTTATTGGAAGTGACAAAACATATAAAGATTTGGCAAGATATGTGTTTCACATATTTCAAGATTTCAAAAATAGTCATCAAACAAATGCAAGAAGAGTTAGATAGCAGGGTGGTCTTTCTCTGGTTTCTTTGTTCATTTTTCTAAGATTCCCATGATGGCCTATTATCAATAAGATATGGAAAATACAGAAATGTCTCATATATAACAGAAAATACATACTATTAAAGTAATGATTCAAGAGAAAAAACAGTAAATGTTCTCCTAGTTTTAAATAACTGAATATAATCATTTCTACATTTTAACATGACCGTAAACTTTCATCAAATCACTTTTAACCAAATGAGCTTTTTCTATCAAAAAGAGAAAAAGCTCAGAAATGAATAATTTTTTTTTTTTTTTTTTTTTTTTTTTTTTTGCAGTATGCGGGCCTCTCACTGTTGTGGCCTCTCCCATTGCGGAGCACAGGCTCCGGACGCGCAGGCTCAGCGGCCATGGCTCACGGGCCCAGCCGCTCCGCGGCATGTGGGAACTTCCCGGACCAGGGCACGAACACGTGTCCCCTGCATCAGCAGGCAGACTCTCAACCACTGCGCCTCCAGGGAAGCCCCAGAAATGAATAATTTTGCTCATTAAGTTCTAAGGGCAGTTGCTATACAGAGCCAAGAAGCAGGTGTAATAGCCTTTAAGAAAGAAAGGTGTGAGGAGGAGGCACACCCTGATGAGCACGTGTGATTGTGATAAGTGACTAAGCTTGCATTTATATAGCACCATTTCTCAAGGGAGGCAATCGGTAATATATTCGCTACAGTGCAGGACTCTGATGTAAAACCCATACTAAAGAGAAATGATGTGGCTCTTTTTAAAATAAAGGCATTTGGGTCTGGTGAACACTTATCTAGTTCTTACAATGTACCAGGCATCGGAGTAGATAGGGAATTCTTGCTGTGATTTAACTTTCACAATAACTCTCTTTGCTATCACTACCTCAGTTTTTGCAAATGGGGAAACTGAGGGTCCAGAAAAATGACTCAGTCAGAGTCACATATTCGGTGAATTGCAGAGCCAGGATGAGAATGCAGAACTTTCTGGGTCTAAAGTTGTTTTCACTCTACCCCAGTTAAATCAAGGGAAAATGCTACAAATTTTCAGGGGTTCTTACACTTGAAAAGCACTTAAAGTTTGCAAATTAGTAGGACACTATGGTAGAGATGAAGAAGGGTTTGCAGAGTTTCAGGGATGTGCCAGGTCTGCACAGCTTGGCCGCTTTGGGGGACTTGGTTTAGTGCCTGCCATTCTAGTCAGACTCAACCATAGAAATGTTACTGCATGTGTCACATGAAAAATCTGTTCTCCTTAGAACAGTTGTCTTCCAGCTGTGTCTTGAGGAGCCTGAAGACCTCTTCGGAGAGTCTCAGGTGGGCGCCTGGGAGAGAAAGGAAACAGCAGCTAAAGAACAAAGAACTGGGGTGGAATCCATGCAAACAGGGCTGTAAGCAACCTCTCCCTTTTAACTGAGGAGGCTTGATTGAACTTGCTTTGTGTATTTATCTCCCTCTTAAGACTTTGCTTGAAGAAAAGGGTTCTGTGGCCTTAAAGTGTTTGAAAACTAGATATTGCATCATTTTAAAGGTTTTTTATATTTGTATACAATGCATTTAAGGAACCCAGTTAAAACCAGTGATTATGAAATAGACAAGAAAGGAAGGTGGTGCAGAGTGTTTAAGAGTGCATACGGTTATGCGCTATTCTTCATGAATGTCACAGTCGATACTTACCAGCTGGTTAATGTTTGCCAGTAAGCAGAAAACTAACCAACTCTGTCCATGTTGAGGCTTCTGACATCAAACTTAATAGATGTTCTTAACGGGAGCCTTGTTAGTGTCCCAACAGCTGCCTGTGGAGCCTGAGGAAGTGAGCAGGACACTGGTGGTTAGACTTCCAATTTTTAGAGTCACTATGGGTCTTAAAAGTGAGTTGTGCTAAGATTTCTTACAGAAGGAGACAAATAAATAGATCTCATTGTAGGCACTCTCTCCCAAATTATCAACCACTTGGGGATATTCACACACACACACATACGCACACACCCGTGTTCTTCTTACGTCGCTTCTGAGTCTATGCTCTAAAGAATTTTGTGCATACCGTTAGTGTAGCCCCTACTATACAGCTAGTGGTGTCTGTGTCTGTTTCTCCCACTGGCCTGTCTGTTTCTCATAAAGATCAAATATTACTCATCATTGTAATCCCTGGAGTTGGCACTGAGCATGGCACACAGATGCTTAATGACAACTTGTTGAGTATTAAAGACTATATTAGAAAAACAAGAGAACAGAAACATAACTCTCACTTGATCCTTGTTAATACAAAGAGAAAGAAGGTTTATCTTCAGGTCTTGAAAAGCAGTATGCTGCCTTACAACTTGACTATTATTCATAATTATTCCAATTTCAAAAGCATCTACAATTAGGAAAATTGGTAATGGAGTTAGAAAAAGGCCAATTTCTTTTTTTGCAAGACATTTTGCATTAGCAAATATAAGTCTCAGAAGACTAGGTGGAAAGAATGTGTATAATCTGACTTTGTACCTTCCAAAGTCAGTTTGCATCACGATGCCTTTTTATGACAAGGGTGTTGACTGTTCTTTGCAGGAAGAAGAGTATCAGATGAACTTCCAAGCTTCCTTAATATCAAAATCAAAAACTATCCTGACTGTTGTACACTGGTTTTCTGTCATATTTCTTTTACTTTTTCTCAATTTTAATTGGGTTGAAGTAAAATGGTGTGGTTTCTGTCTTGTGTGACTCAGAGTTTCCCCATTGACAATCCAGGCCAGTCTGAGCTCAGGGATGGGACCTTATTCCAGAGGACAGCTTTCCTTCTATGGCACCCGGAAAGGCTAGTTGAGTCCGCTGAGAACAAGGGCCCTGGGACATGATCCTGAACCTTCCAAAGTTCTTACTCCTGAAAGGGGCCTCTCAGCTGCTACAGGGGCCATTGTGACAATTGCTCTATTCTGCTCCAGCTGCCCTTGGCACCTGCTTTATTCCCATGTTTAAATGTCCTTCCCCACTTTCCTCTGGGAGTTGAAGGAAAACATGAATACGTCTACTTCTGAGTAAGTTGAAAGGAAAGATGAGAGACACCCTATTTCAAGATATGTGTACCTCTCTGTGTCCTAACTAATCTTTCTTCTTCCTTTTTAATATTTACAATTGCATCAACTTGGCTCTGGTAGTTCAGAGTTCACCTTCTACACTGTTCTCAGGAATGCTTCTATTTTTTTTCAGTTGAAGGTACCTGAGGCAAATGAGGTGGCTTGAATCATGAAGCACCTTGTAACTCCCCAGTTGGGTGTCTGGGACATGATAAGGGAGGTTTTAACAGCATATTCTGGAGCAGAAGTTCTCAAGCTGGGTGGCCCATGAGAGTGCCCCCTGCACATCCGCCCAATTCTCTACAAATCTCTGAGTGTGGAACCAAGGCATCAGAGTTTCTTAAAAGTTCTCCAGGGGATTCAAAAGCATGGCCAAGCAGCCACTGCTATAGAGAGAGCTATGATCTTTCAAAAATGGTGATTGGGGACTTCCCTGGTGGCGCAGTGGTTGAGAGTCCGCCTGCCGATGCAGGGGACACGGGTTCATGCCCCGGTCCAGGAGGATCCCACATGCCACAGAGCAGGTGGGCCTGTGGGCCATGGCCGCTGAGCCTGTGCATCCAGAGCCTGTGCTCTGCGACGGGAGAGGCCACAGCAGTGAGAGGCCCGCGTACCGCAAAAAGAAAAAAAAAAAATGGTGATTGGGGGTAATCCATTAAACACATTTTATGGTTTGTTTCTTGCTGCTGTAAAGGCATCTTTCCATATCCTGAATGCAGAACTCCATCCTTTTCAAATCTAAGTCACCACAAGAAGATTTGACTAAGCCAGATTGTTTTCTTTCAAATTTAGGTACATCATGTAAACAGCACAAAATTGAAACACTGTTCTCTCAGATGAACTCAGAGACAGATAATACATCTGTATGAGACAGGAGTACTAAAATTTAACATTTAGAAGTCATTTTCACTGCTATTCAAATTGCTCAATCACTGATAATTCTAAATTCTTGACTCATACTAGATGATAGAAAACAAACGTGGGTGTCTGGTTCCCAAAAGCTTTCTCTTATAACCCAGGTTCTTCATTCTTTCCCCTCCTGTCAAAATTTGGTGTGAGGGATGAAGATTTATAAAGAAGTGGGTCTAGAAAATCTAATGTCAGTCCAAGAGCCATATATGTTTTGAAATATCAGTGTCTTCTGTCATGGTTTTTAGTTGTAAATTCTCAGTCAATGTTTTAAAAGGCATAACTCATTTAAATGGCCAAATGTTTCTCTTTTCAACCAAGCCCAGAAATATTTCTTTTACTTTTTGGAAACAAACAGGGTAGGGATTCTTGCTGCTGAGAACGCTTCTTGCTGGTAGAAAGGGAAGGCCTCTGTGTTTAGAAGGAAGCGAAGAAAGATCTCAGAGACATGATGTCATAGAGCAGTAAATTAGGGAAAAAAAGGAAAAAACTATTTTCAGACATCATTTAAAAAAGAGAAATAGGCTAAATTTGCTTTGTCAGATTTGATGGACATGCCATAAGTGGAAAGCCAGATTTGTTTTCCTAGAGAATAAGGATTAGTCTCTGGTTGGTAGCTACATTCTGTGAAATACCTTTCTCTTTTTTAAAAGTGTTTAAGATTGGGTGTATGGCCTATAGTCTGGTCAGGGCATTGGGAGGGCTGCCTCACTGATTGCAAAGGCTCCATCAGTATCTACCCAGTGACGTTATCTTTACAGTGGTGGGAAAGGACACTGCTTTCTCTCCTTTGGAAGCTGTGTGAGTTAATTAATTAGTCTGATAAACCTATGTTACTCTTATTTTCCACAAGAGAAAGGAGGGATAAATCTAGAAATAGCCTCAAAGCTGGGCTGAGGGAGCTTCTTTCCTCCATACCCAGACAAAGCGAAACGAAGGGAAGTGAGCCCTTCTCCAGTTCAAAGAAATGGAATATGTTCCCTTTTATAACATGAAACATTTTTATTCCTTCCTTTCTGGAGAAGTTGGAAATCGAAATTAAGGTCCCAGGGCCTCTCTGTTTCTGGTGTTGATTATGAACATAATCAAGATCTAATGCCACTGAGAGAAAATCCTTCTGTTAAATTCAGGAGGGCTCTGCATAGAAGGAACCTCTCTTTGCTCACTCATCTTTAGACACCTCTCTCTATCACGTCAGCCCTTACAGAGAACTTTGTGACGTGACGAGGAATCTCTGCATTCCTGTTACCATTATTTAAAGTACTTTCATTTATAAAATGACATGGTTTGACTTATTTCTTTCAATTTGATTACTAACCTTCAGAGTTTAGCAAAACTATAAGTAGTAGATTACTTACTAAATTAAATAAGTCTTACCAATTTTAAGGAAAATCTGATTGCAAGAATAGATATTTAATATATATAATAAGCGCTTTCCTATAGGTATTTGACTAGGCTCTCAAAAGATGTTTGTTGGTTAGTGGTTGATTGATAATAGGTTACCAGTTGAAATAAGACAAGGACAATTCTCTCTAAATACTCCGTGAGATACTTTTGAGTCTATGTGAACAGCATACATACAAAAGGAATGAAGAATGAGCCAGAATAAGATTTTTGCACCTGAGCTGAACTCCAAGAACTATAGCCCATTCCTGGACCTTAGGTGTATTGATGATGAGAAACAGGCCTTGAACAGAGAGTTGAGGAAATTCAAGTTCAAGTGCTGGAGAAGACAGATGGTGACCTAATCGGGGTCAGGGGTCCAGCTTGGGGTCTGAGATAGCCTTCCTCACGGGGGCACCACACCAGCCAGCTAGCTGCTAGGTGCAGGGAGCATGGGAGCAGTCACATGTGATACTTTCTTTCGTTTCTCTGTTGAAGGAACAAAACAACAGCAAAGTTATTGTTGTTTGCTGAAGTTAGTTTGGGGAGGATGGGAAAAAACATGAAACTAATGCATGCTTTTTGTAATAATTCCAACAATACAGACATGTTGTATCAAGAAAATGTTAATGTCTCACCAAAGCTACTCCATTCCAGTAAACAATGTTATCAGTCCAGTGTGATGATGTCTTATCCACCTTTTCCTATGCTCTTTATAAATATATACAAACACATTCTCACATAAGTCTTCTCCTCTATTATTTTTTTACAAGCATAGGACCATAACATATATATATTGCTTTGCAAACATTCTTTTTAGTAATTACATGATAAATTATAGTATGAATGTCCCACAGTTAGAAGGGGGTGGTGGTCCTTTTTTTCATGGAGGATAGGGGCACAGAAGTTGCATTATTGGGACAAAGAATTATTATGTTTAATAGATACTTTTCAAATATGATTTTTATATGCATTACATATATTAAAATTAGTACAATGAAATAGAGTGTCTCCATTTCTCATTCAGTAAGGTAAGGAAGTACATAAAATGTGTTAAGTTCTCAAGGTCTTTATCTTTACTAAAGACCTCAAAAGATGATGATGATGATGAGTGTGTGTGTGTGCGTGCATGTGCGTGTGCATGAGTGTGTATGTGTGTGTGCGTGTGTGTTATACGTTAAAACAAGTCTGGCTTAATAGAGCTTGACCTGGGAAGTTATGGAATTCCTATAGTTATTTTGTCCGTCAAGTTTCAATCAAAGAAGTAGAACCACTAGGGTATATTAATAGATAGATCTATTGAGAGATATATATATATATATATATATATTTTTTTTTTTTTTTGTGGTACGCGGGCCTCTCGCTGTTGTGGCCTCTCCCATTGCGGAGCACAGGCTCCGGACGCGCAGGCTCAGCGGCCATAGCTCACGGGCCTAGCTGCTCCGCGGCATGTGGGATCTTCCCGGACGGGGGCACGAACCTGTGTCCCCTGCATCAGCAGGCGGACTTGCAACCACTGCGCCACCAGGGAAGCCCTATTGATATTTTATCTATCTATCTATAGCTATATCATCTATAATTATAGATATCAATGATATAGATATTAATACAGACTTTTAGAGTGATCTGGTCTTACACAATCATGAGAGCTGGTTAAGCAGTCTCTATAATGCCATTGTCCTTGCATCTGTTGCTAAAGCCTGACGTCTGCAGGGCAGGCAGCAGGAAGGGAAATGGGGAAGAGCAAGCACAAGTTGGAATATATATAAGGACACACACACGTTGGTTTTCATTGTCTCTGACCTTGCTGGTGTGTGTTCCACAGAAGCTGGGGATCCTTTGTCTTGAAACTAAACATAGACACTGACCCAAGAATCAGAGAAGCTGAAGAAGTTCTAGGGAAAGGGGAGCAGTTGCAGTCTCCAAATCCCACAGAAGAATCTCTCATGGGGTCCACCTTAATGGGAAATGGACAGGAAAGGCGATTCTGGGGAACGTATTTCAGCCTAGCCAAGTTAACACTATGGTTATTATGCAAAAGGCTATAATAACCGCTCTAACCAATCCTCAGTATTCCAGCAACATTTGTTTTCCTGGCTAGCCCCCAAGAAATTTTCTAGTGATCTAAACTAGAAAAACAACATTCCCAGAAAGGTGAGATTGTTGTGACACAAACTTGCACATGTGCACACACACACACACACAAACATACACACATTCTTTGATTATGATTACTGCCAAGGTTCCTGTTTCAATGTCTAATTCATCTAAGTTTCTACTTTCACCATACACCCTGATTTCTATTATTGTACGACACCAATGAACTCCTGAATAATATAATTTCTGTGTCATCTGAAAGTTAAAATAAGGTCATCATTTATTTTTATGCTTAAAATATGGTAAAATGGGCTTGAGGGCAATTTTTGGCTTTTGTCCAAAATATGCTAAAAGTAACTGCTTGCTGTTTGTGTTGTGTTGTGGTGTATTGATACCCTGTTGGACAAACTGTATGTGTCCAATCCATCAGCGTTTTGGATAGAAGAGGATCAATCTTGTCTTATGAGGTCAATAATGTCTTATTGATGGCAACATTGTTTCACTTCAGTGAGTCTTGATTCAAATGATTCTTCTGTCTTTTACGATTAATACTACTTTTATCCAAATGTAACTTTGTTTTCGGATCACTAACATAGGACATGCGTAAGTGGTTTTGAAGATGCAGGAAGCTAAAATCGTAGAAATTCTTAGGTGTTCCCTTTGGATGTTAGCAGAAATATTATTGAACCCATACCAAGTGTGGTTGTGCTTATGAATGTCAAAGGGATTTTCTTTTGTATTGAATTAATGGTCTTTTTGACTTCCTGTCTTCTCATCCTCTATTGCCCACACTATACATTTCAGCTGAGATCACTTAAAAACATACATAAACTCTTTCCCACCCTGTGTTCTGGGACCGATACTTTTCTTAGTCCTACTAGACTAGCTCAGGTGAGGTGGCATCTAGTCAACGTTACCAAGTCTTGTTTAGACCTCATGCTCTTTTTTTCATTTTTACATAATATATAGTTGTTATTAAAAATGTAAGACAAAAATGACAGCTTATTCCAGCAGAGAGAGCATAAGTGTACATTGGGAAAGATTTGGCAAATATCTCAGTCCAACTGCATAGGGAAAAGGCAATGATGGAACAAGATATTGAAAGAAAAATAGACCTTCTGCTCTCAGAGCTCCCACTCCTAGGCCATGTGTGGGAGAAGCTTCCTTTTTACCAAAACGGCTGGTAGAAAAAAGGTCCCAAAATACGGTATCTGAATCATATGTTAAACTTTATAAATTTTCAGATCTCTAAGTCCCATTCCAAAAGTCCTTATTACCAGGTCTAGGGTAGGACCCAGGAAATAGTAAAGAAAATTTTCTCAGCTCTTTGAATGAATAGCTGGGTAGAGAGACAACTGACATGTTCTGTTGGTAAAGCTGCATTTCTATAGCCTCTGTTTTCTTTAGAGACTTACTTTCCAAGTAGAGAAAGTATCATTCTTGACCAGTACACTGTTGCTTTCTCCTGTTTTGATCAGGATCAGTCTTATTGGTAGAGAGTCAATTTTGTGCCTCTGTGTTGTGATTTTCTCCCATTAACTTGGAACCTTTACTAAAGTCTTATTATACTTTACAGACTAAGTATAGATATGCAGGGGGGACAAGCTTTGCATTTTCCAGGACTTCCAGGGTTGCAAATGACAGAAAACAACTCTTATTCACCTAGAGGTCGTGAATTGGCTCCCAAAACTAGGAAGTCAAGGAGGGAGCTGGCTTAATTCATTGCTAGAACTAGAAATGTAGATGGTGTTGCTGGGGCCCTCTCTCTATCCATCCCTTGGCTCTGCTGCTTTTTGCCATGAGGGTTGGATTGTCCCCCTCCTGCTGTAGCCCTCCCTATGGGGGCAGATGACATGTACTGGCACCTTGAGCCCCAATCTCTCCCTAGTCCTTATTTGTCCTTTGTATTGACAACCAAGCATTTGAATCCCAGTTTTAGAAAAAATAAAGTTTTCATATTCTACGTTCTTTATGCTTTGGATGGGAAGAAAAAGGAATAAAAATGAGACTTCTGAATTTAAGAAGAAAGATCATGAATATGACAAACTGCCTTCTTTATGAATTAGACAAAATAAATCTACTTCTTTTGCAATCTAGGTTAGAAGACTGAAAATGTTATCAAATATATTATCACTGAACATTGCAATATCAACTTCTGAGAGTAAAATTAAAAATCATTTTTATTAATTTTTAGGTAATTAGAGCAAGAAAGGGATTATAGTCGGGACCTGTGTTTTCTTAGAAAAACAAATTAGCGAGATGAAAATGTAGTATGTTTAGGCCATGAAAAGAGGTAAATCTACTTTACATCCACAAAGTGGTATTTCTTTTTCCCTTTCAAAAGTGAGTCTTTTTCAGCGGCAAAGACCCTCTTCCCTCTGCAAACTGTGATGATAAATGGGAATATGAAATCACTATAGAAGTAGAATTATTATTCCTGTTGTGGGATCTGCTTTTCTCTAAGGCATCATAACTCCACATGGAGGAATTTAGGATTAACACCACTGGCCTCTCTCTGCCCCTCCCTTACTCCTGCCCAGGGGAGGAGGAGAGACTGCACAGGGCCTCAGAGCTTCTGGGTTGGCTCATCAGATCACCTGGTCCGTGCTCCGCCGTGTTCTCTGGAGCCTTCACGTCACGGGAGACCTGCAGCTGCTTGGCTGTGTTGGAAACTTCTGGAGGTGTAAATGCTGAAATATAAAATTGCAAGCCATCTTGGCTGCAAATCAAAAGTCACATTGTCCAGTTTATCAGTAACAAAAGTAATACTTTGATCTCCATCTGTCTGACTCTTGGTTCTGTCAATTCTACTTCGGAGTTCAGGTAGCAAAGAGAAGGGTGCTAGATACTGATCCCCTAAAATCCCAACAATATTGTTATCATAAGCCACAGTAAAATTCATAAAATAAAGGACCGTGTCTTCTAAAGTTGTTTTTCACAGTAGCAAGTGCATGAACACATACATACAAATGGTGTTTGAAAGTGCAGTTTCCAACACCGAATTGGAACAGATGCCAAATAGTTTTCCTCCCTATGGAGCCAAAAGAGGAGAGTAACTCGGGCTAAAATCCAACGTACATTTCCAGTCTCATGTGGGACTGAGACAACCAGAAACTGCCACTCACTTTCTGCTTTGCTAATATAATGTAACATATCTTACATCTTTAGTTTTCTGAATAATCAGCTTATAATTTGACCAATCTTAAAAAAATCAGAAACATTTTTCTTTTTGTTTTATTCTAAATTCCCACTTCAATATATAAACTCCAATTTGTCCTTAAAAGGAGAAAGAATGTATTGGATTTTACAAGTTGCACTGCTCCCTCCTCCCTTACCTATCTCCCTTCCCGATTCCTTGTAATTCAGTTTGCTTTGCAATTGAAAAGAAAATACCAGATCCTCTAGATTTTTGGGTGTGATCCAAAATTGCTTTCAAGGATCCCGCTGGTTCTTTTGGTGAAGGGAAATCTCAGTAGATTACGTGACTGAAATAACAGGACCCCAAGAGAATTGGGCCCTAAGCAGTGGTGCTTAGCTGCTGAAGTGAACTGGTTTAGTTACTTAGGAAACAATGCAAACTTTAAAAGTAATAATTACACATAAGAACCACTCCTCCCATTTGTTTTAGATCGCTTTTCTTTGTTCTCCTAAGTTGCTTAGATTTGGTCCACTTCCAAGTCCATTTAGAATTCTAGACTCTGGTAACGGAAAAGCCTTTTAATTCATCACCTCCATCCCTTGGATGCCTCCTCATGTGTCGACTCAGACAGCCTAGCTGTACAACTAACACAGCATCACATACAAAGCCGACCAGAAAACAAACCCACCCATGAGCTTCCTTTTTAGTATTACTTGTTGATTTTCTCACTAACACTTGGCCGCGAGAATTCATAAGAAAATCTTTGAGAAGTCAGAGGTTTTTGTTTGGTCATTAATTTCAGCATGAAAGAAGAGTATAGAGAAAGCCGCAGAATCTGGGTAAATTTCCTTCTTCTTGATTCATAGTGCCTGAATAAAATGCATACAAGTTTACTTCTAGAAAGAACTCAGCCAGCACAATTAAGTTGACCAAAGAAAGCAGCTTTAATAGGCAAGGATTGTCTCCAGCGTTTCACACCCCTCATCTTCCATACCATTAATTCTTTGCCCCTGGATGTTTTTCTTCTCTTAGGAGAGTTTCTGACATCTGAGGAGTGGGGAAGAGGGAAAGTTCTCTCATCCAGTCTTGGGAATTGAAGAGCTACTGGTGAGTCTTGAGTGCCTTTGGGACGCAATGGCCTCACTTAGCCAGCTTGTTATAGTTGCTGTATTTATTCCTTCTTATTCATTGTACTTGCTTGGCCATCCGTTTAGCCTTTTAGTGTCTTCTTCTCCTTTGTGCTTGTTAACCTCCTGCACAGCACACACATGGATAGAGGTGATTAGACAGCACAGTCTAGGCTGACGGTAATGGAAAAGCAACGCTATCTAAATTCCAAGTCCCAGCTGCATCTCCAAAATCCAGACATGATGACTATCTTTTGTGGTTTTGCTACTTTAGATTGATTTTAGAAAGGGACTTGGCCAAAGAACCATTGTTACTCAAGAACTTCTTAATACGTGATGTGAACCATTTTGAAAATCCTAGGTTTCTGGGACTTGGCTTCTAGGTTGCAACCTCTGAGATGTGCTGTAATTACAGAACATTCCACTATCAACTAGAGTTGTCCCTTCAGACTGCACAAACCCCCTCCAATGTTTCACATAGAAATTCTTGGCCAGAGGTAAAAACAGCAAACAAATACAGTCCTTATCTTCTGATACTGGTTAGTTTGCTTCCAGTCCTCCTGTCCTATGAGAACCTCTGCCTTTCTCCCACTTCTTGTGATTAATCACACATACACACACGCACACACACACACACACACACACACACACACACACACGCCTCCCTGGAAACACAGTCATGCTGTTTTCCTTTCTCTGAGGCTAGTCAGTGATAAGAACCATATTTGAAAGCCAAATAGTACAAAGTTAACCTCCCTTATGGCTAAAACACAAGATGCTATTTAGAAAAACGTTGATCCAATCACCTCTGGCTCTGTTAAATAAGGGATCTCTAATGTGGCCCGTGATCAAACTCACTTCCTCGTTAAGAGCAGGAGCATAGGAGAGACAGAGCCTCCTTTGTTTAACAGAGGCTGTGTGAACTCTGCCACGAGTCCCCAGACACCCCTAAGTCCTCTGTTCTGAACGTGTAATTAATTCTTAAGAAACCAGGTACCACAGCAGTCGTGGCTTGACAGTAGATTCATTCAGCACCAGCCAGATGTGAAAGGCTTTCAAAGGGACCAAAAGACGAGCTTATTGCCTGGGGAAGCTGGAGATGGTAACCTCTGGTTTGCAGCCTTGCCATCACCTGGTAATGCCATTTCTAATGTATTTCAATTCACTCTTAACAGTCACAGATGTTTTTGCAAAACCGAAGGTTATTGATTAACCCAGAATGGGTAGGAGGTCCCTATCTGAGTTCTTATATTTTTCAGCCTAAGATAACTTACAAACCACTCAGTAGGAAATCCTGACATTAATCATATATTACTCTTTTTTGTGCTCTCTTTCAAAGATGGTAACGAGTTATTTTCAGGGATTAAAGGAAAGACACTTTCTTTTAAAAATTGTAGGTTCTTTAGAGAATTTGCTTTATGGAGAGGAGTCATAACTTTCCTCTGGGAAAACTCCATCAGAGTGTCACTAGATTCAGTTCTGTTCAACCTCTATCAGCAATTAGGAAGCTACAGCAATTTTCTTTTTTTTTTTTTTTTTTGGCAATTCGAAATGATACAAATACTTTGAAATACTTAATGCAATAAGCTAATTTGGAATGAAAAATTATCTTGACATAAGAATCAATAAAACAGACTTTATCAGCAATAAATATGAACACTTACATTCAGGATTTAAAAATCAATTATGCAAGAACAGGATAAAGGAGGCTGGGTTTCTTAGAATTCATATGAGTAAAAATCTGGGGATTTTACTTTTATCAGAGTAAAATTCACTAAGAATTGGCCATATGGTTTGGCTATGAAAAAAATCTAGCATAATTTTGGACTACATTAATAAAAGGTCATTTGTACATTAGTCACATCGTATTCTGCCCTAGCCAGAGAATATCTGCAGTATTATACAAAACTTTGGACATTGCATTTTTAGAGTGACCCGGCTTGTCCCGAAGGTGCAAGTGGCAAGGAATTTGGAAACTTTGTCAGATTGTGTTAAATAAACTGAGTAGACATCTTCTAATACAGCCTCCTAACCGGTGTGACAGCATCCATGCCCAATTATCATTTACCTTTGGCTGTAATATGTTTAGTTATAAGGAGCTCATTACTCTACATTGTTGGGCAGCTTCCATTTTTAAAGTCTTTTCTAACTCTGCCTTCTGTATTGCACTCTTTTTTTTTTTTTTTTTAGTATTTCCCTAATGACAAATGACGTTTAGCATCTTCTCGTGTGTTTGTTATCTAAATATCTTCTTTGATAAAGTCTTCTTCAATTCAGTTCTTTTGCCCATTTTATTTTATTTTATTTATTTTTTTTAACATCTTTATTGGAGTATAATTGCTTTACAATGGTATGTTAGTTTCAGCTTCACAACAAAATGAATCAGTTATATATATACATATGTTCCCATATCTCTTCCCACTTGCGTCTCCCTCCCTCCCACCCTCCTTATCCCACCCCTCCAGGCGGTCACAAAGCACCGAGCTGATCTCCCTGTGCTATTCGGTGTATTGCACTCTTAAATCCTAGATTATTAGTAATCTATTTCTCCTGACAAGCCATTATAGATTTTGAAAGCCTATTATGACTTTTTCAGAGGATTTAAAGAAATTATTTCTTTCCCTCAGAAAAATGAACTTGTGAGAAATCTTATCAATACAGTAATGAACAAAGATGTCTATCAAGTATTTAAAACACCACGATAGGTAGAGATTGTAATTCTCAGAGGTTATTATAATGTTTGATAGATAATCAAGCTTTTTAAAGACTTCCTCACCTATTCTTATGTTTTGTCCTTTGAGACCCTGGCCTGATCTTTAAACATTGATAGCAAATTTATCTGATGTAGTGACCTTGAATTACTACAGCTTTCTCCTTGGAGGTCATCTCTCTAGTCAATTTCATGATGCAAGTGAGCCACAGCTGGTAGTTTGGGAATGAGTTGATTTTTGTCTTTAGGAATATTTTGGAATATGACTGATGAAAGTAATAATTTACTGTTTTAAGTTGGTCCTAACTACTCTTTACTCCACTAAAGACTTACCACGAAATGGTGAAGAAAAACTATCGAAGATAATAATCTTCATGTTACACTTGTTCTTAATTATTTAAGGTCTGTTGAGAGAGAGAGAGATTGGTTGATTCAGACAGTCTAATATCAAGTCACATAAAGAAGGAAGAATGGGCAAGAGACAGGAGCTAAAAGATTCCGAATTTGAAGCAGCACTAATAACCCTAAGTATTAATACCAAGCTTGTTTACAAAACCTCACATATCAGCCCTTCTCTGTTAAGTTTTACATCTGCCTCTGACAAAGACAATGATCTAGAAGGCAGTCTGGAATCTTTGGACTTATCTCCCCAAAGGTGATTTTTATCCAATGCTCCTTCACACTGTTTACATAGCATGTGATTGTTCCAGGTAGGATTCTCTTCAGTCCATCTCTAGCAAGAGCAGAAAATATGTCCTTGGCTTCCAAACTCAAGGAGACTAGTACGGAGAAATTCTGTTTGCTTTCATTTTTGCTAAATCTTAGTGGTAAGAGGCAAATTTCAGGGTCCCCTGAAGTCCATTTGAGAGCTGAGGATGTCCCCATGTGAAATGTCCCCATGCACAAAAAAGGCTCTGGGTGATAAAGAGAAAAGAAAGGAAGAGAGAAAAGGAACCACACAGGGACTTGATGCCACTTGGGTGGGAGTGCGGACAGGCAGTAACTGAGGGGGAGGTCGTGGTTATTGCCCTGTTAACAGGTCCCTCTGTAAATCCATCATTAGAGGCGAGTCCTGAAACAAGGTATGGGAACTGAGAAAAGGAAAAACAGGAAATACACACCAACAATAAAAAGTAGGCCTTTTAATGAAAAACATATCTATAACGTGCAAAGTGTCAGCGATAAGAGATGCAAAATTCATGGAAATATTTATTAGTGAAGTGAGTGAGTTCAGGTTCCTTAGGATGATCTCTTTCCTCTCTTCAAAGGGAAGAATAAGGAGAAAATGCACAGAATGAAAATTTTATCCATAAATATATAATCCTATGAAGTATATTTCAAAACATTGTACAGAATTAATATCCTTGCTACTTCCAATGCTGCAGTTAATTAGCTCAGCCTATATGGAAAAATGAAAAATGAGAGAACAATGAAGTAAAGCAGGTGCCAAAGGATGCTGGAATGAGAACAAAGACAAGGAAATGAGACAATTAGCAGCCATAGAGCAGTAATCCGCAGGCAACTTTCCAGGAGACCTTTATGGTGGGTAATTCAGAAATATTTATTCAGCATTTATTTGTTTAAGACTGTCCTAAGTACTGAAAAAAAAAAATCTATCTAAAAATATGTACAAATAGGTAAGAAACTAAAGAACAAAATAAGGCCATTTGTTTCCAGTAATGAATGTGCACACGAATGAAAAAATTGTGTGGGTGAATTTGGCGTAGACATGGAGGGATCTAGAAATGATATAAACGTTCAAGGTTCTGAATTGCATTTCAGAGACCCTGATAGTAGAAATCATCTAGAAATGAAAGAGATTCTATCCTTCTACTTTCTTTTCAATCTGCGTGTGAAGAACAGGGAGCCTTTGTTACATCGCCTCATATACTCAGCACGTAGATGGGGAGCATCCTGGGTGACTTAGAATGAAACAAACAACCTCTGGGGTCACCAGCCACTCCTCTACAAAATGACACTTAGAATACTGTCACCTTAAGTATGGCCTTTGCACTCTGATGGCTATTACAATGGTTCTAAGAGAGCCATTAATGGTTTTTTAAGCTTTACATATACATTAAATAATTCTTGAACAACCTCAAGTTTAGGTTCTTTGCCCCCATTTGTATCTCACAAATCTAAAGGAAAGCGACAGAAAAGTTTTCCCCATATTGGGAGTGCCAGAGTGACTAGAGGAAATGAGTCATCAAGATAATTTATGATCTTCCCCAGAAGTTGCGATGCACGAACATAGTAATCCTTTGTTATCCATCCCCTCAGTGACCAGACTCCTGGACCTTGATGGAACATAATTAAAATAGGATTTCTGTAGACTCAGGCTCTGCTGCATATCCCAAAATGGTTTTACCTCATTGAAATATACACATTTAATAATATTTACTCTTGTTTACTTTCCTACTATATAATCACATTAAGCTAGCCTCAGTAAGAAATTGTTTTTTAGATGAATAAAAGAAATTTCATGGTTTCATGGTTTCTCGGAGCTTATGATCTATAGGAGAAAAAGAGAAGCCCCCCCCCCCCGCCCCGAGAACCGGAATACTCAGTAAAGTGTGCTAGGAGTTACAGGAGAGGCTCAAAGTATTGGAGGAGAGAGAGAATTTACATTCAGGGGTGTTTGTTCAGTTGTGGTTTTTTAAGATTTGAAGCTTCTGGATCAATGTGTAACTTCTAATGAGGTATGGGTTTTAAAACTCTGGTTATTTTTGAGACTCTCTGGATAGGGAAGCCAAAAGGATGGTCTTCAACTCATTTCCAGGAGGTAAAATGTTTAAGAAATCTAAGAGATGGTTAAAGTCCTATATTTTATTTTATTTTTTATAAATTTATTTATTTATTTTTGGCTGTGTTGGGTCGTCGTTTCTGTGCGAGGGCTTTCTCTAGTTGCGGTGAGCGGGGGCCACTCTTCATCGCGGTGCGTGGGCCTTTCACTGTCTCGGCCTCTCCTGTTGCGGAGCACAGGCTCCAGACGCGCAGGCTCAGTAGTTGTGGCTCACCGGCCCAGTTGCTCCGTGGCATGTGGGATCCTCCCAGACCAGGGCTCGAACCCGTGTTCCCTGCATTGGCAGGCAGGTTCTCAACCACTGCGCCACCAGGGAAGCCCAAAGTCCTATATTCTAAATAATAGTTTTATATTTTCATATATTTGTAAAATTTCACTTTTGAGTGTATTTCTAGGTTTATCACATATTACCTTAAATTTTCCCCCACCCCTGAAATGTGATTTAGCCTGATTGGGTGTTGAGGGGTATCCTCCAGGCCCAGAGCAAGGATAGCCTTTCACATCCTGTCTTCTTATAAACACCCTATCATAAAGCACTTATCCTTAACACCTTGGAAAATTGGGTAAGGCCAGGCTTTTTGTCTGCCACTTTATTTATCATGTAGATGTAGACCATTGACAATTCCAGACACCACACAGGAGCAAAGAAATTTCTAAAGTAACACATCAACCTCCCTCTTGAACATCAAACTCCATTCTGTGTGGGAATATTTGCTGAGTCAAACTCTGGTTTGGTAAAAATATTTTCTTGGGTGGATACAACTCAGCGCTTAAGAAAGTCATCTGACTCATGAAGAACACATTGCACATTGTTTAGTCCTGGATATGCCAGCCCATTAGCTACCCTCCTGGAGACATTAGACCACATATCCACACATGTGCACATGCGTGGTCCATGAGGTCAGCTCGCAATTGCTCATTGAAATACTAGATGCATTTTCCTAAAGTTGGGGTATTAACTAAATTATGTAAAAACCATAAAGATTTAAAATATTTTCTTCCATTTCTAGACAATGCAGTCCAATTTTTGGTTTAGAGAGTATGGTCACCAAGTATATACAGCGATGCTGCTGACCCACCTTCTGTGTGGCATATACGTTTTTGCAGTTCCCTAGTGATAATCTTGCCAACTTAAATGTCTGAATAATAAATTAATTTGTGAGATGCCTGGCTAGATTTTGCAACATTTGCTTACCACAATGGTTTGGAACCAAGTTATGGCCCTTTCAGGGAATAATCCAGGCCAAGAGGAATATATGCTTTCTGAAGATGATGAGCTGAATGATAGGGAGAGAGTAAGATGCACAATAAATCCCATGTAGAACAGAGATTCTAGAAAAAAAAGTAAGGGCAATCACAATACTGCACCTCCACTTCTCCATCTCTCAGATGTTTCTAATCTCTCTTCTGTAAAAGCTTTTCTAAAATGTGCTTCTATGTGCTGCTTCCCACGTTTGGCACTTCTGTTTAGAAAGATTTCTGCAACATGTGGGATTGATTTTTAAGTTGTATACAGGTATAAAAAGAATTGTTAATTAGCCAGGGTGTTTAATAAACATAGAAACACCTAGACCTGATCATTCCAGTCTTAAATCTAATGCTACATTAGTCAAATTAACAAATAATTAATAATTATTTCCTTCCTTAAAGGGTGATGTGGGGTAGAGGAAGCAGAATTAATCTTTTTAACAGTCTACTCTAAGTTATGCAGTTTACACACAATAAGTGACTTCTGCTTCATGACAAATGCTATTCTTAGCATTATTTTACTAATGAGAGAAATGGAGACTCAAATTAGTAACTAGCCCAAGGTCACAGAGCTAGTAGTCAGCAGAGCTAGAACTTGAATTTTGGTAGGCTGCAAAATCCAGGCTCTTTTTAAAACTCTAAGCTGCCTCCTTATTATTCCAGTTGAATTGATATTGCCTAAATGAAGAATGGTAAACCAAAACATAAAACCAAGGAAAGATGGGAAGTGGGAATGTCCCTGTATGATCCAAATTTATTGTTTCTTCCTGGCAGCTATAACCATAGAATCCCTGGTGATCCTAAGCGCTCGAAGATGAATGCATAAGGTATGAAAAGTCCTTGCATTGAAGAGCTAACTGATCAACTAATCATTCCAATATGTAGTCTATGGCAGCCTCCAGTGCACTGTGTGGCCGGGGAAAATGAGATATAAAGGAAAGTACCACGGCTTCTTTTATTGGACTAGAAACATAAAAGAGGAGGTTAAGCAATAACACATATGAACATTCATTTGCAATTACCTCTCTTCTAACTTAATGTAGGGCCTTGGGTCATTTGATAAACTAGCAGTTTGGGCAATTCAAGGCATAATAACTTCCTCTCTTTTCATAGATCAGAGTCAGAGAATAACTCTCCCAAATCGTGCATTCCTAGAAGTCTCTGCAATAAGCTTTTGGTGCTAACCAGTCTGGGATTTTTAGCCTTCTAAGTGACCTTCTAACACTTTCCTTCAAAACCTCATGCTTGTGGTTTGCTAAATCTTTCATGGGTCTTTTCATTAGGAACTGCTTCCTTTTCCTTATTTTGCATTGCTTCCCCTTGTTAATGGCAGTACTAAATTTACCAGTTGGGAATCTTCTTAAAGACAGTGTGGAAATCAGATATTGGGAATTGAAATGAATTTCCAAAATGTTTATGTATCCAGATGAGTCCAAAAAGCCCAGTTAACAAATAATCTCTCTGAGCTGTGGAACTGAATGAAGTACCATCCAACCTATCTCTAGTCATCATTTACAGCATTGTTAATATCAGGGAAAAAATATGTATTCCCAGTTCTATATTTATTTACTTAGTTAGTTAGTTAGTTATATAAGAAATACTCATGAATGCCTTCTAAGGGCCAGGTTAAATGGTAAGTGAATACCACGAGCTGCTCATGGAGCATTCAGTCTAGTCAATTAAACACATTAACACGCAAACACAAGTGTGATAAGGGAAAGTACAGGATGCTGCTGAATACAAGGCAGGGGCATGTAACAGCCCAGAAGATGAACAGGAATAAGCAGGTGAAGGTGACAAAGAGGAGGAGACAGGTCACGGGAAGAGGGAAAGTGTGTGGAAGATGAAACAGGAGAGAACACAGTTCACTCAAAGTGCTTAAAAAGCTCAGCAAACTGGAGCTCAATCTAAGAGGGGGTTAGTGACCGGATGAAGCTGGACAGATGGATGTGGGTTGGGCCTCAAGGGGTTTAGGAACAAGTGAAAGAGTTTAGACTTTGTCCCAGGGAAAAGGGAAGAGTTAAAGTAAGGCACTAACTTTGTCGTATATTCTTTTAAAGAGATGCTTGTCAAACTTGGGAGTGCATAAAAATCATCTAGAGAACTTTTTAAAATACAGTTTCTTAGTCCCTACTGACAGAGAGTATGAATAGTGGTCCTGAATGGACTTGAGATTGCTGGTCCAGGGACCACACTTTGAGTGGTCCTGTTTTATAACGTTCGCTCTGACACTGCGGAATATGTGGGAAAAGGGCGAGACTGGGAATAAAGAGTAATCAAGAAATTCATACTGTTATTTATTTGTTGGTTCATTCACTCATTCAACAAGTGTTTATTTTGGAACAGTCCATGCCAAATTGTAAACACAGGTGATATAGAAGTGAAGAAAACAAAATCTCTTTTCTCATAGAGCTTACATTCTAATCAAGGAAACAGACTCCCCCCTGCAAAAAATCTGATAAACTATATGAGTTGGTGATTAGTGCTATGAAGAAAACTAAAACAGGATAAAGGGAATAGGGAATGGTGGTAGGGGGGTGATGCTATTTTAAGTAGTGTAGTCAAAACGGTCTCCCGAAAATGTGACATTTGAGTGGCGATCTGAGTGAAGTAAAGAAGCAAGTCGTAGATGAAAGGAAGAGCTTTTCAGGCAAAGGGTTAGCGTGTGCAAAGGTCCTAAGTGGGAAGGTCTGGGGGGAGGTGTTTGGGGGGAGGAATAGCAAGAATGTCAGCAGGAGTCAAAGAGGGAAAGATGGGTATCAGAAGGTATCAGCCAAGTCTGGGAGGGAGGAGACTGTGGTAGAGATTTTGGATTTTCTTTTGAGAGAATTTAGAGGTGATTGAAGGGATATAGGTGTAGAGAGTTTGTTGTTCAATGTTTGAACAGAAGGAAAATTGCTAGTAGAGGTCACTGTGAAAATGGGGAAAGCTGAGACAAGGGAAACATAGCAGGGCTGCTGGGAGTGCTCGAGGATGCTGTAGAGAGTTTAAGGTGCCCATTGACGTGGTTGTATGATTTTTCTCCAGCTGCTCCAGCTGCTCCAGGTACAGATGAAGAGAATGGTGGCAGATAGATTAAGTATTTTGCAAGGAAGATGATATAATTTAAAAATGAGAAGCTACAACAATAAATAAACTGAGCCGATCTCACCATGGAATATGACAATTTGTGACTTGTGTATTTTATAGATATACTTTTCTAGATAAGCATATTATTCAATGACTCCAATCTTCTGAGCGCTAATATTCACTAAACATATTCACTAAGTGCTATTATGAACACTTAAAGGCTTTTCCTAAACAGCACATCATCCAAAAGTAACTTAGTTTTGGATATCACTGAAGTTGTATCCTTGCTGACATTTGAGCGTAAGGTCTCCATGTTAAGCCCACCTATCAAGCAAAATAATGAACATACCTTTTAAGGATGGACTATGTGGAAGATGGAAAGAATACTGTGTCTTCACTCTATCCTCCTGCTTGGCTGATCTTTTAGTTCTGATTACATTGAAAAACTGATGCAAGCACCCCCAAAAGCTGATGATCTCTAAGCTTGCTTTTAAACACCATCCAATCAGCAGAAAGATAATGGTTTTGGTTTCAAAGAAAGCAGTATCCAATTCCAAAAAAGCTGGAGTAAACAACCATCTCAGCCTCACAATACTGAGGGGCATGTGTCAGGATGGGATGCGGTAGTAGTGGCTTAGGAATCACATAAACTGTGTCCTTGCTACTTAAATCTGTGCCACACTGGACGAGCCACAGTGGCTTGTCTAGATCTTGACTTTCTCATCTGTTAAAATAAGGGTGGTTGTACCGAGGTTATAATGTGGTTACAAAAAACAACATGTAAAAAGCCTAAAGCTAACAGAGTGCCTAGTTCATGGTAAAGCTGCATACATTTTTAGCTGCCATTATTTTTTTGTTGTTTTGATTAACGAAGAACTTAAAAGATGATGAAAAACTGAGTAGGAATGTGAATGGAAGATTTGTGAGAAGTAGCCTATATTGAAGACAATTGAGAGATGGATGAATGAGGACATTTACATTATCAAAATTGTGAAAAAACACATTCAAAACTTATTTAACATTGTTGCACTTTGAATACTATAATCAATGAATATTGATTCTACTGGGAAATAGGCATTTGATATACTTTTAAGTAAAAATTTAAATTAAAAATTAGGATACAATTAATAAATACAGTAGAAACTTTGGGTTACGTTGCAGTAAATGCAATAAAGGAAATCACTCATAATCCCAGTGTCCAAAGAAGATGATCAAAGTTTGGGTGTATATCCTTTAAGCCTCTTACAAAATATACATCAATAATGTGGTTTATAAACAATATAGCATTATCTTAAAATTAATTATGGCAATGATAGTGGTTTTATAGTAATGAGAGGTTCGATATTGTATCCAAGACAAAAGCCCATTCCATTGATTTCTTTTCTTTTTTTTTATCTTCTTGTTATTTATTTATTTATTTATTTATTTTTAACATCTTTATTGGGGTATAATTGCTTTACAATGGTGTGTTAGTTTCTGCTTTATAACAAAGTGAATCAGTTATACATATACATATGTTCCCATATGTCTTCCCTCTTGCGTCTCCCTCCCTCCCACCCTCCCTATCCCACCCCTCCAGGCTGTCACAAAGCACCGAGCTAATATCCCTGTGCCATGCGGCTGCTTCCCACTAGCTATCTACCTTACTACGTTTGTTAGTGTGTATATGTCCATGACTCTCTCTCGCCCGGTCACAGCTCACCCTTCCCCCTCCCCATATCCTCAAGTCCGTTCTCCAGTAGGTCTGCGTCTTTATTCCTGTCTTACCCCTAGGTTCTTCATGACATATTTTTTTCTTAAATTCCATATATATGTGTTAGCATACAGTATTTGTCTTTTTCCTTCTGACTTACTTCACTCTGTATGACAAACTCTGGGTCTATCCACCTCATTACAAATAGCTCAATTTCGTTTCTTTTTATGGCTGAGTAATATTCCATTGTATATATGTGCCACATCTTCTTTATCCATTCATCCGATGATGGGTACTTAGGTTGTTTCCATCTCCGGGCTATTGTAAATAGAGCTGCAATAAACATTTTGGTACATGACTCTTTCTGAATTTTGGTTTTCTCAGGGTATATGCCCAGTAGTGGGATTGCTGGGTCATATGGTAGTTCTATTTGTAGTTTTTTAAGGAACCTCCATACTGTTCTCCATAGTGGCTGAACCAATTCACATTCCCACCATCAGTGCAAGAGTGTTCCCTTTTCTCCACACCCTCTCCAGCATTTATTGTTTCTAGATTTTTTGATGATGGCCATTCTGACTGGTGTGAGATGATATCTCATTGTAGTTTTGATTTGCATTTCTCTAATGATTAATGATGTTGAGCATTCTTTCATGTGTTTGTTGGCAGTCTGTATATCTTCTTTAGAGGAATGTCTATTTAGGTCTTCTGCCCATTTTTGGATTGGGTTGTTGGTTTCTTTGTCATTGAGCTGCATGAGCTGCTTGTAAATTTTGGAGATTAATCCTTTGTCTGTTGCTTCATTTGCAAATATTTTCTCCCATTCTGAGGGTTGTCTGTTGGTCTTGTTTATGGTTTCCTTTGCTGTGCAAAAGCTTTTAAGTTTCATTAGGTCCCATTTGTTTATTTTTGTTTTTATTTCCGTTACTCTAGGAGGTGGGTCAGAAAGGATCTTGCTGTGATTTATGTCATAGAGTGTTCTGCCTATGTTTTCCTCTAAGAGTTTGATAGTTTCTGGCCTTACATTTAGGTCTTTAATCCATTTTGAGCTTATTTTTGTGTATGGTGTTAGGGAGTGATCTAATCTCATACTTTTACATGTAGCTGTCCAGTTTTCCCAGCACCACTTATTGAAGAGGCTGTCCTTTCTCCACTGTACATTCCTGCCACCTTTATCAAAGATAAGGTGTCCATATGTGTGTGGGTTTATCTTTGGGCTTTCTATCCTGTTCCATTGATCTATCTTTCTATTTTTGTGCCAGTACCATACTATCTTGATTACTGTAGCTTTGTAGTATAGTCTGAAGTCAGGGAGCCTGATTCCTCCAGCTCCTTTTTTCGTTCTCAAGATTGCTTTGGCTATTCGGGGTCTTTTGTGTTTCCATACAAATTGCAAAATTTTTTGTTCTAGTTCTGTGAAAAATGCCAGTGGTAGTTTGATAGGGATTGCATTGAATCTATAGATTGCTTTGGGTAGTAGAGTCATTTTCACAATATTGATTCTTCCAATCCAAGAACATGGTGTATCTCTCCATCTATTTGTATCATCTTTAATTTCTTTCATCAGTGTCTTATAATTTTCTGCATACAGGTCTTTTGTCTCCTTAGGTAGGTTTATTCCTAGACATTTTATTCTTTTTGTTGCAATGGTAAATGGGAGTGTTTTCTTGATTTCACTTTCAGATTTTTCATCCTTAGTATATAGGAATGCCAGAGATTTCTGTGCATTAATTTTGTATCCTGCTACTTTACCAAATTCATTGATTAGCTCTAGTAGTTTTCTGGTAGCATCTTCAGGATTCTCTATGTATAGTATCATGTCATCTGCAAAGAGTGACAGCTTTACTTCTTCTTTTCCGATTTGGATTCCTTTTATTTCCTTTTCTTCTCTGATTGCTGTGGCTAAAACTTCCAAAACTATGTTGAATAAGAGTGGTGAGAGTGGGCAACCTTGTCTTGTTCCTGATCTTAGTGGAAATGCTTTCAGTTTTTCACCATTGAGGATGATGTTTGCTGTGGGCTTGTCATATATGGCCTTTACTATGTTGAGGAAAGTTCCCTCTATGCCTACTTTCTGCAGGGTTTTTATCATAAATGGGTGTTGAATTTTGTCAAAAGCTTTCTCTGCATCTATTGAGATGATCATATGGTTTTTCTCCTTCAATGCTGTTTATTCCTACTCAGAACTTCTTAACTCACAGTTATTAAGAATGGCACTAAGTGTTTGATGATTTTCTCTGATAACTCTGGATGTTCAGATGAAACAATGACGCAGAAACCATGGTGCCAAGAGAGTCCAGATAATAGTCCATTATCAAAGTGATAAAAGTTTGCTAGATGCGAATGGCACCAGCATTGTTGAAAAGTTCAGTGGTGATTATCCCCAGCACACATAGTAGGATATACTGTTAGACAGCTGGGCTCCCTGATAGCAATGTGGTAAGAAGATACTAAAATAATAGAGGTCATGTAGAGATTTAACTACCAGAAACAAGGTGGGTGCAAGTATAGCACTGAAAGGCAAGGTTAGAGGGGGTTACGGAGATAAAGAGAAGTTAGCATACCTAGCAGCAAAGTGAATGGAAAGGCAACAAGGATATTAATCTATACAATAAAAAGAAATGAAAGATAGATAGGATTAGATGGCCTGAGGGCAGCTGTCCAATAAAAAGTTAAGGTCCGTTTCCCAGTTTTAGAAACTGAACTGTTTTGGGGCTCAGAGCTCACTGACCGTAGGATAAGGTAGGTCCCCAAGAGGAAGGACTGTGCAACATAACAGTAAATACATAGAGTAACAATCCCCCAAGACCCTTCTCAAAGGAGGCCATTTACTCATGTAACTGTATTGTGAGAAAAGGAGAATACTCAAATGTTTTGAGGTCTGCTCTAACAGGGTCCAGGTTGACACCAACATCAAGGCACATAAAGCATCAAGACGGAAGGTGGCCCTATTCAAGGGCTTAGAGTGTTCGATCTACTGACATGGCATCCTAACCATCGTCCCATCAGACCAAGGATCCCAATTTAAAATAGAAAAGGAGAGGCAGTGGGCACATGCCTAGGCGGTTCACTGATCTTTCCATATACTGTAACACCCAGAGTTGCCAGCCTGATAAAACAATGGAATGTCCTTAAGTTGGTGTAGGTGAGATCTAGTTTGGAGATGACACCTACTAGAATGAAGTATTATCCTTTAGAACAGAATATACCCCAAATTGATGACTATTACATGATGTTTTGTCCCCATGCAACCAATTCATGGTTCCAGGAATTAAGAGCAGAGCAAGACTGGCCCTACTTACTGTTGTGCCCAGAAACCCACCTCCTACGTGGCACAGGGTTCCCAACCAAGCAAAAGCAGAAGTGGCAAAGCCTTAGTAAGACTTAGGTCCGGAGCTGGCACCGTGTTGCTTCTGCTATATTTCATTGGTTAAAGCGAATCACAGGGCTAGTCCATATTCAACAGGTATTTACTGCCTTTCCAGAGCAGAAGGGGCTCAAGGTAAATAGCTTGCCATCTTGATGCATCAGGTCCCCTGATTATCAAAAAAAATTTAGACTCTGTCCAGCTGTTTTCAAAATATTCAGGTATTTCCCTTTCCCAGAAAGCAGTCATATGAGTACACTGCCATGGGCCCCGTTGGGGAAGAATGAGGGATTACTACTACTCTACATACTTATCATGGTGTTGAGGGGCCTTCCTACTGGGAACCTGGTTTGATAATGTTGTTCTCTTTGGGGGCAACCAAAGGGCACAACTTCTAGGCCACTGGGAACCACCACTGTCACAGACTACAACACTCCAAAACAGCTCATTATTTCCCTTGGGTTTTCCATGGGAACCCAGGCTGTATCCAATTCCAAAGGTAGTGCTTCACTTGCCTTTCTACACTGTGTAGGAAAGCACCTCTAGCGTGAAGGAAGTGTGGGCTTCCCTTCTGAGCACATACCTGTTATCTCCAAGGTAAGGGTTATAAACTTGGAGTTAATTAGTATGAATATCCTAGGCCTCTTCTTATGTGATCCTGTATTTCTGCTTTAGGGTCTTATTAGTGTTTTTGTCAGATAGACATTTTCCCGGATCTGCAGATCACCTAATAGTCCTAATACCTATCTCCACTGGCACTTTACTTCTCTCTCCCATTTTTATTTATTAATATTTTATAGGCAAGTAGAGGAGGGAAAATCAGGAGTAAATAGTTTTCTGTCTTCATAATTAAGGATGAGTTTAATTCAGTAATTTGGAGCTGGGGTTGGTGAGGGGAGCCATTAGGGAGAGGAGAGGATGATCAACATAATTAAACTTTTCAAATTATGCACATAACTCTCTGGTGAGTTGGTAGAGAGGGGAAAGGGAAAAGTTTGAGGACCATCATTAGTACTTTTTAATGGAGAACATATTGCAAACATAATGCTTACTTTCCCAAAATTTAGTGGGAAATGGGGAATATTCATCCTTAATTTTTATCTAAACCCTAATTCAACATTTACAATTTTTAAATTTTTACTCACAATGTGTTTTACAGAATCTGACCCTTAGCAGTTAGTATGAGCTATCATTGCTTTTTGTTGAAATTTTTCTTGTGTCTGTACCTACCTAATAGGTAACATAAAGTAAGAGATACAATTTCTGGAAATTTTGAAGATAGAAAGTTATTTAGAGAGAAACATGAAATTTGATGAAAAGCCAAGTATTTCCAGCCCTCTTTAAGGATCTCAAATCCCTTTGTTTCTGATCAAGTAGCTCCCTCTTTGACTTAGGCAATTGTCCTTTACAAGGTGACCTGAAGGCCAAGTGATACTCTGGATCAAATTAGCATTTAGTGAACTAGAAGTTTCTGCATACCACCACACTAGCTTGAGGCTTTGATCATGCTAAAAGCCCATTGTCCTAAGTCTGTCAGTGCACCTCCGCCAGACCCAGAGTGAGAACTGTCTCCGTGGTAGCTTAATTTCCAATTGTAAATTCAAAAATAAAAATAAACATGTAATATGAGCTGACAAATGGTGGATAAAATATGAAAATATGCTTGACCATTCCTATAATAAAAAAATGGAAATTAAAACTATACAGGACATCCTTTTTTTTTTTTTTTTTTTTACTATTACGTAAGCAAAACTTTTAAATATTCCTAGTAAACAATGCTGAACAACCTATAGAGAAATAAGCATTCTCATATATTGTTGACGGGGGCATACCTTGAGTAATTTGAGATCCAACCATTATTTTTAAAGGCTTTCTTTGTTTTCTAGAAGATTTTCAGAAGGTGTTGCTCTTCTATTATGTAGAGTATTCTAAAGAGTTGTCATTTTAATATTTGATAGTTTTATTCTGTAGGCAAGTTTTTCATAAAAACATTCCTATTGCCTTGGCAATATACATTGTTTGGGTTATTACTCTATAATAAAATCTTGAGAAAAAATTTGGAAAGTTTTAGAAAATCATACCCACCCAGCATGATTTCTCTTCTGCCTGAAATGACCAGATATCTTACAACTAAATGTGTGTTGATGTACTTACTGATTACTAGTCCAAGAATTCAATCAATATTTTATATACCTTGTCAACATTTCAAGATCGGTAGTGTTCACATAAAAATCCGTATTTCTGGCCATACTTAAACTCAGTCTATATATTTCCATGAGAAATCAATAAATTGGAGCTGAGGTGCAGCCGGACACTTTAGAAGGAGCTATACTCTTTAAAGGGACACAATCCCACCCCGCCCACGTTACTCTTATTGTTACCTACATGTCAGTTTATGGTGCACTTTCAGATTCCTACTGCGATTTACTGAGAGTTTCTCAACCTTGGCACCGTTGCTGTTTGGGGCTGGATAAGTCTTTGTTGTAGGAGCTGTCCTGTGCATTGCAGGATGTTTACAGCATCCCTAGCCTCTACCTGCTAGATGCCAATAATGCCCTTTCACCCCCAAACTCCATTGCAGCAACCCAAAATGTCTCCAGACATTGTCAGTGTCTCTTGGGGGGCAAACTTGTCACCAGTTGAGAACCTCTGGTTTAACTAAAATCAAAACTGCAGAAAATATGACAGTTTTAATAAAACATACTTTTCAATTTACCTGTGGATACATGGTCAACCCACTATCTAATATTTAACCAGTTGCAATACAGTAAAAACAACTGTATTTTGAAAGTGATTTCTGCTAGGATCAATAGTCTCTTTCCTTACTTTATCTTAGATCATGCTGCTTCAGATGTTTTTAGCCATGGTTTACGAATTATGCTTGACATCAAGGTTCAGATTATTAGGTTAAGTAAAAAGCAATTTGAAAATGGTCCAGTGGTGGCAAAAATAAGATTTTTATGCAGGAATGTAAATTACATAGTATCATAAGGTTGTAAAGAGTCAGCAGCAGCTGTTTGGGGAGAAAGTTTGACTGCGTATCAATTAGGTTCATTAAATGGATTTCCACCTCAAGTTCGAATTTGCCTAATCCTGTTAAATCATTATTCATCTCTGACAAGATAAAATAATTACTAAAGAAAGAAGGTTAAAAAATTGTTTTTCTACTTAATCTTTCTGCCTTTGGATTTAGACAAGTACATGATAGTCAAAGCACTAAGCTAGGGCACCTCCTTTCAAGGGGCCGATGGTGGGGGAGAGCAGGAATGCGGTGTAGCTGATTCACTTTGTTATGCAGCAGAAACTAACACACCATTGTAAAGCAATTATACTCCAGTAAAGGTGTTAAAAAAAAAAAAAAAAAGAAGCTTTAGTGATGACACTGTGGTCCTGCCCTCCCAATTCTTTTGAAGGAATTTAAGAAAAAAATACAGAGTGAAGTAAGTCAGAAAGAGAAAAACAAATATCGTATATTAACGCATATATGCGGAACCTGGAAAAATGGTACAGATGAACCGGTTTGCAGGGCAGAAATAGAGACACAGACGTAGAGAACAAATGTATGGACACCAAGGGGGGAAAGCGGCAGGGGGGTGGTGGTGGGATGAATTGGGAGATTGGGATTGACATGTATACACTAATATGTATTAAATGGATAAGTAATAAGAACCTGCTGCATAAAAAAATAAATAAAATTCAAAAAAAAATGAAAAAAAGGAATTGCCACCTAGTATTGGACAATATCCTCTTGTGGCTTTATCCTCTTAGACTCAACCTGACTACAGTGCCTGCCCTGCCTACCTCATAAGGAAATTTTCCACACCCACAGTCTTTTATGCCTGGTTAGCCCTGATTTAGATTTCCTGAAAAACCTCGCTAGCAACCCCAGCTGATTTGATCAGAGGTGGACATGTGACCCAAGCACATCCAATTCCTGACAGGGGTCTATTACATTGTTCCGGTCCTAAAAAATGAACTAGACCAAACGTATTTCGTCTTGAGGATTTAATCTAGGAAATATACATAGAAAGTTGAAGTTAATATACTACATCGAGAAATTGGCCAAGGGGCAGAGTCAGGGTGTTAAGATAGAGCTGTAAGGCATCATGCCAAATTAATGTTATGAATAAGAAAAACATCTATGAGTATACAGAAACTAAAATTTAGAACAATCATATTCAGAATAGAAGAAAAGAATAACTCACTTCTTGACTAGCTATTTTTGAATTTCCACCTCTCTCCTTTCATTAGAATTCTTTGTAAGGATTGCAGCAAAAGGCAATATTGTCAAGTATGTCAGCTGTGGAATCAGGCAGCCTGGGTTCGAATCACAGCTTTACTATTTAGTAACTGGAGTTTCATGGTTGTACAAATTACAAAACTCTCTGTGCTGCAGTTTTCTCCTTCCTCACGATCTGGAGAGAATAAAGCTGAAAGGAATCATTTTAGAAATAATTTTCTTCTTAATGAGTGGGTTTTTGCATATGCTCACCTTCTCTTGTTCCAAGTTCTCAACGTTGTCTGTGGCCTTCTGTTTTCTTGTTACTTTTTTAGTTCCTGAGAATGTTAAACAAAAACAACAACAACAGCAAAACCACCACCCATTGTGAGCTAGTCACTAGCTTAGGATATTATACCTTCCTGGGAGGCTTTTGGGCAAGTCATTACTTTCTAGGATACTAACTGCTCAAAACATTCCAGGTCCCTACACAATATAGCTCCACCTTTTCCAGGTTTACCTCTTTATTTCTTTTGTGAGATAATCACAGTCCTGACAGATTCACTGATTTCAGATACACCTCTCTCATTGCAGGTTGGGCGGTATGGGAGGCATTTGCTAAGATGGAGATGAATATGCTGGAAGGTTAGCAGGCAGCACTTATGGGATCAATGACTGTAGAAGGGGAGGGAAGGAAGCAAGATGAGCAGAGAAAGAAGCAGGGCTGCAGAGCAGATCCAGCAAGGCCTGGGCAGGCCCAACGGGGGACATGGCAGCCAGGATAACCCTTCAGAGATTTCCCAAATCAGAGCAAGGGGATGAGACCTGTATACTCACGCTCACCCCACTGACCAGTTTTAGATGTGGGCGACCCCTGGAAGGGGCAACTCTCATCAGCTGAATCAGCCCCCAGAGAGGCCCCACAATTGAGGTCTATTTGCGGGCAGCATCCCCAGCAGTTGTGAAAATACATCCTTCAGTCCTGAAAGGGAATGTGGGGCGGGGGTGGGCGGGGGGGCATAGTCCAGGGTCCCAAACAGACCTCTGCAAAGGTAAGGATATTGAGACCAGAAAGATCCAGTCTAGACTGTATCAGACAAGGTCCATATCGGTGTCACCAGCTGGCTTGTGACCCTTCAGCAGGCTTTCTCTTGCCCGTGTAATAAAGTACAAACTCCTACTTGGCAGCCAAGCCCCACTGTAGACCTTCCTCTCTCTCCTTCCTTTGCAACCCCCAAACCACTAGAATCCTTTCTCCTGGGCTCACGTTTCTTCCTCTGTATGAAATACCCTTTGACAATCCAAGCCGTGTCCACCCTGGAAGCCTTCTCATTCGGTCCTTCACTGACCACTCACCCCAGCCTTGGCTACCAGTTCCTTCTGTGACACATGTAGATTGTTCCATCTGCTCCATTCATCTGGGCCCTTGAACGCACCCTGCTCTGTGTAGCCATATATCTGGGCAATGTATCTATCTTGCTCTGCCTGTGAGATATTAAGCTCCTTGAGGCAATGAACTATGTGTGTAACATCCAGCCTAGGGCCTGGTGCACAGTGCTCATCCAAAATATATTTACTCCTCAAACCCTGACCTACTTCAGATCAGCTGTGTAGAAGAAAAAAATCCTTGCTTCTTAAAAATGCTCATGAATGCCCTCACTGAGCTCTCCTCATACCTGGGTGCCCCTGCTTCTAGAAGAACTCATAATGCACTGCTTAGTAGACAAAAAAAAAAAAGGACAAACAAAAGGAAGAGGGCCCTGTTCAGATGTTCTCCTCACTCACAGCATACTTCAGGACAGGAAATAAAGACTTCCTGCCCATTCAAATAGCATCATTTCTGTGGAAGCTTATCTGCAGGCATGTAGAAAGACATACACACAAAGTGAGTTAATCATATATCGTATGAATTGGTTAAAATTGAGTTCAAGGAAATCAGAAATTTTCGAAGAATAACAAACTTCTGAAATTCACAGTCATTTCCTGAAAGTACAGTCTAGTAAAATTGGCTTATCACCTCACTTTTAATGCACATATACAATTTCCTTCTTACAGCATTTCCCAAAGGGATGAGAAAAAAAAAATATTTCACAACTAGGGAAGTTTTATAAGAGGGATTATCTATAGTTCCTGAATAAGAAGACGTCTCCCTCTCCAAGCACACCTGCAGTTCCTAATAACCGACTTACGCAATTTTCCTCTAATTGAATCAAAATTGGCAATCAATGTTGTATATGTCTCAAAAAGTGAATTTTTCAATCTCTTATTTACTGGTTCATGAGACTGGTTCCCTCTAGTTTCCCAGTCTGGAGGGGTGGGTTTGCAAGGAGCAATTAGGGATAAGATAGCCAAAGAAACACAAAGTCGGTCGAAAAAAGAAATCTGTGTGTCTGGCTCTCTCTATGAATTATGACTATTCAAGGGGGAAAAAAATCTGAACTTTTGCCAAAATGCTGGTGTGTAAAGGAACAGCTGGAGTTTTCTGTTAGGGGTTACAATGCATTGCTTGTTCCATAAGGGGAAAAGGGGATCACTTACCACAGAGACTACACATCACATGAGACACTGGTACATCTCTACCTCGTGAAGAATTTTCTTCAAAGGAAAAGAACTAAATATTCCAGGAAGGTCATTGGAGATCTTTGGGTACAGACATGCTGACCTTCCTGGTAGAAATTTGTAGCCTTTGTGATGTGCAGACTCCGTCTCTATAGATGCCTTCATTGTGCTATAACTTTTATACAGGATGTATTGTTTAAACTGCCAACCCTAGTTTCAGTTCTTTTCAAGGCTCAGGAAATTCTAAGTGAAATAAAACCCTATGGTATTTTTCCTTGGTTGAAATGCAAATAACATTTTGAATAAGAATGTAAACAAGCACATAAACATGGCATGAAGTTGGAACCTTCAGTGGGACTCTAAAATTGAAATGTTTTAAACAGCAAAATACAAATGAGTGATGAAGAATGGGGAAAGAATGATAACCACATTTAAAAATCTGTCATAGAAACCAGAAACTCTGCCCCCACTGTGTTATGTCCCTGAATCTGTGCTCACAGTAGGTCTATCTGTTTGTTTATCAGCCCTGAGAACAGTACTAATCAGGGTAGATTAAACTCAGAAGAACAGTCCTCTCCACCAGGGTCAAGGCAGAGACAAAGAGTCATATTTTTTCTAACACTACTTCTAAACAAACAAAAAGCTTTTTAAAGACTATTGGGCAGGCCTTCCCTGTTGGCGCAGTGGTTGAGAGTCCACCTGCCGATGCAGGGGACGCGGGTTCGTGCCCCGGTCTGGGAAGATCCCACATGCCGCGGAGCGGCTGGGCCCGTGAGCCATGGCCGCTGAGCCTGCGCGTCCGGAGCCTGTGCTCCGCAATGGGAGAGGCCACAACAGTGAGAGGCCCGCGTACCACAAAAATAAAAATAAAATAAAGACTATTGGGCAAATCACGTTCAATGAGCTGTGGTCAGTTTATTACATGCATTTGGGGTTAATTTCCTAAATTTCTAAAATCAGTGGAAGAGTCAGACTCCATCTTGCTGGTTGAGCGTATTAATTTAAAAATTTAGCTTTAGGAAGTCACATGGTTTAAATACTCATAATATCTATGGAGAGAAAAAGTAGAACCGATGAATTTAAACCAAACTTGAGGGGGTTTTTTTGGGGGGGAGGTCTCAAACAAAGGGGAGCATGTTTCTAGGATTCACTGTAGGAATCCTCTTCAATAGAAGGCAGCTAGCTTAAGGGTGGAGCATACACCAGCCCTTGTGTCTTCCTGGATCATGGTCTCAACAATAAGCTGCACCAATGGGCCAGGGATTGTTCAGATTCAGGGGCAACTCTGAACCGTAGTAGCAGGGAATATGCCACCCACTTGTCATTAGAGAACCCCTCACATATAATTTAGACGTCTGGCATTTGTGGTGAGACTTCAAAAGAAAGAATTAACTATAGGAGACATGAATAATAGTTTCCAAAAAGGTTCTAGTTGTCTGAAGGATTCCTATCATTTAAAATGTCTGTTGGCAGGTATACTGAATAAAAAGGATTTCTTCTCACCAGGATTTTACAAAATTGTTAAATGCTCATATTAATGTTAAAAGACTTGAAGGAAAATAAGAGGAGCCCACATTGTATTTTATGCTCTGTTTGCTCAGATCACATGTTAATGTTTCAGAAAGTAGCTTATTACCATTTCTATTAAGGAAGTCCCTTTCTACTTCATTTACCCGGTTGGATTTCTTTGTTATCCCACTGACAAAAGGAGTCTGTTTAGTATTTTTGTCATTGACCTTTTATCTCTGTGCATATTTTACTCTATAATATCTTATGTGAGACTATGTATTTTTTAGAATGGGTAATGTCTGTAATCTTTTTTAATACCATACAAAGAAAAAAAGGAAGTCCTTAGTAGTAGAACTATACTTTTCGATCACAGTTCCTTTTTTAAGCATCCTAATTTTTTAAATTGTGGTAAATACATATAACATAAAATTTAACCATATTAACCATTTTCAGGTATATAGTTCAGTATTAAGTATATTTCACAACATGCAACCAATCTCCAGAACTTTTTCATCTTGAAAAACTGAAACTGTACCCACATTCCTTCCTTCCTCCAGCCCCTGGTGACCATTCTACTCTCTGTTTCTATGAATTTGACTACTCCAGATATCCCGTATGAGTGGAATCCTACAGTATTTGTCTTTCTGTGACTGACTTATTTCGCATAATACAATGTCCTCAAGGTCCATCCATGCTGTAGCATGTGTCCAAATTTCCTTCTTTTTTAAGGCTGAATAATATTCCATTTTACGTATAGACCACATTTTGTTTACCCATTCATCTGTCAATGGACACTCAGGTTGCTCCACCTTTTGGCTATCGTGAATAATGCTTCCATAAACATAAGTGTACAAATATCTGTCTGAGTCCTCTCAATTCTTTTGGATGTATAAGTGGAATTGCTGGATCATCTGGTAATTCTATTTTTAAATTTTGAGGAACTACCTTACTGTTTCCTACAGCAGCTATACCATTGTACATTCTCTCCAACAATGCACAAAAGTTCCAAGTTTTCCATATTCTCATCATCATGTTATTTTTGTTTATATGATGAGCCATCCTGATGGGTATGAGGTGATATTTCACTGTAGGTTTTATTTTCACTTCCCTAATGATGAGTGATATTGAACATATTTTCATATGCTTGTTGACCATTTTTATATCATCATTAGAAAAATGTCTGTTGAAGCCCTTTGCCCCATTTTTAATTAGGTTATTATTTTTTATTGTTGAGTTGTAGGAGTTCTTTATATATTCTGGGTATTAATCCCTTATCAGATAGATAATCTGCAAATGTTTTCTCCCAGTCTATAAATTGCCTTTTCATTCTGTTGATTATATCCTTTGATGCTTTGATATAGTTCAATTTATTTACTTTTATGTTTGTTGCCTGCAGCCGTAGTCAGTCAATTGAGATTTGTACATTGTGTTAAGACTTACTAGATTTCTACATCCGTAGTTGAATTTAATGCTATTCCCACTTGGCAATAGTTTCTAGTAGTTTTTCAAGTTTTTAAGCTTGATGGACAAGATGATGACTCTATCCTTTTAAAGGGTTAATTAGGTTGATGAAAATACAGAGATTGGGGTGTATTTAGAGAACTGCATTTTTTTTGTCCAGCCAAATTTATGCTACTCATTTTTTTGCAGTGAAAGACTGAAGGGATTTTTCATTACTATATATTTTAGCTCTCTCAAGCATGGTAAAAAGGGAGAACTGATGCTTTTAACATACAATCAGAAACCTATGCGTTCGAACCCAACAGAGAAAAGCAAAAGATATTGTTCCTCTCTGTAACTACAATTAACACAACCTGCCTTCCTCCAAAAACCAAATCTTTTGATGTTCACTGAGACCAAACAGGAGTTTCTTTGTATATTCTTTAAAAAGTCCTGAATGCTGAGAAGCTAACACTGGGGGATAAAATATTAAAGAAGCTCTGTTTATGTTAAGAGAGCTGTTGCTCAACATTTGTGCAAGACTTAGTTACCCCACTTTAGTGAAAGTAGTACTGTAGGATTGTAGTTTCCTGGTGGAAAATATGGTAGCAAACTATCAATAAAAATTATATGCATTTACAGGAAAAGGGAGAAAGAGCAACAACAAAAAAACCACAAACATTTGTTATTCTTCTCAAATCGCTACCATTAAAATTTTCTTTTGCTTTTTTCCCCTCCATTTGATTGTGACACATGTTGAACTAATGGATCTACGGTGTGTAGCATTTATTGTTTTTCTTTACAAATCTGTATTTAAGCAGTTAGAAGTATTTCACTTTTCTTTTTTCTATGGTAATTCAGTAATTACTAAAAGAGATAAAGTTTAGGGTCCACAACTATCTGCATTATTCTCTGTCTCTCATAGCAGACAGATTCTTACAGGTCAAATCTGAATTTGGTCTTTGTAGAACTTTTAAGACCTCAAGGCTGTCTCACACTTGCTGTCATTTGCCACTTTTGACCCTCAACTTACTGGGAGAGGGTACATTTCTGCTGGTCATGGACAACTTTTTGTTCTCATATACCTGAGATTTATAAGGACCTGAGTAATGTCATGATAACTGTATGTCACCTTCTCGAGATGCAAATCGGGTTGGATGATGCCTCTATGGCTTTTTCTACGAATATTTGACCATCTGTGGAAAGGCAAATTGGCTTATTACATTAAAAGGAATATTTCTTTTCTCTTTCTTTTTTTGTTACTTTGATATTAATACTCCTATTTTTAGTTTTGGAAGGCGAGTAAGTGTTACAGTGAGGAAATTTAGAAATAAACAGAAGGAAAAAATAGAAATAAAAGAAATGATGAAGCGTTAAGAGAAAAAAGGGGGAATGATTAGGAGGAGGAAGTTGGGAAGAAAAGAAAAAGTACAACAGAAGATTTTGATCTGCCCCTCTGCTAATTTCCTACAGTTTGGGGATTTATACTGTAATTATTATTCAAATGACCTTACACATTAGTATGGTAAAATGAGAAGAGTTGATTAATTGGGAATTCAAGCTAAAGGAGCCTTTGAAAGATCCTCATCTAGCTTAGCCCCACAGTTGCTGGGGAGGAAACCACACTGTGAAATGGTTTCGCCAAGTTCTTCCTGGTCGTTAATAGTCGAACTGGAGTTAGAACTAATGACCAAGCCAGTATTATAAAGCGACCAACTCAGAATTTAACAAAGACCACCCCCCCATACATTATACACGCATAATTCATGCCACTGCAGTCTATGTGAATCCTGCCCTAGGTGCTGTGCAACACAATGGAACTGGGTCAGAGGCCCTGGAAAAGGAATCAGAAACAAATTTAGGCCTTGACACAGCAGGCAAATCTGTTCACTTTTCTGGTCCAAATATAAGTGTTGGACTGATGACTTCTAAAGTCTTTTCCAGGTCTGAAAATAGATTTCTAGGAATATATCCTCATTCAAGCTCACATGGAACTCCCCACATGCTCAGTCCGGGAGCACTTTTCCCAGAGCAATATTTGCTTAGTGGATCTCATCAGCACACAGCCTGCAGTGTCAACACAGTCAGCCTGGTTGGCCAGTCAGGTGGGGATAAGCTTTGCTATTTTACTCACTTTGAAACAATCAGAGTTACACTCTTCTCCATCCACACCGCCCAAGTGTGAATTCCTGATCTGGCCAAAGTTGTTAAATGGCTCAAAGGGGAAGGAATTTTTTCTTTTTCTTTTTAAAATTCTCAACAGACAACAAAGTGAAGAATATTAGAAGACCACACACCCACAACTCCTGTGCTAGGCTCTGTATGTCATCCTAGGGAGGACAGGTCCCTCTTTCTCCAGCCCCAAAAAATCTAAAAAATAAACCTTAAATTTGTACAGCATGAAGTTAACTCCTTTGCACTGTGGAAAGAACCTCAGAAATAGACTTGGTTTACTGAAGAACAAAAGAATGAAAACAGATGTTAAGACTTTTGTAAACAGTAGAAAATGGTCTACAGATGGATGGATGGATTGCCATAAGAGCTGATGTACTTGTAACTAAGTAGAAGGATCATACATCCTGCTTGGCCTGGGACACTCCTGATTACTTCTGTTATCCCGGTGTAACTAACATCAGCACCTCCTTTCACTTCAAAAATGTCCCAGTTGGGACATAAAATAGCATGGTCATCCCTCAAATAGGCCACACTAATGAAAGTAAATCTTCCCCATTCCAGGAGGGAAGGGGACCGCTCTCTTCAAGGCTCTCTTTCAAGGTCCTCACCTTGAATTCTAAATTCAAGAACATCGGCCTCCTGTATATCCATTACCAAGTTGATCCTCTCACTTCAGTTGCCTGTCTGTCTAACCATGAGAAAGCTATTTGATCATACTTCTGGCTGATCCTACCCTTACGTTGGTCCATATAAAGACAGATTGCCAAAGGCAGCATCTTCTGAGCTGTGTGTCGTAACACTGGGAAGAGACCTTCTTCTCTGTTGAGAAACATTGGCTCTCTACAGCTTAACAGTTTAGCCCTTATTCTCCCTTTATGGAAGAGAGTGTGTTAACTGTTAACACATGCCATATGCCAGCACCAATAAGAAGGAACAGTTTCATACTGGAACACAAAAAATTAAAAAGCTTGTTTGTGGGCAAGAGAAGTAGACTGTCAATACATTGTGTGTTTTAACAAACGTGAACCAAAATAAATTTTCAGATGTTTTCTATGGATCATGTGACTGGGGCTAGGAATGGTTGTTGCTGGGCAAGGCAGGGCTTGTAGCATCATCACTCATGTGGAAAGTCAGATCATCGCACTGGGGCTTCTCCAGGAAGTGCTGAGCATCCCATGACACAGAGAAACACATGTGGATGAACAGGGCATCCTCCGTTCCCCGTAAATCCAGACACATCCTGGGGAGCAAAGGGAAAGGGGATGAACCATCCACAGGAGGCATATTTATTCTGCAGCTCCCTCTTTTTTTTCTGATGGTTGGTTTTAGTTTTAATTTTTTAGAAGTATATGGTGAATAACCTGGGAAGATTCATTTTTGCTTTACAGTGTCTCTAAACAGGCAGATGAGATGTCTCTGCATTAGACAATAATCATATCAGCTATATCCTATGAGAAGAGCAAGAAGGATAAGATGTATATGACCTGTGATCATGTGTACAAGGAAAAGAAATCTCTTTTTTAATTTTTGCATTTTTTTCACCAGAAAACATTAACTGGAAATTTAAAGCGACCATGTCTTACTTTGGGAGATTTTTTTTTTAACAGAAGCATTAATAAGGTGTTTCAAGACCTTTCAAAGTAACAAAACCAGAATAAATAATTCACTTGTTCTTAAGACAACAAATATTAGTGTTATTATTAATAACGTTAATATTTAAGTAGAAGAAAAAAGCCATTTATTATAAAAATATTTTAGCAAACTCAGACTTAGCTTTCTGAAAACAACACCACTCCCTTGTCAAGCTTATTCATCCTATCTAAAATTCTTATTTTTTTAAGAAATTTCTCATCATCCATATCCCTGAAGCCATGTCTTTCTATAATATTCCTTTGACATTTAAGTAAAGCTTTCCTTCCTAGTTCTGGGAGCCATTTCAGCTAACCTCTGAACACTTTTAAAGATCACAAAAGGAGCTAGATTGAACTAAATTGTGTTCTTTTTTGACTTAAGGTGGATTCTGTTCCCTCAGTAGTTATTTAGCCAATAGTTCCCAGGAAATTTTCCTAAGATATAAAGTGAAGAGAATCAAATAGGAGACCCAGAGTATTTGTGCATAACTTTGGCTTTGTATTTGCATAGACCTCCATGGAGCATGAAGTTTGCTTTCTGCCTAAAAATATTTGTTTGCTATGCTTGAGTTAATTTTTTTTTCTCCCAATATCATGTCTTATCCCTCTTCGTACTCATTGCATCATTTATTAAAAATATTTATTGATTATAAAACTGTCCCATAAATTGACTAATGAGAATAAATAGGTCTAAGCAGTCCTTGGGAGCTTTTTCATCATGAAAATGATTTCAACCTTTGAAGGGTTTTTTTTCTTTTTCTTTTTCCATTCTTGCTTCAATTTTTTTTTTTTTTTTGTCCATTAAAGAGAGTATTCCAAGTAGGATGCTCTTAAATGACATTCTGTGGGCAGGTCACTCCTCACATTTTTTTAAACTTTTTGGTTTATCAAGAAAAAAATCTAGAAGTGAGAGAGAACCAAAAGAGAGAAAAATGGCTAAGTTAGAGTCAGTGGAGAGTCTTTGAGGCATGCGAGATCATCACCTCGTCTCTGGGCTCCCATGTTCCCTGAAGCATGCCCTCTCTCGGGGCACCCGTCACCATTGTTCTAGCTACTCCTTACATGACTATTTCCCTTATCTTTTAATGGTTCAGTTGATTTAGAAAAGATCTTCCCTGAGAATATAAATGGAAAAATCATGAGGTCCCACTTCTCAAGATGTAATGACTTACTAGGATTTATAAATTTTTCAAAAATGAAATAAAAACCTGCAGATCCAGGCTGCATCATTGTCTCTTTTGCTTACAGAAGAGACTAGAAAGATTTGATGCCTAGTTCTTATTAAAACATCATACTGTTATAAAAATCCTTCTTAGCTGTACCAACTATCTGTAAACTAGATGCTTTCTTTGCCTTTAAGGCTGAAATAGCAGTCTTACTTTTCATACTGTTCTGTGTTTAGCCTTACTTGAAATAAAAATCATGTCCAATTTTCTCACACATCAGGTTTCTTCATATGTGAAGACATTTGCTTTCTTACTTCAGACCAATGATCTGATTACTGTCCTTTAAAAAATAGTATCTTGGAGGGTTAGGGTTCATCAGTATTTATGTTCCATTTATTTGCATTCTATACCTTTGAGAAAATGGCAAATCCTTTTGGTATGCCAGCAGGAGAAGGGATGTACTTACATACAAAAGCAGAAACAACTTTTCTTTTTGACAAATAATTTTTTTCATCCAGTTCAAACAAGGATTTCTGCACAATCTGTCAGTTGATCGTACCACACAGTAAATCTGACTCAATTGTTTAATTGACAGGAATCGGGTTTGAATGGGCTTGGATTTTTAAAATTTTTATTTTAAAGAAAAGAACTCAGCCTCCAGGAGTACCATTTTAAAAATCAGGGCTTAATTCCTCTTCAGAATTACAATTACTCAACTCTTGTGCCTTATTCATTTTTGCATAGTAGTTTTCTAAATCGTTTGTTAACCATTTTACAGCCATTATACAGATTCATGATAAAACGTGTTAGTCTCAGTATATATTAGTGAATAGCTACTTATAAGTACTAATCAAAATGAAACAACCTAGCACTTTAATATTCATGCAGAGTTTTATCTACTGGATAAATTATGGTCACTTGGTTTGGTTGGTCTAATATCTTGGGCATTAATTGCATAATACTCACCACTTTCTCCAACTCAATTTTGTTGAGAATTTTGTTGTGTTTAAAGGTATCCTTAATTAATACATAAATCCCAATATAAAATGAGAGATACTAATCAGTACTGAAAAGACATTTTTCTAGCGATTATAATTTTTGTTGTTCATATGTTCTGCATTGATGGAAAAAAGGAAGCTATCTTCTGCAAACTATCTAAAGCAAACTATCTAAAGCAAAACTTATTTGTTTTTATTTTTAACAAAAAATTCTAAAACCATAGTTCCTGATGATATCAGAATCACTGAAGTTTTGATCAGATTTATAAAGAGAAGCATAAAAACGTTTTTGTAGTTTTTATAGAACCTTTTACAAAACTTTTCTCCTTATCAGTTTGATGATGATGCATCTTGGTATAGCTTTCCTGTTTCTTGTGCTTGAGGTTTATTAAGCATCTTGGATCTGTGAGCTTATAGTTTCATCAGTTTTAACAATTTTGCTCAATTATTGCTTCAAATAGGTTTATATCTCGCCCCTTTCTTTCCTCTCCTTTGGGAACTCTAATTATATATATATATGGTCATTTGAAGCCATCCCACGGATCACTGATATGTTGTTCTTTTTTGTTGTTTACACATTTTCCTCTGTGTTTTTTCATTTTACTGCTCTGTCTTCAAGCTTTGTAATCCTTTCTACTGCAATTTTTGATCTTCTGTTAATCTCACGCAGTGAATTTTTTTAATCAGACGTAGTTTTCATCACTCTAAGTTAAATTCGGGTTGTTTTTATATTCTTCAGTGGATGGAATGCAATTATAATAATAAATATTTAAATGTCCTAATCTAATTCCATCATCTTTGTCATCTAAAAGTCAGTTGCAAATGATTAGTTTATCTCATTATTTTTCTTGTTTTTTTGCATACCTTTAGATTTCAGACACTGTGAATTGTACTTAGTTGGGTGCTGGATATTTTTGTATACCTGTAAATATTCTTGAGCTTTGTTCTGGCTCTAAGATCTCATTCGTTCCTATTGGGTCTTGTTTTCAAGCTTTATTAGTAGAACCACAGCAGCATTTAGTGTAGGGTTAATTTCTCCCCATGATTGTTGTAAGACTCTTCTCAGTACTAACTGATACCCTCAGTTAAGAGGTTCTCACCTCTAACTGTTGGAAACAGGCACTATTCCCGGCCCTGTGTGAGTTCTGGGTACTGTTTTCTCTCATTCTTTCAGGAGGTTCCCCCCCACCCCCTAACGGGTTCAGGTAGTTTCTTCACATACATGCCCCAATCAGTACTCGGCTGAATGCTCCTTTGCAGATCCCTGGACATCTATCTCCTGGGCAGCTCTCTCCTCTCTGGTCCTCTGCAATCTCAAGGTACGTTGGCTTCCCAGACTCACAGCTGCCTCCTCAACTCATGAACTAGCTGAGCCCTGCCTAGCTTCCCCCTCCTTTCCTGTGGCCTGGAAACTTTCTCCAGGCAATTGTAGAAGTCAACTGATTTGTTTTCCATGTCTGAGAGATCCTTCTCCACACGATGCCCAATGTTTTGAAAGTTGTTGTTTCCTATATTTTGTCTGCTTTTCTAATTGTTTCAGGCAGAAGGGTAAATTCAATCCTTATTCCTCCATCAGAAGCAGATTTTACAGGATGGCTTTTAAAACAAAATTGCTTTATGTCAGCCCCTTAGCTCCAAATCTCCAAATAGTTTCCCTTGCAACACTCTTTGCCAAGGTCTGCAAGACTCTCCATGATCTCATTACCATTCTTACTCCACTTGACTCTCATTAGTTGTCTGTCTTTTCTCCCAATATGCCAAGCTTGTTCTTGCCCCAGGGCCTTTGCTCTAGTAGACCTCTCCCCCTGGAACACCTTTTTCTCATATTTTCCGATAGCTGACTCCTTCTCTTCACTGAAGGCTCTACTCAAAAATAATCTCCTCAACAGGGCTGTCCTATCTAAAACAGCTCTGAACCTTACTTCATTGTATTTCCTTACACTGCTTTATTTTTCTAATGATCCCTTATTCCTGAAATTATATTATATAATTCTTTGCTTACTCACTTATGGCTGTTTCTCCTATAAAATAAGGGGAATGACTTTTTCTCATTCACTGCTTTATCATTGCCTGGCACTAAGTAAGTGCTCATTACAGATTCATTGCATGTGTGGATGGGTGGATGGATGGACATAACCTCGGAGTTAAAGGGTAGCAGAGGATCTATATAGGAATTTAGGTACTGATTAACATTTCAAACAACTCTTGTGTCATCAGCTGGCATAGGTGGCTGGAGAAAAAAAACATTTTTTTGGTAGAAAATGGAAGCTAAAAAATTGCTCTCTTCTTCTTGTTCATTCAGAATTTAAAGGAAATCTACAACCCAGCAGTCAGAAGATGCAAGTGTTAAAGGTTTGCTCTGATGACCTCCCACCCCTTATTTTTCTTCCTTTTCTTGTTGCTTCAGCTGTTGTTTCTCTTTCATTTTGTCTGACAAAATCCTCTCTGTGGCTTGAAAGGCAAGTTCCCTGCCCCATGGATCGCTGCATTCATGGTTCTTTTGTCTTAGGTCATGTAGGGCTACTTACTTTTGTCCTGTATGGCCAACAGCCCCCTTCCTTTGTGGAGCCTGACACAAACTTTGTCACTTTATAAGGCATAAAGATAAGTCTTCAGCTGCAGAGGACACATCCTGCCAAAACTCCTATACCATCTTTCAAAGTCATTTTTAGGAACACATTTCTTTCCACTAATATATCTATCACACATCTTCAGCTTGGCCGAAGTCATTCTGTCACTTGAGTTTGTTACTGAAGTGCCAGGCATCCTCAAAAATAGCATATGCCCTACACCATGGTTTTAAGATACAAATTGGATAAGTTGATATTATTAAATACGATTAGACCCGATGCAGTAGATATCTTCTCTGAATGTTAAGTATAAAAGTCTAATTTTTTTTTCTAGATGAAAACAATTCTGCTAGAAAATGAATATGTGGATTTCGTCTATGTCCCTCATTTATAAATATATGCATTTGTAAAATATTACAAATTACCTCCTGGGGGAAAGGGTCTCTCACTCCCCACCCCAAACTCTTGAGAATAAACTTAAATTTAGTGACTTACCAAGTTATGCATGGATATCCTTGCCCTAAAATATTGCAATGGTAGGGGAGGGGAGACATCTGAGGAAAGAACATCTAATTCTGGGGGCAGAGACAGAGGACCTGAATTTGCAAATTAAGATTTCCTGACTTGATAAAATCCTACTTCCGTGATGGTTATAGATGATCACATCATTTCAGGAATATTTATGATTGAAGTTGTTCATGGATTGATCTGGGAAACTAACTGCCATATATATTGATAATAGTTTCTATAGGAAAGTGTATTCTGAATTACAAATAACCACCTTATAGCTAAGCTTTTGAAACACAATTGTCTATAATTGGGGAACCCTCTGCATTCAGGGAACAAAAAAACATAATTGCCAGTAAGTGCCTCTAGTGGGGAAGAGAATAATTCACTCCTGTAGAACAAAGTAAATCCAAAGAAGGAAGAGGTTGATCTTCTTTCGAAAGAGAAACTTCTGGTAGAGTAGAGAGTGTGAATTAGAACAGGGGACCTGACTCATCATCCCAATCTGTCACTCCTAGCCTCAGTTTCCTCATCTGTCAATTCACGACATTAGCCTTGATCTGTTCTTTGATTCTTAAAGATTGAAGGATCGGAAGAGTGGTTGCATGTGGCCTTGTTGCTACACTGAATCTTGTGACCACTGAATCTTGAGTCTTCCCAGTGTCAGAAGTGGGACTGCCAACCTACAAGTCCCTTGAAGTCAGCAGTCTGCAGCAGTCATCCACTGGAACCAGCTCTAGGCTAAATTGAAGAGATGGCTAACTTAGTCCTCATTCCCTCTTTCCTGCTCTCATCCTAGTGCTGTCCTTCTTGGTGCCCTAAGATTTCCTCCGACTTTGTGGGCTTCTCTTCCTCTGTTAACACCCATAAATAATGGTTTAAATGATGAAAAGGGCTCCATACACTCCTTTCTGGAGTGTGTGCTTTATAACAGAGGACAAAGCCTCTTATTAAGCCAAAGGAATTCATCTCTAAGTGTTGAATCTTAGGCATAAATGTGTTGTTTGGGGAGAAGCTCAGGGGAAAGAGGAGTTTTTCAGCACCTAAGAAATCATACTGCATAAATAGCCAATTTATTCTACTAGCCTTTCAGAAGTTGATGGTACAGTAATGGTTTTCAGCTCTCTCTGCACATTAGCATCTCTGAGTTTTTAGAAAATATCTGAGGACACAAGCCCTGCCCACAAAGATTCTGACTTATTTGTTCCAGGGTGGAACCTGGGCACTGGGGTATTTTTAAAGCTTTGCAGGTAATTCCAGTGGGAGACCGGGATTGAAAGCCCTTCTTATATAGGTACAAAAGCCCCTTTGCCCTTTCCTCCAGAGACCCCTTCTTTCCCATTCCGCCTGCCCGTGCTTCTAGCCCTCTAACAGGCCTGACAGTCCACCTCTCTCTCACTTCTGCCTCCTTGCTCCACAGGGCTGAGTGGGCCAGGGTGTCCACGCACCACCCCAGGATGGAGGAGCAACACTTCCCTGCCTGGAAGGGGGGTTTCTCTCAGAGGAAGATGTCAGTGGGGCCCCTGACTTGCCTCCCATGTGGGCCTGAGCAGGTGGGCCCTGGCCCACTGGGGAGAATAACATGCTCCTTATTCTCTAAGAGGATTTTTCTAGTAGATGGACTTACAAAGGGAATTTTCTGAGCAATTTGATTCAAATTACAATCTATTTCTGCCCCTGTAAGTACCACAAATCAATAACAGCAGTTTCTATTGCAAGTTAGTGAGATTGAACACTGGTATTAATGTTTTATGTGCTGAGAAACCTGTATATTTACTTGGAGTCTTTTTCTGAAAACCTTGATCACAGCCTTTTTTCTGTGAGCTCCTAAGAAAGCCATGCACACCTGATGGGCAGTTAATTGAATCAGGTACAATGAAGTCTCCCGATTCTATAGCCCTTGATTAGTTAATTATTTTTGCAGAGAACTGGATCCACTTAGGCTGGTCTCTTAATGGTTCTCAATTCTGACTGCACATGAATCACCCAGAGAGATTTTTTTAAAAATATCTAGGTCCTGTACAGAGAGGAAAGAAAAACCCTCTGAGGATAGGGCACAGAAATGGTACTTATGAACTGTGCCCCAGGCCAGGAGATTTTAATGTGGAGCCAGGGGTGAGAATTGCCACTCCTCCACAGAGCTTAGCAAGTGGTTTTGGGGACAAGTCCACCGCTGCAACAAGTCTACTCAAACCTGTTCCACACGCAGGTGAATTCTCTTCTGAGGTGCGATGTTTGGTTTGGTTTGATTTGTAAATCCTATAATGCTGAATTTTGAAGAATGATGTTGACCAGAAGCAAATGTAAGCAAACCTTTGGGAATCATCCGTTTTTCTGTATTTGAGGAGCTGTTTTATATATAACGTCATAAAAATTGTAAGCATTTTTGCTTTTCCTGCCCAACCATGCATTACGGAGCTTTGCAAGAAAGGAGCTGGCCCATCATGAGGATAGGACGTTTCTTTAGCACTTCTGCAACACGAGAATACTGGAGCAACACAATGACCTCCTTTCCCCTGGCCAGCAGAAGGGAGAAGGACGTCACCTGTGACTGGACACTAGAAGGGACTATCGGAGGAAACTTTCTGATATCAGAGATTATTTGGGGGAGGATTTTTTTTTTTTTCTGTCAAGAGAAACAGGAGTTTCCTTGCCTCTGGCATTTAGGAGAGCCCTTTAACTTCCTATACTAAAACTTTGGACAGTAGGATCTGAGTGCTCTCTTTACCAGCCTTGCTGTAAATGTCCTATATGATCAAATGGGAATTTTCTTGGGATGAAGAAGAGAACATAATCTGATCACTCCTGTTTCCAGCAAGGCAGCCAAACAGTATGTTAGGGCCCACGATAGGGAATATGTGCTGTGCAGACACAAACCAAATTTGATTTTCTAGTTTCTGTGGAAATCTAAAGATGACATTTAGCAACTACTTCTAGTTGGAATCTCATTCTAAGTAATTGTGTAAAAAAAAAAAGTACGCATAAAGTATACATATATATGTGCATATGTGTATATGCCATTTTTGACAAAGAAGAAAAACACTGTCAAGAAGAATGATGCTTAAAACATGTCAAGACAATTTTATCAAATAGAAAATAAAAGAAAGAGAGGAAGAGAGGGAGGGAGGGAAGGAAAGAAGGGGGAAGGGAGGAAGACAGGAAGGGAAAAAAGGAAGGGAAAGGAAGGGAGGGAGGAAGTCTTAGACTGCAAGAACCTGTCTGTCCAGACCAGCTGTATCCATCCAGGCCCTGTGAGGATGCTGTGAATGCAGAGTGATGATGACGTAGAGCAAGGGTGGAGTCTGGGAGATCTCGCTCCTGTCCTTTAGCATCTGTATGACCCCCGGCAGGTCTTTCTTCACCTCTGAGGGCCCCGCCTTCTGAAAAAGGACAAAATTTCCTTTGAGTTCTGAGATTTCCCAGGAAGAGGAATGAGGGAAAAAGTGCCATCTGAAGGCAAAAGAGGAAATTTGCTGACAAAATTAGAAACATGCTAGTCAAATTTCAAACAAGTAAAGGCAGTAGCATATTATAAGACAAAGATGTATTCAGGCTCCCCCCCATTCCTGATGTATTGACGTGAGTGATATCGGGGTACTTCAGGTTTATTTAAACAGAGAAGCTCTGCTTTGTGCAACTGTATTGCTTATCAGTAACCTGCAGAGTCCCAAGAAAGGAATGCTTTGAAAATATGGAAAAGAAATGTCAGGGGCGGAGTCTAGCTTTTTGGCCCTGAAACTAGATTGCCCTGTGTCCTCTGGCCATTTTTAGCAATCTGTGTTAGTAAATGGAGGCCACAGCATTCAGTTTTGAGGAAGGTGGGAACTTGTACCTCTTCCTTTCTCCTTCTGTGTCAGACCTTCTAGGCGAGGTTCTAGAATGATTAGGCTTTTTCCAGTATTAGTACCATGGCTATAAAATCTAATCATTATTTAAAACCTGCTATACTGACTAGATGTGAGTTTGGGAATATATAGCACCTGAATACCTAGGCGCGTCCTGCCTCACCGAGGAGACTCTGTTATGAAGACAAAGTGCTAAGCGTTCAGCCTTTAGCAAGGATGAAAAACTCCACGCAACCCATTCTGTTCGTCTGAGGTTTAAAAGGTTCTTGCAATAATTAACGGGCGAGCCCGTTGACCTAGTGAGGTCTGTCCTCCCGGGAATTTGGGAAGCTGCCCACAAAACGCTGGAGCTTTCGGCCCAAGCAGAGGGTTACATCCTGATCCTTGGGAGAGACCCTCCCGTTTGTCCTTTGAAGTGACTGCTTCTCTGCAGGTGTCAAGTAGCTAGCTTCTTGGGGCTGGCTTGGATTTGGAGCTTCCTGCTAAGTACTCTCAGCAACGCTTCTCCACGGGTCTTTGGGAAATTTACTTAGTAATCCCTTAAAAGCTTTATGGATATCAGAGACAGTTGTGAAAGTAAAATCAAAGAAGGCTGCCCAGCACTCTCATTCCTGGCTTCAGGTTTTTTTAAAGGTGGGGTAGCCCAGGTAAGGCCTTGAAGCCTTCTACCTCTTCCTATTCACACATTCAGCGCCCTGCCTGCCTGTTCCCGGTCAAGCACATGGGTCGTAAGTGGTCGTTCTTTGTTAAATGTCCCATACCAGGATTTACTGCACCCAGGAAGAGGCGGTTGGGGTGTGTCCCATTCCTGCGGCCGCCTTGGGTGACATCCCTAGCTCAGCCTGGGGCTCCAGGACCAGCTGTTCCACCAGAGCCAGCCCCAGGTGTTCACTTTTCCTGTTTCCTCTCTCTCTCCCCAGCAGCTCTTCTAACCCCCTCTTAGTCAGGAAAGAGACATGATAGCCCTATTTGCCTCTGTGTGTATTTAGGATATTAGTATTTTCCATATTTTCTGATGATGTCCATTAGTGCTTTGGCAGGCAGGGCAGGACGAGGGGCCATGGAAGTTCACATCAGGACAGGATTCTTTGCTTCCTTCCCTGACTGTCACTTTTCGAAGTTTAACTTCATTCGTTGTGCCCCTTTGTTTAGCTGTTTCTTTCAAAAATTTTAAAACTTCACCAGACTTAAATTTTATTTAAAATCTGTACGTGACCAACTAATTATATTCATTTTACTTCATAGTAGGGAAGGTAGATTTTTTTTTTTTTTTTTTTTTTTTTGTGGTATGCGGGCCTCTCACTGCTGTGGCCTCTCCCGCTGCGGAGCACAGGCTCCGGACACGCAGGCCCAGCAGCCATGGCTCACGGGCCCATCTGCTCCGCGGCATGTGGGATCCTCCCGGACCGGGGCACGAACCCATGTCCCCTGCATCGGCAGGCGGACTCCCAACCACTGCGCCACCAGGGAAGCCCTAGATTTTTTGATGGCTCTTTATTTCACCATTTTTGGTCAGAATAATTGTTAAATATTCTAAAAATGTCTAAATTTTTTTTTTTGGTTAACAATAGACAACTTTATTTTCAAATAAGACTTGTTTGGTTTCAAGTTCTTGCCGTGTGACTTTGACCGAACTACTTCACCTCTGTAAGAGTCAGTTTCCTTAACTTTAAGAACTGAGATAATAATACCTACAATCAGTGTTGTAATGATTGCATGAAGTAATGGTGTCCAGCTTTCAGGAGAACACGCGATCTATGGTAAAAAAATCCACAAATGATAGTGGCTATGAGGATGATAAGTGAATGCTCTTCGTGCAGAGGAAGGCACAGGGTAGGTGGTAGAGGAGGAAATCAGTGTGTTGGGAATATGCAAGTTTGGAGCACACATGAAAGCAACAAAAGGAAATACTTTATTTAAAGATTACAGTGATAAGCAACAGAAAAGAGCTCCAACAAAATGTATAGCCAGTAGTGAGATAGGCTTTGCTGACATGTACATCACATGCCCAAACAAACACACACTCATTACCTCTTACCCACGTGCATATGCACATATATACATATAAAGTCACATACACACACCACACCCATGTATATACTCATCCACATACGATCATTTATATATAGATATGTGTAATGCATGGCTTGGAAAGCTATTGATAGTGAGGCTTTCAAAACTATGTGTTTAGCATAATCAGTCAACCTGTCCTAGTTTTACTGCCAGAAGTGTCCCTGGCTGTTTCCAGAACAATTCTATCCCAGATACAGGTCATTCACTTGACTATACATTGCATTGTCCTCGTAAACAAGCTTCTTTCCTTTCTGAGGCCCATGTGGTCTCTGTGGTCTTCTATTTTTTAATCTGTTAAAATACTTTGAAGTTCAGCTTTGTGGATTTGACATCCAGCTCTCACTGGAACCTAGTAGTGGTTTCCTATTTCTGGTTTATTGCTGAAGAGTGATCAAAAAGAGAAAGCATTAGGGCAAGGTCACTCCAATACACTAAAAAAGAAATATATCGATGGTGAACATTCCAAGGCAAAAAAAAAAAAAAAAGAGGGCTCTCTCTCTTTCTCTCTCTCTCTCTCAGGGTGATTTCCTGTCTCTGTCCTGTCTTAGAAAATGAGCTATAATTCTCTGAACTATTTGCCACATTACTTACTTTATCAACCATGATATTGCCATCTTTCTATCTGCTTGTAATTAAAGAGAAGAGTCTCTGAATGTCACCAGGACACTGGGGTACAGGCAATGGGACTTGTAAGCTGCTGTAGCAAGATTTTGGTTAAAATTTCCTGCTACTTTAAAACCCCACTACTCAAAAAAACAAAAACAGAAACAAAACCCATCTAGTAACACTTTACCCCCCAAAGTGCTGCTAAACCTGCAGATCTGTGCCAAGCTGCCAACATGAGTGTCTGTTCAGACAGATGACGTTTGTACAGTCTGTCAAGCATAAAACCTACCTGCGAGTACAATATAGGAGAAGATGAGAGGGGAGAACTGATTATTATGCTCAGAAATGCTTGGCGATCCAAGATAAAAGTAAACACATCCAAATACAGGATGGTCGTGTTACCAACAGAGAGGGCATTTGAGAAGGGTTTGTGCACATGAAGCTCCAAAGTAAAGTGTGAAGTTTCCCCTGACAAAGAGTGCTGTGGCTCATGGTTTTGGGTCCTGCATGCCTGCTGTGGGCCAGCACTACTTCTTAATCTGTTTGGTGTGGATCCAATCTATGAAGGTCAAGTGGAGGCAGGCAAAGACGAATACAAGGTAAATGTAGTCAAGACCAGCCTGGTGCCTTTGCAAGCTGCTTGGCTACAAGCCTCACCAGAATGATCCCTGGAAACACACCTTTTGGGGCTCTGGGGGAGCTGTGGATGGATGCAGATTCAACCCTAACAGCACCAAATGATTCCTGGGTTATGGTTGAGAAAGCAAAGAATCTAATGCAGAAGCACTTTGTAAGCACATCAAGGAAAGAAGATAAAGGAGTTTATAAGAAACCATTTTCTCTATACATTAAGAACAGCATAACGCCAGACCTGTTAAGCATAACTCTCTCAAATTCCTAAAACAAAAACAATCTGATCAAGTCTGATCAGTTACCATCCGGTCTAGAATATCGCTATGGGACACATTTTAAAGAGGGCTTCCTAGGGTATAGACCCATGAGGCAATCAGTTGTTGTCACCAGAGCACCATTACAGGACATAAAATGTGACAACTTCTGAATCTTAGCAATAATTCATTTTCTCCTCACTCTAAATGAGGTCAGTGAAAAGCCGATACTTGGGCTGGGCCTCAAACCGTCATTTTAATAAAAGCATACATGTAACTATATATGAATGGGAGTTGACGACCTCAGGGCTCTGGCCCTCTGTCAGTTGGCTCCCCAAATCACCTCTTTGGGGAACCCTTGAGAGAAATCCTATCTATGACAGACTTGCTGGCAAGGAAGAGTGGTGCAGAAGAGAAACCTGAAGTTTAATAGCAAACTGTGATCTTATTTAAGTAAACGTGTTCATAGATTATAGTCTGGATATGGGATTAAAAGGTGATGTGACTATAGTGATTCCTTTGACTTCAACAAGTCCATAAAATTTAGAAAGAAAAAAAATTAATGTTGTGGAAAGAACTGGACACTGGCATTCTCATCAAGCTTTTGCCTCTAAGAATTATTTGACACAGGCTAAGTAGTGCAGCCTCTCTAGAACCCCGTCTTCACACCTATAAAACAGTGGGATTGGCTGAGAAAACCTGTAAGCCTCGCCAGTCACAGCCACAATAACTTAGAATTCTGGATTCCAAGTGTATGGACGAACATTCTTCTGAATTCCCCCAATACGTTGCCTATTCGGTACATTTTGCACCGATAATATTTTGAAACTTTATCAAGTTAAAAATTTCCTCTTCAGGCAGAAACTAAAGAATAAAGAAACATTTACAAAATTCCTCTTTTAGTCATTATCTGGCATTGTTTTATGCCATGTGGACAATTTTAACCACTTAAGAATGATACCTTTACTCCATAAATATTAAATGTGATACTAATCCGTTGTAATACTAAGTGCCAAGGGTCACAGATAACCGTGCTAGTACAAGTTTTCTGCATTATGGTGAGAGAGTTGGATTATACAGCACGATGCACTGGGGATATGAGGAGAAAATGGAATTAGTAATAGTGTTTGTGTCGCTTTATAACAGCTTTTTGGTCTTTTAACAAGAATCCTGCCACGTGCGCCCTTTAGTGCTGAAGACTTTGCTCAGTGGCTATCATTCCACTGCATTTTGCCCAGCATTGATATGTATGTAAAACATACAAAAGGATATCTAATCGTTCTTTTGTAAAAGTTCCCATCCTTTTGGGTTTCTCTCTGGGATTAGACTGACTGTGAAGTCAGAAAACTCATAATAACTCTAGTGTTCTGAAAATACAATGGTGTGTCTCCAACCCTAAATAAATTGTAGAATGATGAAACACAATCCCATTATTCCATTTCTTTACATATGTGTCACTCTCCATTAGGTCATAAAATAGGGTTGCAAATTTAAATGTCTCAATGGACAGGGAAAGAGTGAATGAGTGAAACAGCTAGGATTAATATAATAGGGAATGATGGGGAGTGCAGAAAACTGGAAAGTGTGTACCACAACCTAGAGAATGCAAATGAACTTTCTAAAAGAAAGAAAACTCCCCAAAAACTATGGGGCCCAAAACTTATGACACTGTTCTTTCCATGGATAAGCCACTAAAGTGGATGTGGACTCTTCAAGGTGGAGGGGGGTAAATACTAGTGACTGACAGAGGTTTAGAAGAGTTTGCATGTCAAGGAGTTTTCTGGTTCCCTGTCTAGCAATCTGTTCTACTGCCTAGGAGAGTAAACCACTGCTAATTGCCCTTACTTAAATTTCTATTATCTGAGAAAACAGGAAACAATTTTCATCCCAATACCTAATTGCGCACAGATTAATTTTACTTCCATAGAGAAATCAAGTGAAGATATGATTCCCCATAAGTGCTATATGACTCTGCTTGACATCATACAACAGCTCTTTCTCATTAAGCAACAGGCTTAAATTCAGAATTTTAAAATATCAACAACATGTTCACATTTTATAGGCAACAATTGCACATCGTGTGTCTAATTGGGATCTAAATTTGTGGCCCGTTGTCAGATAATCTCCTCACTAATGCCCACAACAAGTCTGTTATAGGATTTATTCATTTTGACAACATTACTTTCTTGGGTGTTTTCACTTTCTTTGTTAGGGGTCTCGCTTCAAACTGCATTTGATGGAGTACGTGCTAAGAGAAATACAAGCCAGAAGTTTGAGCAATGCCACCAGTCAGATGTTGCTCTGAGGAAATCAAGTCTCAGAACTTCCAAAGGAAATGTAAAGAACAAACAGTGCTCGTAAACTCTCTTAGGAGCTCGTTAACCCCAAAGACTATGATGAGTGAACTCTGTTAGAATTTTAGATGATGCTAATGTCATTTGAAGCATCTGCTTAGGTAGGCAGTGAAGTGAGGAGGTTAATAATACAGGCTCTGAAGTCAGAGGGCTTGGGTCAAGTCTAAGCTCATACTTAATCACTTAAGACTCAGGTTCTTCATCTGTAAAACTAGCTGCCTCATAGGCTTGTTAAAAAGATCAAGTGAGAGAATTTGCAAAGGATTTAGCGTCAATTCTGACACATAGTAGGACTTAATAAATGATAACACATACTATTATTAGTATTTGTCTGAAAGTAAAGCAAGAAATCAGATGACATTTAATTATTTTTTGGTCATAAAGAAGCTTACCTTCTACTATTATGCTGATTGTTTAAAAACTTCAACATTTGTGTTATATGTATATATATGTGTGTGTATATATATATGTATATATATATATTTATATATATACACACACAGACACACATATAGCAGTTTCTGTAAGATTATAGTTAAAAAGTGATAATTTTACCTAGAGTTACAATAATGAGGGAATTATCTCCATGCAAACTCCATCAGCAGTGTTGGAAACTATGGCAAGAAACTACAGTGTAATTACTACACATTCAAGGCCCTGCATTCTTATTCAATTACTGACTTCACTGAACTTTCAGATTCTTATTCAAGCATGGTGAAGAGAATATAGTATGTTCAATCTCTAGTTGAGTGATTATAAATAATTAGTCTAATTAAACCCTCATTATGCATAGAGAAAAGCCTAGCATTTCCTTGGGTCTTGAGATGTTCGTGCAGTCTCATGACTAGCTCGGCTGGCTGTACACAGCAGCACAAAAGCTGACTTGATAAGAAACTTAAAAAATCAGCGGATGCCGGGAATTCCCTGGTGGTCCAGTAGTTAGGACTCCGCACTCTCACTGCCAGGGGCCCGGGTTCAGTCCCTGGTCGGGGAACTAAGATCCCACAAGCCATGTGGCATGGCCAAAAAAAAAGAAAAAAAAAAGAAAACCAGCAGATGCCACTAACTCACTTGTGCCCTTAAACAAGTCACTCAGTTTCTGTTAAGACTTAACTTTCTCACCTACATAGCCTGGGGTAGGACCAGTTCCTTCCAAGATTTCTTCCAGATTTCAAAGTCTGTGTTTATATGTTCACCTGCTCCACCTTTTTCATATCCCGACATAATTTAAGGAGAGCAGCACATTCCCACCGTAAGCAGTGGGAGAGATCCTAAAATAGGAGGATAGGTGCCGCCTACTGGAGAGTATCAGAATTGCTAGTGGGGTAGGAAAGGGGAATTTGTGGTTTGAAGAAATCCCACCACCCCAAGGTAATCTTTCAATGCCCTACAAGTGGACTTTACTTCCCTCTTCTCCACTAACTGACTTACCCCAACCATCCAAATATTAAATTTTAAAGCTTATATTATTTAGAAAATCTCTAATCCAGGGGTCAGAATGGGGTGGCTCTCAACCATTAAGAGCCTGTATTGGTACTTTATACAGTCAGTATTCTTAAGACATTTGAATTAGTTGTCAAAACTTACAATTCAGGAGAATTCATAAAAATCTGAATTTCTGGTTTCCTTTGGAAATTCAGACGATCGGGCTACACTAGGCTCACATTCCTGCAAAGCAATAATTGACTGCAGCAGAGAGGTAACCGAATCTCCCTGCCCTCCCACTGTCCACAGCCCTGCCACATCCCATGACTTGCGTAATGTTTATCACTCTGCATTGTTCTTTTTCTCTTCTAGTGGAGAAACATTTCTCTATACCCTAGCTCTATCGAAGGTAGGCCGAGTAAAGATAGACCATGCTTTTTACAACCACCCTGTTTCATTCATTTATCATCAGTGTGTCATCCTACTTGACCCTGTACTACAACCCCTCAGTTTGTTTCCCATGGACTGGCCAGTCCAATATCAATTTTTTTTCAGCTTTGTCCCTTTGAGAAATACTTATTTGACCAATTTTTACTTATATTCATACACTCTCAAGTTGATTGCCAGATTTTTCTTTCCTTTAAATCCCATTTAGCAAAGTATATTATTTGTACAGAAAAGTGCACATATCATATGTATGTAATAGAACAAAATTCACAATGGACACAAATACTATAAATATAAGAAAATATAAGCAAGAACTTCATATAGAAGATGACAAAGTATCTACGAAAGATATAAAATATCTAATTATAAGGAACAATATGCCATATTCATAAATAAGATGCAATAATATAAAAACATCATTTATCCCAAAATTCATTTATAAAGTCAATAAAATTCCTCTCCCAAAATTTAATATTTTTTGGTGAGACTTAATAAGATGATTCTAAAATTTACATGTAAGTTTATAAAGGCCAAATCTATTGAAGAAAATTTTCAAAAAAGAAAAAGGTAGAAGGACTTGTCCTAAAAATTTCAGGACTTTAAGCTATAGAAGTTAAGATGATAAAGTATTGAAACAAGAATGAAAAAACAATGCATAAAGTGATACATGTGCATTCCTAGTTTCTATATTATGGTCTCCAAATATAATTTCCTACTAAAATGAACTAGGGCTCCTTAAAGAAATAGCTGATTCTAGGTTTGAGGTAATACATTTATAAGATGGTCTAAAATATCTTGTCATCTCCAAAGCAAGGAAGCTCTCAAAACTACTAAAATCATGACAGAAAGATTTAGGAGCCAACTTAAAGAGGTTCCCACAGACCAAAGATAATCTGAGTATCAATAAGAATGACAGTGAAAATGATTGAAGTAAATATGTATATATCCTTGAGATCACAGTGATACTACACAACAATAACCACCATAACACACCTCACTCATCATTTTTAGGGGACGCTACAGAACCAAGTCATTTTGCCAACTAGTATATAAAGGTAGAGAATCAAGCATTTATCCTGACTTTCCAATAAAAACAATAACTCAAGTGATCCAAATAGGTGATGAGAATTTATTTTTATAAAAAGTTTTCAGCTAATAAATGAAGAAGGAATGACAGAATTAGAATATCACCACTTTGTAACCCTTGCGGAAATAATTAATCCAGGCAATGATTACTAACATCACCGAAAGCAATCAATCAATCAATCAATCAATGACATGACTTGCTTTCTAATAGAAGTACATGTCTCAAAATGTACCTGTGGGAGTTTTACACATAGAGGTGACTGAGTGAGGACATGGAGAGGCTTAAGGCATTGAAAGAAGAATTTTATCATTGATACTTACATGTCCCAAGAGGAGCGGGCATGCCATGCACTCGGGGTCATGTTGGGGAGTACCAGATTTGGCCAGGAGGCAGAAGGGACAAGGGGAAAGCATGGCCCATGGACTTCATTGTGTTTTCTGGTGGGAAAGCAAGAGAAACAATTTAAGATTGGCTAGTTTGAATAATGCTGGCAGGCTCTGGTCTCTAGGGGTCATCTTTAGTTGTCCGGTACCTGGCCCTGGTAAGCAGGGATCTTGCCTCCTGGAATGTAAGGGCCAGATAGAGGAGGTGGTTCAGAGTCTGGGCTCTGAACTGGCTGGTGCATATATGAAAGTCCTTTGCTATCTCTAAGGATTGGCTAATGCTGGGAGGGGCAGCCTCTCCCCAGTCAGCAAGGCCACAAATAACAGAGCATCAGGAATACAGAAAATAGGAGAAGATAGTTTATACAGTACACACTGCCGCATATGAAATATTATTGCCTCCAAATTGAACCTGAAAGGTATAAACCAGCACACAGGAAGTATTATTACCAAAAACAATTAAGCTGATCAAGATTCGAGACCTGACTGCCAATTTAAAGGATATAGATTGCAAAGAAGAAATTGTTAAAGGACACCCAAGGATACATTCAGCAAAATCCAAACTATAGGAAACTCTGTAAGACAGATAACACTGTTTCTTAAAAAAAACAAATTGTGAAAGTAAATAAATAAATAGGAGAGGGGGACATATAAATTAAGAGATCACACATCAATCAATTGTAATATTTAGATCTTATTTGAATCCTGATTCAAATAGACAAGCTAAAGATATACAATACAATTGGGAAAACTTGAACAGGAATTGGATATATAATATTAAAAGTTTTCATTAATTTTTTAGGTATGATAATGATTTTGTAGTTATTTTGAAAGAATCCTCCTATTTTAGAGACACAGGCTGAAATAGTTACATATGAAATAATATTCTGTCAGTGATTTGCTCCAAAATACCCAATGGTGGAAATGGGGTAGGTGTATAGGGGGTGGGTGCATGCCTGAAACAAGACTAACCATCAGTTGACCATTGTTGAAGCTGTATGAAATGAATATCAAAGTTCATTATATTATCTTTCTACTTTTTAAATATGTTTACATTTTTGCATAAAAGTTTAAAGTAAAAAGATTAAAAAATAAAAAGCTGAGAAACTGAAATCTGACAGTATCCAGTTTTGCAGGGGTGTAGAACACTGGGAGTATAAATTGATCCATTGACTGGATCAAATGGTAATTGTGAGGACATGGGTACTCCATGACACAACATATCTGGTAATTGTGAGGACAGGGGTACTTCATGACACAACAGTTCTGCATCTACTTACTCCAGAGAAATTTTTCACCTATACATGGGAATACACACACAAGATTGCTGTTACTTGTTGCCAAAAAAGAAAAAAAGGAAATAACCTAAATGTTCATTAACATTTAGGGAAAGATAAATGAATCCATGTAAACAAAAGATACACCACAAATTTAAAAGAAATGAATGAGAGCTTCATGCATCTTTCAACTCTTTTGAGCTGAAAGAAAGCAAGTTGCAGAATAATAGGTGAAATACAATTTACACATAGCTTATATAAAGCTTAAAAAACAAGCAAAATTAAATGGTATCATATTTATGAACAGATAACTAAATAGTAATAATATATGAAATATATGTTGGTCTGATAAACTCCAAATTCACGACAGTAGTTACTGCTGGAAAGGAAGGAATCAATACAGGATCTTGGAGAAACCTCCAGGAAACAAATAAATAAGCGATACTTTATCTCTGAAACAAAAATAAAACTAAAGCAAATATAGCAAATTGTTAAAATTCACTAACTCTGAATGGTGGCTACTTTGTGTTTTGCTATATTATTTTCCATAGTTGCCAACATGTTTTAAGTAGTTTATCATTCTAAAATAAACATGGCGGTATGGGGAATTCCCTGGTGGTCCAGTGGTTAGGACCTGGTGCTTTACTGCTGGGGCTGAAGTTGGATCCCTGGTCGGGGAACTAGGATCCCGCACACCACACGGTAGGGCCAAATTGAAAAAAAAAAAAAAAAAATGGTGGTATGTTCTGTGTTAATAATGCAAGAATGGAATGTTGCAGCTGTTTCAAAATTGCCTTTAAATAAATTAATAATTTAAGCCAAAGTGAACACAATAATCAGTCAAGGGAATTGAAAGTTTGAACCTCTAGGGTATTAAGTGGGTGTTGTGCTACCCAACTGGCCTCTTAGCAAAGGTTTAGCTTTACCTGCTATTAAAAGGAGATAAACAGGGGCTTCCCTGGTGGTGCAGTGGTTGAGAGTCCGCCTGTCGATGCAGGGGACACGGGTTCGTGCCCTGCTCCGGGAAGATCCCATATGCTGCGGAGCGGCCTGCGCGTCCGGAGCCTGTGCTCCGCAGCGGGAGAGGCCACAACAGTGAGAGGCCCGCGTACGGCAAAAAAAAAAAAAAAAGGGGGATAAACATATATCATTATACTAGCTTCTATTTTTAGTGCACACAATGAAGATTAGCTGTATTCCTTCCCTTAACTTTTTTTTTTATTGCTTTACAATGGTGTGTTAATTTCTGCTTTATAACAAAGTGAATCAGTTATACATATACATATGTTCCCATATCTCTTCCCTCTTGCATCTCCCTCCCTCCCACCCTCCCTATCCCACCCCTCTAGGTGGTCACAAAGCACCGAGCTGATCTCCCTGTGCTATGCGGCTGCTTCCCACTAGCTATCTACCTTACGTTTGGTAGTGTATATATGGCCATGCCTCTCTCTCACTTTGTCACAGCTTACCATTCCCCCTCCCCATATCCTCAAGTCCATTCTCTAGTAGGTCTGTGTCTTTATTCCTGTCTTACCGCTAGGTTCTTCATGACATTTTTTTCCTTAAATTCCATATATATGTGCTAGCATACGGTATTTGTCTTTCTCTTTCTGACTCTTCCCTTGAGTTTTGAAAATCATTGTTTCCACTTGTAATGTAAAACTTTTTTTAGTACTAGCTTGTCTTTGTAGGGTGACTGCATTATTAGATGCCTCATATACACAAATGCTCTCTCGTAATACATTTTAAAGAGCCCAAATGAGACGTTCACTTTTTCTTTTTACACTGCATTTGAAATTAGGCTGTAGAAAACAGACAACTTAGTGATGACTGTCTCCAAATACTGAAGGCAATAAGGAGCTGCAGAACAATCCGCTCCTTGTTAGTTACAATGGTTTCTTTCCAAATGAAAAAGATATTTTAAATACTCAGAGCTTGTTTTTTTTTTCCTCCCTTTCAATCTTATTTTCTGTCTTTCTTTTTTGTCATTAGTATTGTCCTAGAAAGGAGGACCTGTGACATCTCTTCAATTCTAAGAAAGTTTCATTTAATACTATAGCAGTATTTTACCGTTCGCAGTTGGCACTTAGCATGTTCACTCTCACAGGAAGCAAGGTGTGAAATGTCCTATAGAGCTGTCCCACATGCATGACTCCACAAAGATGCCTTCTGCTGCACAGCTGAAGCCTGTCAGCAGTATCTTTGGGGTGCAGCAGTAACAAGTAGTGGTAAATGGAGACAGAAGGCTAGCCTCCAAGCACTACGAACCCTCAGCGTCCGAAGGGGCTATTATTTGTTCCTTGTTAAGAAAGCAGTAGAAAGATTCCAATACACTTGGTAGAATCTCTGAAAGAAAGCTTAGTCAAAAATCTCTAGGATCCCTGCCTCCTTAATTTCAGGCTGGTAAAACAAGAAAGACCTAGCTCTCTGCTCAGATGGGAGATAAGATAGCACAATTACCCAAGGGTGACAGGCTTGGAGTAGACATCACTTTTAGAATGTTGGAAAATTGTACATGGTCTTCAGAAGCAAGACCCGATGTAGATGTGTGTGTGTGTGACATATGGGGGACATTAACCCAGTGCTCTCCTGTTCAGACAATGATGCAGAACAAAAATGTAACAGAAAATCACTCAGGTTTGGAATGAATCATCAGATTCTACCCTCCTTCCTTTTCTTACGGGAGCACGCCGGGAAAATGGCCCTCAATCATACAGGGAGGGAGAATGTGAAAGACTAAAGCTGTGCTTAAGTCAATGCAAAGACTATCTTTTCCCAGTCTCCTCTGTTGCCCTTTCGTCAGATTTCCTTCCTAAACAGGGACTGAAATGGAATAGATACATGAACTCCTTAGTTTCTTTTTGTTAATCTGTACTTTTGCCTTCCATTTTATCTTCCTTGTTCTGTTCTCATCCCTTTCCTAATTTTCTTTCTCCTGCTTCTAGCTTGACATTCATAAGAACCTTTTCATTTGGTTTGTACCCCAAACCACGTTTGCATATTTGTTCTTATAACTTCTGATTATTGCAGTTGTCATAGTTCTTTGCTAGCTGTTTTCTCATCTTGTGACAGTTTCCTCATCATTTGGATGTCTTTAACAAAATACATAAACTCCCTCTCATACTAAACCACAATTTTTGAAATTAATCCAAAAAAATCATAGTATTTCATAAAATCCCCAGAGTTAATGGGTCAGTAAATAATCATAGGTTGTCTCCAAAAAAACCCCACAAAAAAACCAAAAAGTATTTTTACCAAAGTGAACAGAAAATACAAATGTTCCCTATGAGACTCTGAAAAATATGTGAATAATTAATTCCTGTGAACAAAATTCTCCTCCCATGGTTGCGATTATTTTGACTGAAATCGTAAGATTTATTCCTGAGTTTTTCTTGAGTCTACAGACTCTACCATCTAGTCCTAGGGGTCACAGTTTGTAACAGTTCTTGGAATAACAAGAAAATCACTGCATATGTTCAGCTCCCCTTTGTCTCTGTCGATGAACTTTCATTGGTCTAATATTTTGTCAACAGTTCATCAAGGTAGTGAATGAGCAGTCTGACAGTTCTATCTCCCGGGACCACCATTTCCATCTGCGAGGTCTTCCAGTTGTCTCTCCACAGAAGAGTGAATGCATAGGATTGTTTTAGGGGCTGGGTGGAGGAGCATAGTCCTTTCATCCTCAGGAGTCTAATCCAATCATGGTAACAGGCCCAAGTCATTTATTCTTTCTCAAAATGTGTTTACAGAAGAATTTTTGTTTGTCTGCTCAAGCTCAGTTATTTATGTAATGGAATGGAGCATTTAGCATCCAATTTTTTTTTTCTGAAGGACTGACCAAGTAAGCTGACCAGACTGGAACCACATCTTTCTCATTGTTATACCTCCAGGGTTTAGCTAATTTAACAACACAATGTAGCACTTCACAGACATTAACTCATTTCATCTCCACAGTAGTCCTGGGAAATAAGGCTATTTCTTTGAATTTATCCCCCTTTTAAGGCTGAGGAAGCTAAGGCACAAAGATGTTCAGTGACCTTACTTAGGGTCACCACAGCAAGTAGTAGAAATTGGCTCCAAGTCTCCACAATCATGATGCTAGTTTATATGTCTCTGCTCTACTGCTTCTGGTGCTTCTACGTATTCAATCTAAGTCTGTGGATGAGAGAACAAGTAGAAAAGAGAAAAGGAAGAAAGAAGGGAAGGTGAGGAGGAAGCAATTTTAAAAATATAAGAATCTAAAAATATTAGTAATGATTCAGGGATAAAATTTGGATCTGAATTCCCTTGTTATTATGTAGCACCAGCTGGACTAAATTTATCTTTTTTTTTTTTTTGCGGTACGCGGGCCTCTGTGGCCTCTCCCGTTGCGGAGCACAGGCTCCGGACGCGCTGACTCAGTGGCCAGGGCTCACGGGCCCAGCCGCTCCGCAGCATGTGGGACCCTCCCAGACCGGGGCACGAACTCCCGTCCCCTGCATCGGCAGGTGGACTCTCAACCACTGCGCCACCAGGGAAGCCCTAAATTTATCTTTTTAATATATTTTGATAGCTAAAAAATATAGGTAATATTTATTTAAATTTTTTTAATTAAAAAAAATTATTTAAAGTTTAAAGCATAATATAATGAATGTCCACAAAGCTAATACTCATTTAGAAACTAGAATGTAAGTCTACCTATGTGTTACTAACCTACCTCATCTCATTGCCCTGGGAAGAAGTAACAGCTAAGTGAATTTTGTGCTCATGATTCCCTTCCTTTTTTTGTATAGTTTTATCACCTATATAGGTAGGCTGAACAATAGATTGTTTAGTTTTGCTTGGTTTTGAGCCATATTAAAATGGTATGATACTGCATAAAATCCTCTATCATTTGCTTTTTTCACTTCACATTTTACTTCTAAGATTCATATACGTTAACTCTTCTTTATAAAATGTCCTATAGTTTTCAATGCACTTTATGTAAATTATCTCATTTGATTCACATAAAAATCTATTGATAATAGATAGGTTGGTCTAATTTTTCCTATTCCTTTTATAACAATAGTATCAAGGACTACTCTGGCAGCCACTAACAAACCCAGACTTTTAGCCCACCAATATGCATCAAGACCCACAGGTCAATTTGGGTGCTAAGACTTAACACAAACAGCAACACTACAAGCCTTCCGTATCAATGAATGTGTTTGAATGCTTGCAATTGTGAATTTGCTTTCCATGTGGTATGGGTGTTCCCACATAATACTGCACGAAAAAAAAGTAAAATGAGTCAACGCCCTCTTCTTAGGACTTCTTGGAATTTCATCTGATTTCCATATGTATGGCACATAAGTAAAGGTTTGTGTTCGTTCCAAATATGACTGTCATGTCTAGTTCACCATATCCAATAGGATATGGTAAATAATAGCATATGTAAATTCCAAAAAAATATATCTGAGCGAAGATTCTGTCTTCTATTACCTTCCGAATATCTTTTACAGACATTCTTGCAGCTGCCTGGCAAGCATGTGAGGCAGGAAAAGACCTGACGTTCCTGTGGTTGTCATGGCTTTTGTGTTACTTATTACTCAGTGCTGTGCTAATATCTACCTTACAAAATAGCACCAGGTCAGCAGAGAAATTAGAATTTTGCTTCCTACATGAAATGTTCAAAACAGATATGCCAATGGCCCATGATACCTGTGAGAAGATTAAGAACGCAGAAAACTTCTGTCAACTAAATTGAAAGGGTGCTAAATCCTCTGGTGGTTTCCTCCATGACACTGGACTAACTGATATCTCCCTGTCTAATGTGGTATATTTGATACAACACTGATGCTTTCTTCATGAGTTTTGACTGAAGTTATGTTTTTATAGGGGGATTCATTAATGAATTGAAGAAACTAACAGGGCAATTCAAAGCACCCTTCCCTGACTATTGGGAAAGGGTGAGAGGTGAATTTTCCATGTAAACTTTTCAAGTTTGTTCTTGTTTGTGGATTAATTAACTGCCTAACCACAAAAAAAAAAAAATTAGTCATTACCATCTAAGGAGTAAAATATATGCATATATGAGAAGCAGTGTATTCTGTAAAACTAGTGAGAATTGACTTGTGCTGAGACTAAAACAGTTACCATCCTACAGATAAGAACAAGTTGTCCTTTTAAGTAGCCAAAAAATCTGCTCTCCTTTGAGTTTATATGACTTAAGAAAAAATGCAGAGCAAAAGTTGTTTCCTTTTGCCTCATTAGCCTACAGCACAGCAAGGAAGTTGAGGGCACTTGGTTTGGAGTCAACCAGACTTAGGTTCAAGGCTCATCTTTGCCACTGATTAAATTTGGAGCTTAAGAAAATTACATAAGCTCTTTGAACCTCAGTTTCCAACATCATCAAATGGGGATATTTTAAATGGTCTTTATTTCATAGAGTTGCTATATGAGGTAAAGCAAATAGACCAGCTGACAGTGCCTGACATACAGCAAAAGCTTCTTATAGTAGCGTGTCCTGTTGGGTGTTGAGATCATCCCGCTGATTTAAAGAGTTCTGTCATACTTGCCATTCTAGGATAGTGCTTTCCTGCAGATGAAGAGCCAGTGGCCGCACTCTTAGGCATCATTTTGCATTTGGTTTCCATGTGGCCCCCCAGCTGGAGCAGAAGGACAGGCGTCAGTGCTCAGCAGCACCTGGGGAACAGCAGGTTTGCACTAGGGTTGCGCTTTCTCTACTCAGCCATCTGAGGGGCCGGAAGAGTCCCTGCAGCCTCCTCTCCGCAGTGTGATCCCTATGGAGAGTCCGTATACGCAACCCAATTTCATTCTGCTTCCACCTGGTGATTGTTGTTCTCTTCTAGGGCTTCGTGTTTTCTTTCTTACCAAGTCCTTTTCATGTTGAAGTTAGGCAAGATGCACCTCCACAGCGGGCGTGCTCTCCCCTCCTGATGAGTATCTACTTCTTGTTTTCATCCCACACAGTCAAAGCTGGTTGTTTTGTGAAACAAACAGGCTAGGCTAGAGTGAGGGCAAACGGGCTGTGTTCCCACTCAGTGGGTGGCATCTATAAAGGAAAGTCCCACGGTCGGTACGCTCTCTTACCCAATGACTCTGTTTGAAATGGTCAAGAAGAGCAAAGCAAATCTGGACAAAAGTAATAAAGTTCATGCAAGTGAGATTTGCTGGTTTTGATCCCAGCCCATTCTGTCTCAGAAACAAAACTGGGCATGGTGTTTTAAAGACAGAATTCATTTGGAAACTGTAATCAAGTAGCACAGATGTACTTACAATATGGAACTGAAGTGAGGAGTTCCATTCTGAAAACTGAATGATTCCAAGGGGCTTCCAATGACTGGTATTTAACTAAAACATGACAATTTTAGCTCACCACTGAATAATACACACCACAGGGAGGCAGAAGAAAAAAAAAAAAAAAAGGAGAGGGGGACTTTCAGGTTCAGTTCAGGAATGGAAACCAAAAAGAACAAGGGTAGAGTGGAGAAAGGAAAAACTGAAGGGCAATGTTATGGAGTGGATTGAAGGAGCTCTATGTTTAATGAGAAATGGTCATGCTCTAAGTTCAGAGTTCTCTGAACTCTGAAGTTCTCTGAAGTCTCAAGATTCCTCCTTGTTCGATGTTTCCCATAGGCAGTCAGCTGGCAACTTCCTAGGTTGCATGTTCCTCTCACAATAGTTTCATCTTTGACTGTTTAGCTTATCATTTCTTTTTCCCAATATAGTTCTTGTACGTACTGTCATTCTTGATGTCTGTACAGTCAACTGCATTGATTGAGACTGACTAGGATTTTCATCTTAAGCAGATTTTAAACTCATTTGAACATATTTCCAATTGAAATTATTTCAGTGCGTTCTAGTACTTTTTTTTAACTTTTGAATTTAATTTTGTAAGAAATAAATGGAACTGTGGTGGTGGTTTTTTGAAACTGGACACTAAAAGGGTGAAATTTACTTAATATCAATTATACTTCAAATTTTAAAAAGCTTTAAAAAAAGAGAAGTAAATGTTGCAGAAGTATCTGCTAAATTAGAGCACTTTAGATAAACAGAACAAGTTGGGTATAGTATACTGAAGCTTAGAACATCATGAGCCCTAGATTTGAGGCCTAGCTATGCCACTAATTAACTGTGGGGCCTTGGGTGTGCAATTTAACCTCTGAAAACTCAGTTTATCATCTGTAAGATGAAGGGCTTATCCAGATTAGCATTTCTCAAAGTAGCATTTGGCAATGCTAGTTCTTCAGAATGTTTGGAGTTTTGTGTAAGAAAAAGGTGGGGAGGGGTGGGATTCCTTTGTCAAATAAATTTAAGAAGGGTTACATCAAGCAAAATCAAATAGGTTTATTTGGTGCTGGACTTCTCATGCTTTTTGCCTATATACAAAATGTGTACAGAATTCCCTAAATGTATTTAATCATCATACCCTTTATCCTCTCCACCCCAGCCTCCAGCATCTAGTGTGTAAACTTTGGGAGACATTTACTAAACCCTATTATCTTCTTGACAATTGTTCTGATAATTTTCTCAGGCAATAATTTTACTGCAACACTTAAGTTCAAATATAATGAAGCCTCAAGCAAAATGAAGTTATTAGTTGCTTATTATAATACAGTGATTTGTCACAGGGAATGAATAGTCAGGACCACACTTCATGTTGCATGTGTAGACACAGACACGTTCGATGTATTCATCATATAAATACATTTCAGGTTTGCCCCAGCATCTTTTGAGTGATTTCTATGTAGAAAGCAGGCTGAGGCTAGCAGAAATAAGAGATAACAGTACAAGTTTGGGCAGAGTCAAACCAAGGTCTATTGGAAAATATAAACAATGGTAGGCCTAAAAAATGTTTGAACTCTGTTACAAACTTGAATCAACTATTTTCTCTTTCCTCTCCAACAATTGTAAGAGCCAAGTCACAGTACAAAAGAGATCTCATTTTTAGCCCTATTCTGGGAGCCCCTATACTTATTGTTGGGGTGCAAATCTGGAAATGGGAGGATCTTTTTGAACTGAATGAACTAGATAAGCAGTAGACTGTTCTTCCACACCCTGATCAGCAGCCCAGCTTTATGCAGTAGTGCTTCTAAGAAAAAGCTCATCTTAACTTTCCCAAAATTCATTTGGTATATATCAAATTATTTATATGCTGTCAAAAATTGGCTGAAACCCAGTTATTCACAGCTATCCACAATTGCTAGAAAACTTAGCATATAATGTTCCTGTGGCCTCTCTGCCTTTCTAGGAGGAACTTATCTAGTTATTAATGGTTATTGGCCTCCTTTACCATTCTTTTGCAACAAAATCCTTCTGGACAGCACAAATATAGAAAATGTAAATAGGTCCCGTATAATAAATGACTACTTTTACAATAGTTTGACTATATGCTGTATATGATGAACCCCAGCAGTCTTCTCTCTTTCCTAATTTTATTTATTAGCAACAGTGGTTGCTTTTCTTATGTTACCAGAAATAATACAGTATTAAGCAATTCCCAACATATATTTCTTATAAGTTAAATCCAAATAAAAATCTTGCAATTAAATTAATGGCACCATTTTCTTGGAAAAAAGTTGAACAAATGCAATGAGGAAAATATGAAGTCCTCAGTCAGAGTTGCAGAAAATAAAATTATGGTATACACAATTGGAAACAGAAGGATAACAGAAGTTTGTGGCCCCTCCAAGGCAAAATTTCAAGAGTGACCTCACTGGTCCTTTACTTGAGAAAATAAACCGATTTAGGTGTCTTCTCCTTCACAATATTAGAGATACTTAGGTTTCATTTAAGCTTAAGAAGAAAGGAGGAAAACACAGCAGATATTATTGTTTTCTCCTGTATATTAGAGCAGTGTTTATCCATCAGCTAGTAAGTAACTAATTTTTAACAGTAGGATGCTTCCTTCTACTACTGACTATACTTATGCTACTATACTCCAGTCATCCTGTAAGGGAATCAGAAGTACCGACAGGGTCACTAATAAACCTCTGTGAATACCTTAAGTTGATATAACTCAACTTTGAATTAGTGAATTATAGTCTCACCTTCAGTCCCTAAACTATAACCTTTAACCTTTCCATAGTCTGCCTGGTCCCAGATGCTCCTCAGACCACTTGGGTGAAAACTGCTTTCATAGGGCTTCCCCGGTGGCTCAGTGGTTGAGAGTCCGCCTGCCGATGCAGGGGACACGGGTTCGTGCCCCAGTCTGGGAAGATCCCACATGCCGCGGAGCGGCTGGGCCCGTGAGCCATGGCCGCTGAGCCTGCGCGTCCAGAGCCTGTGCTCCGCAACGGGAGAGGCCACAACAGTGAGAGGCCCGTGTACCACAAAAAACACCAAACAACAACAACAAAAAACTGCTTTCATAATTGTAATATTTCTATACTTAGTTTGATATTGCTAACAAAGAATCAGATCTAGAGAATTAATACCATTAGCTTCTAAGACAGAGACATCAATTCTTGACCTAAATGTCAATAGTAAAAAATCTCATGGGATAATAAAATTGTATGGCTCTTCAGATTTATGGCTTTTTTTTTGTAATTTCCTTCAGTCCAGATATTTACAAAAGACCTTAAAAAATAATATATTTGATTTTGGTTATGCAAGATGGGTAAGTCCGAGAGATCTACTCTATAGCATAATATCTACAGTTAACAATACTGTATTGTATACTTATAAATTTGATAAAAAGATAGATCTTATGTCAAGTGTTCTTATCACAAATAATAATAAGTAATAAAAGGGCAGGAGGAAACTTTTGAAGGTGACGGACGGATAGGTTTATCACATAGATTGTGGTATGGTTTCACAGGTATATACTTACCTCCAAACTCATCAAACTGTATACATTAGTCATTTACAGCTTTTTGTATGTAAATCAGTCAATCAATAAGCAAACAAATAAATGGAAGAAATTAATTTTTTAAAGTAATAATATATTTGAACTTCTTCAAAAATAAAATAACTGCCAGTTATATATGTCTTGTTCCTGTTCTGCAAAGAAAAAAGACTGAAAATGTTACTTGAAAGTTTCCAGCAATACATTCAAGGTACATAGTAAGAGATTTTAAATGCTTATGGAATTGAAAGGATATCAGCTAATAAGTAATAATTTGTTACATAATACCTACTGACCCCAACACTCAAACGTTGCCAAAACTAAACTATGGGCTGAAAAGTTTCAAAAAGCTTTAGAACAAAATAGGAACTGGGCTTTCTTCCTATTGCAACAGAAAAACAGATGGAATGTGTCCCAGCCACAGAGAACATTTTACTGTCCAATGAGTCTTCTACCTGCTATTAAATGCCAGCAAATTCTTCCCAGAGGGGAAATCACAGACATTTTCCATATTTTGGGACAGAGCAAGATGAGTGTGTGCTCTTCATACCCTTGCCTACATGTCCCTACTATGTGCTAGGACAGGACTGCCATACTGGGCGACTGGAAAAAGGTGATGAGCTACATTTGAGGAGCAAGAGAGAAGATGCTCCTGGTCCTAAAATATCATCCTTCCACATTTTACTGCTTCATGCCAAGACCTTGAAGACTGTTAAAATGAAAATATTTGGGTTTGCAGCACTTTGGCAAATAGATTTGACCCCATTTGATTTCTCTGATCAAGTGGCAGAGGCTGTCTGTAATGTGCTGACCACCTCCAAACTCAGCAGAAAAGAATTCTGTTTTTGATTAGCGATGTCTGCTATGAACACAGAAGAAGAAATTTGTAACATGTAAGCTGAGTATTTCCTGACCCTTTTCTTTCTGCCACCATTATCTTGATTTTCCTTTGAAGATTCACTTCTTCCCTAACATGTCCATTTGCATTCTAAAATATTTGTATCTCTGTTTTTTAACACATTAAAATTCAGATCAGTTTGATTAAACAAGAAATGTGTCAATAATCATAGGTGTTCCCTCCTGTCAACCACGTAGGCAAGCTACTTGGTTGGTGCAGAGAAGGGAGATTTGCTCTAACTTCAGTCCTATAATAAATGCATTGAAGATGAAAATTTTGCATTGAATCATACACTTTGTGAAAACGTTCAGCAGTTAACAGAGCATTTTGCTGAGACAGAAAGAAAGAAAGGAAGAGAGAAGGAAAGAAAGGAGGAAAGAAGGAAAGAAAGGAAGAGAGAGAGGAAGGAAGGAAGGAAGGGAGGGAGGGAGGAAGGAAGGAAGGTGATCAAAATATATTTCAAGCCAGTACAGTGTTGTTCAAGATATTTTAAAAGTGGTATAGAATTATATAACAAAACAATATATCTGTGTGTGTGTATATATATATATATATATATATATATATATGATATATGAGATAATCTGCAGCAGCAAATTTTTTTCTGAAAAATTAAAGCTGTTTAAAAAGAAGGGCTACCTACCAGTAAAAGTTTCTAATACTGGTGTGCTTGGTTTCTTCTGCGAAAGGATATCTTATTTGATTTAATGTACTCCTAAAATACACTTACTTCCGTGTTTATCTCTTTTTCTCTAACCATTTATTTTCCATGACAGTTTGATCTTGCTATCTATGACACTTTTGAAGAAGTAAGTCCAGACTTTGTCAAAGGGGTGTTATATATCCTTTTCCATAAGACAATCTTTGAGACTTTCCTAATAGAGCTTGATCTTGGGATTCATGCTTTCAAAAATAAGTTTGAAGATTTTCTTTATTGAGCTATTTATTTCCTCTGTAGCACTTATCTCAATCTGTAATTATTTTGTTATCTGTTTCCCTGTTCTTTGTCTACCCCATACACTACATGAGGGCAGGGACTTGTCTGTCTTGTTCACTGCATCTCCAATACCAAGCAGAGTGTCTGGCACAATAATTGTGTGTGAAAAGGATGATGAATGAATGAATGAAGCTGATGGTGATAGAACAGAATACGGGTGCTTTTATTTTGCAAACAGGTTCTTCAACAATTTAAGTGGGAAGCTCCTAAGTAGAGCGTAGGAGCCTAGATTCCTAGGCCGCCACTCCCAGTGCATCCCTGCCATTCCTGGAATAAGGGATTATGAGCCCAAATCAGGTTTTCATGCCTCTGTTGGTCCTGACCCTACCTGGAACCTTTATTCAGCAAAGCAAGCTATGACACATTTTCTTCTCATTGTTTTACCATTTGAGTCTACACAAAAGTTTGAGCCTTTCAGTTCTCTGCCAAGAAACACTCTCTACACCATTCATAACATCTGGCCTACAGCTTTTAATAACCCACAGGATGCCTTGACATAAGCAACAGCTAATTTCATATTATGCAAGGTTTTGGTAATATTAAAAAATGAGATAATATACATGAAAGTGCTTTATAAACTATAAAATCCTATACAAATGAAACAGATAATGATCATGATTATTACTATAATCATTGTTGCCTTAGCTAAGACAGAAACCTCTTTGAAAAAGCCTTTTCACATTCTGTTCTTTTGGCTTTTAAGAAATACTGAGCTGCATGCTTTCAGAGAAATTGTTTCTTGGCATTAAAATAGAAAAAAATTTTTAAATCATATCAACACTTTCAAGTGCTATGTTATAAAAAAGAAGAGAAAAAACAAACAAAACCATTTCCTGTTGACCCAGATCCACCATTTATCCAAAATGTGGAGGACAGGCAATTCTGGGTAGTTTACATTTATCGGGCATATAACGTAAAGTTTGAAATATACTTTCATTTCCTACCACGAAGAATGAGGCTGATTCTCTTTTTACACAAATTATCTCCTTATCCTGCTTCACAGAAACTATCTCCTAGGGAAGAGACCTCGCTATACCAATCAACACAACAATATCACACCAGACTCATCAGACTCATCATAAGACTCATCAGATCACATCAGACTCATCATAAGAGAAATAGAAGTTGCCTTAAGTGTAACCTGAAGCATATCAGAAAGGTCCCCTAAACCCAAAGTCTCTACCTAGAGGTCTAGACTTGAGTTCTGAACAAATGGAATAATAATCCTAGTCTCCCTGACTACTTTCAACTAACAATCAAAAGTCATGCTAAGCAAATGGGAGTACAAAGATAAATACAGACAAACGTGCTTCTTTAGCATACAAACTGAATTACATGTTATCAAGAGAGCTCGCTGAAAAAAGGGCAGTATCAGAAAGGGTCTTACAAACAAGTTCATCTGTTTCACAGTTTTGACATTTGCTGTTCAAGAACATTCAGCTCTCTCCCACTACCCTGAGTAATATCACCGTTTCCTAATGATCCAGATAAAATAAAATGTAGACCAAGAGTCCCTGAAAACCCATAACTACTAAATAAATGATATAACAGGATTCTGAATAAGTTGATAGAGATTTCAAACATGAAACATACTTTCATGAGGGATTGTACTAGAAAAAATCTAGCTCATTAATTTTTGGACAAGCCAAAGCACTTTTCAAGGCTTATTTTTGCAACATCAGTTTCTCTTCCTTTAGCTCCCCTCTAGTTATGAAGAATCGGAGGGGAAAGTAATGAAATCTATCTCTGGTAAAAGGCATCTGATTAAAGAACCTCGATATTATTTACAAGCATTTGACACTGACTTGAGGTTTCACTGATGATTGGACTGGAAATTGGCATTTGTGAAGAAGCTCTTAAAAATATGTATAATTTAGCTTTGGTAGTTTGCTTAAAGTAGAGGTTAGGTTCTGCCAATGACCTTTCATGAACTTCTAGGAGTGGATAGTCTTTTGGTGAAAAGGTAAAAAATAAAGACTCCTTTTTCCTACCAAGGTGGTAATTATCCTTAAGTTTATGTAGCTCTGATGTTCGTGGGAGATCTTTATAATTTACTCCTGGGTAGATTCTCTCTGTGAAGCTTCTTTTTTTTCCCTTGAGAGAAACATTTTTTTTTAAACTAACATCCTTGCAAATTGGATAAGTGTGGCATTACAGTGGTTTGCAACCCATTGATAGAGGCTCATATGCTTTGAGCTTTAGTAACAGTATTTGAAAGAGAGATTAAAATCCCCTTAACCAGCAAGCATTCACTTTCTAAAAGTTCCTATTTCCAAGGCATGAAAGCACTGCATTTTGAAAGCCGTGTAAGTCCAAGCAAAGCAAAATGTACCTCTACACAAATGAGTTCAGTGGTGGTCAGGGCTTTCAGAAAATGATTTTTTTGAGGCTGTCTGCCAAAAGAGCTGGTCCTTCACTCAACATCACAGCATTCTTCTGCCATCATGGTAATTACACATGTTGCCAACCCAATTAAGATTGCATGGGGAGAGATGAGTATTCATTGTAGCCATTTCACTTTACAGTCAGTGGTAAATTCTGTGAGAAAACTTCATCCGGTGACTTTCCCATCCTGTTGGAAGGGGGGCCCTTGATAGTCAGCCAGAAATATGCAAACCTATCAATATAATTCATGCTGCTTAGGGGTTCAAAAAAACAGATATTTCCCAAGGGCAAATTAGCCTTTGGCATTGGAGCTCTAGATTATTTATCCACTCAGGCACATCTATACAATGAGAAACAACTGCCTAGAAAGGCAATAAAATGTTGCATACAGTTCCCAGGGGAAGGAAGGCCTGCCTGATGAAGCATTTAATCAAGTAGGTCACAGAGCTATTTGCCTTCTGCACGTGCAGGGGAGGTAGGCAGTGAAGCTGGTTGAGAGGAAGCCATCTAGCCCAGGGCCTGATTTTCTCCACGGGGCTCTTCAGGCCAAGTCCCAAAAGTCCACCTTCAGGCTCTTGAGGGGTGTTTCCAAGCTCAGAACGTCAGCTCTGCTTTCTCAGAAAACTCAGGGCAGGAAGGTGTTTATTCTCTTACACTCTTCTTGAACTTTCAGACTTGTGGTCAGAGCTTCTTGCTCATCATTTCGAGTGCTTTAGTTTTCTTTCCTCAATAATGATGGAGACTACACAAAGGCAGGATGATGACATGTCCCCACAGCATCTAAAAGAGTGCTTAGATGGATCATTGGTTCTTTTTTTTTTTTTTTCTTTTTTGCGGTACGCAAGCCTCTCACTGTTGTGGCCTCTCCCGTCGCGGAACACAGGCTCCGGACGCGCAGGCTAAGCGACCATGGCTTACGGGCCCAGCCGCTCCGCGGCATGTGGGATCTTCCCGGACCGGGGCACGAACCCGCGTCCCCTGCATTGGCAGGCGGACTCTCAACCACTGCGCCACCAGGGGAGCCCGGATCATTGGCTCTTGAAAAATACGTCTCGATGGGTCTATTTGTGGCTCCTCACCTAAACAAAATTTTTATTTGGAAATGGGAATACCCCCGTCACTTACGTAAACACTGCCTTCGCTTTCTTCTGATCTAAGCTTTTCCCTCAGCCCTTTCCATCTAATGGTTCCCTACTCTAAAGTCTCCCGGGTCCAAAATTTGCTACTTAAAAAATTTTCAGTGTATAGGTTTTCAAAGTAACTATGCATCAGAGCAAAAGCACAGTATCCATTTATCTAATAGTATTTTGCATTATAAGAATACAAGGGAAAAGATCTTCCAGAACCCTAGTTGATCATCTCTAGAGGAGTATCTGTACAGATTATCTGGCCTCCTTATTCAGGGAGCACAAAGAACCTTTCTTTATGTATTTGAGTATTATGGATGCATTTGTTTGTATAAAATGGGCAGGCTCTACAATGAGTTCCAGTGCTAACCCCCAGTTCCTCTTCACTGTAGAACTGCTGATGACTCATCTGGGGTCTCTGTGCACTCAGACATAACATAGGATAATTCCAGCTGTATTTTGGTCACATTATTTAGCTTTGATATCTCAAGTTTACAAATTTATAAAATGGAAACAGCGATAGTACCAGTTCAAAAGGCTGTTGGGGAGATTAAATGAGTTAATACATGTAAAGCACTTAGTGCCTAGCACTTGATGTGTACTCATCAATTAATAGTTCTTTTTTTTTTCTTCCAGATTTAGAGATGTTCTGATGTGTCCTAGTAAATCTTGTCCCATATCAGCTGAGAGTAGTAGGGAGATTCCTCTTAATTTGGGATTCTTAGTGCTGAGTCCTTAACCTTTTATCGTATACTTGTTCAAATGACAGGCTTCAAGTGATGACTCTATTTCTACAATCTCCAGATTATAACTTAGATTGAGAGATTCCTAAGGACACAAACTCTATCCTAAATTTCTTTGTATTACCCACCATGTCTAACACAGTATGTCACACAGAGTAAGAGCTCCATATTTATTTTTTGTTGATATTTTTTTCTGTTTCTTTCTCTCCCATTGTCCAAGGCTGATTATGGCAGCGTTCCACTCTTCATTCTCTTCCACACCGTGTGTGTTTTGATCTGCGAGGGGTTACAGAGCCTGTGAAGCATAAAGCAATGGGGAACCTAACACATCAGTAACCAAATATGTGATCCTTGCCAGAACTTTTGCTCTTTAGATGGAAGAAGGGGCAGAGATTTTTTGGACATATTTGTGTCCTGGGTCATGTCATTTGTGGGCTACTGGTGAGTTGCTTATGGGCAGGCACGCTGATAACGTTGGAAGGCAATACAAAATTTTCACCAAAAAATCAATAGAAGCCAATATGAGAAACATTGATTTTGATTGTAGCAACTTTGGCCACAACAGTGGGGGAGACAGTCCATAAAGGTGTGTTTATGAGAAATGCTCCACCATGTGAATGAAATAATGGATGAAAAATTCAAATTCACTGGGATAGACTCCTTTCCACACATTCTTATGTGGTCCAAGTACAAAATACCTTTATTCTCACCTATTCATTGCACCTTTGAATACAAATTCGATAGTGAATTGACTTCATTCTCTCCAGAGGAACTGTTTCCAGTGCTAAAAAATTCAGCCACAAAAGAAAACCCTTGTAGAGGAATTTCACTCCAGTGGGAAGAATCAACCCCCAAGCTACCAGATTGTTTTTTCATGAACTTTTTGGAAAATCCCTTCTCTTATTTAGTCCCTTACCTCCCCATTCGGCCTAATCCCTTTATGTTAGTTTCCAGAGTTATCTTGTTATTATTATTAATGTTATTAACATGCTATTTCAGACAGCCTACTCTCCGGTCCATAAGAGTGAAACATACCCTTTCTTTCCATCTACTGGCAAAAGACCTCTCTTGTACTTTTTTTTTCTTTAAGTTGTGACTTTTCCTGGCACTTTGGTTTCATCTCATTTGTTCTGTGACCTGTGTACAAGGCATGTCTTTTTAGTTTGAAATGAGGTAGGGTTTTTGGTGATCACTTACACATGTTGCTGTTTTCCCTTTGTTTCTCTGCCTACTCTGTTCTAAACCCCTCACATGATAAGGTGAACTCAATTGATTTTGAACCAGGTGAGAATTGAACTTTGGACTAAAGTTTTAAAACAAATGGGTTTTTCGAGTGAAGGGCTTTAATGATTTTTGCTTTTAAATTTTGCTCTTTTCAGTCATGTACCACAATGTTCATTGCAGCTCTATTTACAATAGCCAGGACATGGAAGCAACCTAAGTGTCCATCAACAAATGAATGGATAAAGAAGATGTGGCACATATATACAATGGAATATTATTCAGCCATAAAGATGTGGCACATATATACAATGGAATATTATTCAGCCATAAAAAGAAACAAAATTGAGTTATTTGTAGTGAGGTGGATGAACCTAGAGTCTGTCATACAGAGTGAAGTTAGAAAGAGAAAAACAAATACCATATGCTAACATGTATATATGGAATCAAAAAAAAATGGTTCTGAAGAACCTAGGGGCAGGACAGGAATAAAGACGCAGATGTAGAGAATGGACTTGAGGACACAGGGAGGGGGAAGGGTAAGCTGGGACGAAGTGAGAGAGTGGCATGGACTTATATACACTACCAAATGTAAAATAGATAGCTAGTGGGAAGCAGCCGCATAGCACAGGGAGATCAGCTCGGTGCTTTGTGACCACCTAGAGGGGTGGGATAGGGAGGGTGGGAGGGAGACGCAAAAGGGAGGGGATATGGAGATACATGTACACGTACAGCTGATTCACTTCGTTATACAGCAGCAACTAACACACCATTGTAAAGCAATTATACTCCAAAGATGTTTAAAAATTTTTTTTGCTCTTTTCAATGCTTTTCTAAAGCCTGGATGTTGTTTATCATTAGTAGAGAGCATTTGAACTGCATGACTAAAAAGATATCAACTATTATTCAGTGTGTTACATATTTTTTTAAACACATAAAATCAAATCAGAATTACTTGTTCATTAGTTGGTGACTTAAATTTGCACTATAATGAGAAGAATTTCATGCTATTATCCAGCATGAATTACTGAGGCAATCTCAAATAAGGAACTCTTCTTCCATTGGTCTGAACATCAGAAAAGGGGCAGTCATGTTTCACACTAGTTTCTGTGGCTGCCAAAGGGGTCAGGAAGATCCTTCATGATGTGGGATGAGGGCAGTGATAATTGCAAGAAACAGAGGCTCCTTAATTTCTGGAACCTAAGAGAAACCAGTGAGAAGGTTCCTGAAGGTAGGGATGAGATCTTTCTTTCTCATCCTACAAGCCCTCTCCTTCCCACCAGAATCAACAAGAGGGAATTTTAAAAAAAAGTCTAACATTAAATCTGAATTGAATTTTTAGTTTCGGTTAGAGTGAAAGCCTTTCAGATCTCCTAGAAATAATCACTAGGCAGTTGCTCCCTCCCCACCATAGAAAGTTACTTAATCTCTGCCTCAGTTTCCTCATCTTTGAAAGCTGTATAGCTTACCTCCTCCACCATCTCTCACATACCCAAACAAAAATATCAGTCCTGCTTGTTACTCGAGCTGTACAGCTTTGTATCTTCAACATAGGCTATTTCTACACAACTAAAGTATAACAGAGAATTGAAAGTAGTATGAAGAATTGAAGTCTCATGCCCAGTATCACTCTTGCAACACTCGGAGAATGACTGTCTTTTGAATAGCTGTTTAAGTGCCCTGAAACTAGACCCTGTGGTAAAGAGAGAAGTAGATGGTATAGGTAATACACCTATACCATGGTATAGGTAATACTACTTTACAGCCCATTTGCTTCAAACTTCACTTCACTTCAAACTTCACCCCAAGTTCACCAAAATGACTTGTGGTAAAACCAGTATCTTCCTAATTATCAAATCCAATGGAAAGCCAAGCTATTCCCATTCAGTATCTTAAGTGACCTCTCTGGAGCATGTGGCACTGTGAAAACGTGGACCACTCTCTTTATCTTGACTCTTTTCTTCTTTTTACTTTGGAGAGATATTATAGAAGAGACAAGGGTACCAAGTCTGGAATCAGATGCCACCTCCACTACTAGCTGGTACTCTCAGGCATGTTACCGGGCCTCTCTGTGCCTCAGTGTTCCCATCTTAAAAATGGAAATAATAGAGCTTACTTTATAAGGTTATTGTGTTCGTTGAGTTAACTGAAGCACAATGCTTAAAAAGAGCTCTCCCACGTAGTAGATTCAATAAATATTAGCTTCATTATTGATAACACTATTTTTCTTAGCGTTCTTCCTGTTCTGGTCATTGTCTCACGGTCTCCTTCAGGGGAACTAATTCCTTCACCTAATCCCATAAAATCAGCATCCTTGCCATTCTTGCTCCACACTCTCACCTTACACGATCTCATTCACCCCAAACCTTCACATACAATCAAGAGGTGAAAGGCCCTTCAATCTCTGTCTCCAGCCAGGCCTCTGAAGCTCCCAGCATATCTCCAAGTCCTTACTGTACAATCCCCCTTGTTTGTATTGTGGAAATCCCAAACGAACTCTTTGGCCAACCCAATGCTATCAGTACCTCAAATTTAATATGTCCACAGAGGAGCTCATCAGCCCCTTCACAGAACTTTAACCACCAGAGATGAGGCCATTCTATTCAAAAAAACATGGGCAACGTGGGACGGGACGAGGGGTTGGGGTGTGTGTGTTGAATGGTGACCATTCTCTGGCTCAGTTCCAGCACACGGTGGGCAAAGAGACTTCAATCCAAGAAGGTAGATTTGGCTCAGATTTTTATAAACCTTGCTTATAATTCTGAATTCCATTCCGTAGGGAGTGGGGGAATCATTGAAAATTTCCGATTAGAGCAGCACCTAAAATTGTGATCGCATGTTTCCAGCTCCCGTGTCAGCTATTAGACTCTAATGATATCATGGATGACCTCAGTTTCTCTCTCTGTCTTCTGTGTATCTCTTTCAAGAACAATCAAAGAGCTTCTTGCTGTCAGATTTTCTCTGAGCGAGCTGAAAATGTTCAATATGTGAACACGAATCCTTTCCCCCATGGAAACCTGAAGACCAGCTGCTCGGGCTCCCTGCCTTTTTCTGAAATCTCTGCTGAAATGAGATTATCCAGTTGCAGTTGCAGGACATCAGGCCTCTCTGATAGTTGTTGTTTCGTGGCCTGTTAGACTGCAGTATTTTAACTTGTACCTAGGAGGGTCTTTTTCACAGATTTCGTGAGTTATGATAACAGTTTAATATTAGATATCTCAGTAGATGGTAGATTCTGATTTATTGCACTGTCCATATATTCATGCAGCAAAAGACCAAAGGCCACAGCCCAAACTGGTTGCTCACTGGTAATAATTTAAGCTACTCTAGAGAGTTAGCAGGGCAGCCAGACAACTCATAGGAGAGGGCCTCAAAGCATCTTTGCTTTATCTGGTACGAAAATGTAGCAAGTCAGAGAAGACATCCTCACTCAAGACCATCCCCTAACACAGTGCAGGACAAAAGAGGATCACAACCACACCGGGTTTGGATGGCACGGAACACCTACAGCCAGGAAGAGAAATTTCTGACTGTTATATGCCGAGTACACAAAAATTACTCAGGAGGAACGCTGTTATTCACACCGTTTCATTCAATATCTATTAATTTAGCACCTACTATATACCAATACAAAGCACTCTTCCAGATGCTGGGAATGTTCCAATAAACAAATGGACAAAAATCCCCATACTCGTGGAACTGACATCCTGTTGCACTGAGAAGGAATTTGAGACATAAGAGAAAGTTTGGTTGGAAATGTTTGCTTACTGTTCTTACTGAGACCAAATTTCTTAATTGTACATCTATGCTCTAGTGTTAAAACAAATAAAAAAGCACACACACACACACTGAGATGTATGCCTATATATGTATATATTCATACATAATCATATATATCAATATAATTAACAACACCATTCCCCTCACCCCACATGTATTTTTACAAGTAAGAAGGTATTCTCTCAGATGGTGTCACAGTTGAAAAGAAAAGCAGATGGTGCTTCTGGACGAGGCAGCTTGCTTGCTGAAATGTCATGGATATACAGAAATAAAACCGAAAATGAAAGGCAAGAAAAATTCTCATTTGAATAACGAACTATCTCATGTTTCCTCAGAGCCACGTAGCTCAGATAATGAAAAGAAACACTCTCAGACCCTTTGTTCTGCGTGTACAGTAAAACTCAAACCACATGTCTGTCATGTAACAAGCCACTCTGGATAATTTCTTGAAGAATAATAATCACTGGACCACTTGTAAAATCCAGAAGGTACACCAGAGAAACTGGCACTGGGAGTAAACCATCCGAGGGCTAATTTGTGGGAACAAATGATACACTGAGTGTTGCATTTGAACTTTGAAACAATCACTCACACACAAAAGAAAACTAATGTCTGAGCCCGCTCTCCACCCCAGCTTCCTGTCACTGTTCATTTTTCAGTGTTCCCCGTAGTTGAAGGAAGCCCTCGGGACTCATGGCAGCAGATAGTTCAAAATGATGCCTATAAAGCTTTTATAATTATTATTATGTTAAACACATAACTTGGTGGCTTTGTTCTGTGACTATATGTGCTTATTTCAGCCTTATAATAGTTGCCAGATTCTGCTGCAGGATTTGTATCCTGCAGGGAAACACACAGACCACAGGTTCTCTCCTCTGCACACACAGTTCCACCAGCACTGGGCACACAGACAATGCCCATCACTGTGTTCTGGGAGCCTTGTCCAGACCTGAAGTGACAAAAGGGAGTGACTTTGGACAAATCAACAGCATGGAATTACAGGTGAAGAGTTGGGCTTTACTCCCTTGAAAGGTCTTTGAGGCCTGGGATAAATTTTGACTCAATACCAATTCAGCTGGTTTTAGGATCAGTTGTTTACTTAAATCTGTAACATCCAGATTTTACAAAAGCCAAGAGACCCATCCGCAGAGCCTGCCCAGAGTGTACTGTCTTCCAACTACCTTCTGGGGCAGGGAAAAATCCTTCGGGAAGGATGAAATGAACGATACTGGAGATGTGACCTTTAGCACTGTCAGGGTGGACCAGAACCAAGTGGTTAAGGCCCCTGGGATCCCAGTGATGTAGAAGAGGAGCCGACCATTGTATAAACCCCTCTGATTGCCGTCCCACCCCCGGACTTCCTCCTCCCAAAGCTGCTTCTGGGAGCAAAGCAATTTGCCTGCTGTTTGGAAACAAATCACCCCAGGTCTGAACAGACAGAACACACATTTCTTTTACGGAGAAGGTGAGATACCCTAAAAGCAATGTGAGCCAGCAAGGGAAGAGGTTTGGAAAATTGATTGAATTGTTTTCCCTTAAGAGTTATTTGGTTGAATAGTGAGAGGCCAATTGTTAGGGTTTGAAAACAATTCAGAAGCTGTAGAAATCCTTTGATTGTAACCTCCCTTGCCCAGACTTTGGTCTCATGAGAAAGAAAACGCTCCTCAATTAGACTCAGCAAATAATGGCTCTACGAAGGTTCTCAGTAAGGTCAGATGAATCAAAGTCAACAGGAGACAGCCGATAGCAGTGCTCTGCAGTCTGACAAATCCTGGTTTTAAAAATCAGGCTTCTCCTACATAGTGGAGAGGTCGGACAGCATATTGACCAGGTGGTCACAATTAAAATATCAAGGAAGGGCAGACAGACTTTGGTGCCTCTGGGTGTCATATCCTGAGAAGCACACGACCTCATCTCGGTAGTCGTCTGAACAGGACATGCATAAAGTTGACTCTAATCATAAGGAAACATCAGAAAAATAATTTTGGAGCACTTTATTTAAACGGGAGGAGTGAGGCTGGAGGCTTCACAAATGACAATGTGATAAAAGGCAATGAAAGGGTAACATGTGATCTTAGACTGGCTCCTGGATGGAGGGGGAAACGCTATAAAGAACACTGTTGGGCTAACTGAAACATCGAAATATTAATTAGAGATTAAAGTATCCAATGTTAAATGCCCTATTCTGGTTATGTGAGAGAACGTCCTTGTTCTTAGGAGATACACACTGAAGTATTTAGAAGTAAAGAGGCATAATATATGCAATATATTCTCAAATAGTTCAGAAAAATATATATATATGAGAGAGAGAGAGAAGATGGGACAGAATGGAAGAGAAAGAGAGAATGAGAAAGGAAGGAAGGGAGGGAGGGAGGAAGGAAGGAATTAAGGAAGGAAGAAGAGAGAAAGGAAGGATAGGAGGACAGGAAGAAGGGAAAAAGTAACTGGAGCAGAATATGAACAATAGGAGAACGTTGGTAAATCATATAGCGATGTTCTTTGTACCATTCATGCCACTTTCCTATAAATTGAAATTCATTCTAAATAAGTAGATTTTTTAAAAAGCTTTTAGGATGTATACAAGGGTGTCCTTTAAGAGAAGGCAGATTGGTTCCTCTATGTGTTCTAGTTTATTTCAGAATCTTCTCAGATTAAGGGTGATTAAATGATGAAGGAAGACATACATGGCATCCAGGCATTAGCTAAAACCTATATGAAAGGTTAAGTGAGTCTATTTTCTGATTATGATATTTGGTTAAGAAGGTATTTGAAAGACGTTTAATAATTTTTTTAAACAAATCAACAATACTATAATAGAGCATTTAGGAAACATAAATCAGTTTCTAAACTTAAAGAAAAAAAGCAGCCTCTAAAGCTTCTTGTCCAAGATACTCAACCTTTCTGGGCCGTGGTTTCCTTAGAATAACATGGAAAAAAATGCTACCTCGACTTCTTCTAAGGTTTACATGAGATAACATATGTATCGGTGTACATGTTTTACTGTAACTAAAAACATAACTCAAAGTAGTTTAAATAGTAAGGGAATTTATTATCTCACAGAAGAAGGTGTTCCAGATCAGGATATTGTCTCAGAATAAATATGCTGAACTTACTCTACTCCCTCTTTTCATGTCCTGCCCGTGTTCCCATTGGTTAGAGCCAACCGGAAGCCAGAGGACAAGACAGCCCATCCACACAGGTCCAGACAAGTCGGCCTTTCACAGCAAAGAGAAGGGTGAGAAGAGTAGATGATGGCTATGCAGGGTGAAAGGAGGATATCTGCCCAGCTCAGCCTAGGTTTGGTTTATTGATTTAATGACTGTGACATCAAGGATCTAGATCCTTCCATTAGTCTGCCACCTAGAACTTTGGCTTCTTCCCCCCAAAAATGGAAAAACTCATTCCTTTCAGTCAGATTTCCCAGATTAGGTCTCATGCCCGGCCTAAATCCAATGACCCATTAGGTGAGTGCAGTGCTCTGATGGGCTTAAACCTGGGTTTTCAGAAGCCCCTACAGGAGAGAGAATGGAATTACTATGAAGGGATTAGCCTGTTTAGAAACCATTCCTTTGTTGCTGCACAAAGGAAGGGGTTGGAACGGAGGTCAGAGAGTTAATCTCAGCGTCTACTATAGATGTAAAGCACCCCTACAATTCCTGGCACTGACTGGGTGCTTAATCATTTTTTTTTCTTCCTGCTGGGCAAGGCCCTCTGCCAAGCACTTTTCTTGCTCCTAAACATTCTGGGCATTAGAATGTGATACATAATTTCTCTTTTTAGAGGATTTGCGATCCACACGAAGGAGATGAGGAATATGAACGTAAAAAATATGTAACCGAAGAATATCAGTGCAAAGTGGTATATTAAGTGCTCGCCTGGGGGCACTGGTTTGGGGCATTTAGAATAGTGGTTTCCGTGACATGGTCTCTTGTAGAGGGGTGGAAAGAGTAAAGCATTACAAGAGTTTAGGAATCCAAATGCTCATCGAGCATTAACCCTAGGTTTCAGGCTGTATGTGTTAATAGAATAAATATACACCCCGAGTGCACTCACTTTTCTTGGTGGTAGAGCAGCCTTCAGCAGTCTCCCCTGCAAATGGGTTGGGTGGTCTAGCACCACCAGTCCCTTACACACCGGGGCTTCTGTTAGCCACAAGCGGAGCGTGGCAGCCATGACCTCCAGCAGCTGGCTCCTGGCTACTCCTTAGACCAGTGCTGGTGCTGCCTGGATCCCCTTTCCAGTAAAAGCGCCTGCAGAAGTGACAAGTACCCTGGGGAGCCATCCCTCACCACCCAGTTCCCCCCAAGGCAGGCCCTGGTGAGCCAGCTCACTCTCCCCTCCTGGCCATGGTGTTGGAGTCCCCAGAGCTCTCAGACTCTCCCCAGGGCTCTAGTGGCGTGATCCTCTGTGAACTGGCTGGGGAAGCCAAGAGGAAGCAATTGGGTGGCTGGCAGGGCACAACTGCAGTCACCAGCCTCCGTGTCAGAGGCAACAGAGCCCTAGCTAGGCAGGCTGCAGTGAGCACAGAAGCAGTTGGGTTTCTTTTTGCAACAAAACACCAAAAATGGGGCTTCCCTGGTGGCGCAGTGGTTGAGAGTCCGCCTGCCGATGCAGGGGACACGGGTTCGTGCCCCGGTCTGGGAAGATCCCACATGCCGCGGAGCGGCTGGGCCCGTGAGCCATGGCCGCTGAGCCTGCGCGTCCGGAGCCTGTGCTCCGCAATGGGAGAGGCCACAACAGTGAGAGGCCCGCGTACTGCAAAAAAAAAAACTAATATTAAATGAACCACCATTGTCGTAACACATCCCTGAAGTGCTTTTCATGCTTTTGAGATATCAAACTGGAAAAAGTTGAGACCCCTGATTTAGGAGTTCTTAGTTGCTTTTACCTTAGTTGTTTTACCCTCCTCCTCCCAGCACACGTTCCTTGTCTTCCTCTGGGGATCATACGGGCTACTTCATTCTTGTCATGCTGTTCTGTGCCCCGTGAACTTTCTGCTGGAGTTTGTATTAAAGAAAGTACTGAGGAAAGGGAGAGATGTGCCTGGCAGGAGAACCTGACCCTTTTATAAGCTTCTGCTACCAGATCCCACTCACTCTGGCCTGGGCTTCAGAACATCCACTCTTCTTTCTGGACACAAAAGTGCTCTGTCAGAACTCTTGGGTTGGAGACCCATCTTGCCAAGGAACGATTTTCCACTGACAAATCAAGAACCACATGTGTGAATTTTCTGAGGAAAAACATCTATTTTCCCTCATTTCCCATTCTCAAGAGAGCAAGGTAATATTTTTCCTGTAGAGACAGTATTTCCTCTATTTCGTTCTCTCTAAGGGATTTGAAATTACATAGACTTTTTCCAAATCCTAACTCTGTATTTACTAATCGCATGACCTCAAGCTGCATTTTACCCATCAGTAAAAATGGCTTATGGTGAAAGATAGGATATTCATCTTTACACCGTCAAATACATATAGGAAGAATTCAGTAAACTGTTGAGTGTATGGAAGAATAAGTAAATAAATTCCTAAACATCCCTGTCCCAGCCAAACTAGACCATGATCTTCTTTAAAGCCATAGAAATAAAACCTTAAGTGACAGATACAGCTGGAGTGGTCTTGGGTGACCTGGAGAAGACATTCTCTTAATTGGAAACCTCCAGCTATTCCATTCTTGGTATATATCCCAAGGAGGTGCTCACACAGATCCAAGAGGACTTGTGCGAGGATGTCCACTGCAGCATTACATGTGGTGGCAGAGAGTTGGGGCAACATGGGTGTCTATCACTGGGAGTGTAACTGTCAGAAGAAATGGATTCAATATACACATGTCAACATGGATGTATCTTAAAACAATGGTGCTTAAGGACAAAAGTAAAACACAAAGCACTCTACACACAGGCACACAAAACAGCAATACTCATTTTGCCAGGAAAGCATGCAAACAAACGATTCACAATAAAAGCCATTGCCTTTCTTTCTTTCTTTTTTTTTTTTTTTTTTACTTACTTTCATGGCAGGCAAGGTGTAAAAGGGGAAAAATCAGTTTTATTAACCAGATGTTACAAAAACAATATACCATTCCTTTTCACACAAGAATAAAAAGCAAATCCAAGAAATTAGTTTGTTTAGTATGTCTTCAAATCACTTGACATTGGCAATAAAACATTAGCTGAGCTGGTATCTATTATAATTATGCATGCTGATGTATGTTATTTCTTATTCCATGGAACAAATGGCAACTCTCCAGAAACTCTTGGTCTGCTATTATATTGTAATATTCTTCAATACAGAGGAAAACTTTTTAAAAAACTTTTTCCACTTTTGTTTGAAATGATTTCCCATGCCTTTCATGGACCTTGGTAATGTTCCAAAACTTTTCTAATCAATCTAACTTTGTAAGTTGTCAGAGCAGATTTTCTTCCCTAAAATTTCTATGACACTATACATTTAATATCTTTTATACATAAATCCTTCTATTGTTTTTTCTTTGTATTGTTTCCTTTGTTTCTTGAGTCATTTTTTAAAGATCTATTGAGTTATCTCCAATTTTAAAAGCTTTATTAAATAAAGTAGCTCTAGAATTCTATTTTCAGAAAAACTGAATCTGCAAAATCTTTTTGACAATTTTCTAACATGTTACTTGGGGTTTGTGACTCACTTCATTTGAAAAGTTTCTAAAAAGGGGAGTGTTAGAACTCTGAGGAGTATGAACTGTTTTGATTGAACTAGTTGACAAATTCAGTCACATAACCAGAGAATTCTGATAAGAAGTTTGATGATTATGGGATTGTTTTGTTGTTCTTTTCATATATTGAGTGGCTGCCTTCATGAGTTTACCAAAACAGAATTTTTGTTTGTTATGTTTTTGCCTCATTCTAGTCCATAATCAAAAACTAACTATATCGGGCTTCCCTGGTGGCGCAGTGGTTGAGAGTCCGCCTGCCGATGCAGGGGACACGGGTTCGTGCCCCGGTCTGGGAAGACCCCACATGCCGCGGAGCGGCTGGGCCCGTGAGCCATGGCCGCTGAGCCTGCGCGTCCGGAGCCTGTGCTCCGCAACGGGAGAGGCCACAACAGTGAGAGGCCCGCGTACCGCAAAAAAAAAAAAAAAAAAAAGTAAAGATTAAAATTAAACAATAATTGTAACTTGATAAATGAAAGTTCCTTCTTCATGTAAACAGTTTACAAATCTCCCATGTTCAGAAGTTGTTTTCATTGTCTTCTTTGGCCATTAGCATCACTGACATAAAAATATCACACTGCACAAGCTCTTTCATCTATCCACATGATATTGGCCTCCATTCCTAAAGAAAATCCTCTCTATGGTTTCTGTGGGCCATTGGATTTGGTAATGTGAATAGAAAAATAACTATTGCCTGAAACAGAACATAAGGGCTGCTTATGGTGTATTAAAATAATAGATCAGTTTATTGTTATTGGTTTGTTTGGGAGATTTTGGGTTTGTAATTGCTGTCATCCTTTAATCTCCACCTGCAGTGCAGTGTAATTTAGGAGGCGCTGGGTGTTGGTTCCATGTGGCTCATTTATGTCCCTGCTACTCAGTGTGGTCTGGGGGCCAGCAACATCAGCATCTGCTGTTGTTTTTTGGTTGTGCAGACTCAAGCCCCAATATGCACTTGAATAGACTCTCCAGATGCTTTGCGTGCACTTGACAGCTTTGACCTTCTAACTGGCTTCTCCTTGCATTCATGTTCCTAACATGACTTCAGCTTCTGGGATGAATTACTTGTTTGTTGCTTAATGAAAATGATTATAACCCCACCAGCAATACTGTTTATTTCTGTGGACCTCTTTTTCACTGTAAGCAGTAACACAAAAGCAAACACATTGACTTTCTCCCCCAAGTTAATTAAATCAGTAGAGTCCCATTTAAATGCTCTTTACCTGAAGTTCCATCTTTAGGAACTGACCTTCTCTGAGATGTGGCCTCACTAGCAACTCAAAGCTCACCTCAAACACGTCTGTTAACAGATGTTAAAGTTATAAAAACCAAACAGTAAAAGTGGGTCAAGGAAAGAACGCCTGCAGGAAGGAGGAGTGCTTCAGAATGTTCTACTCATTCCCCCTTTGGTCCAAGGGGATTTCGCAGGTATCTTAAAGGCAGAAGGATCTGGCTACTGCAATTTCTGCGCAATAACTCTCCTTTGCTCCTTCCTTGAATTTAGCTCAGCAGTTCACAAACTCTAATGTGCTGAAGAATTACTGTACAGCAATCTTATGCAATAATATACATCTTGGCCTCGATGGCCTAGTGAGGAAATTTAAGGGTGGGTTTGACTTCATGAAATTTTTATCTTATGTAGTCATTTAAAACCTAATCTCCATATAAAATGGGCCTGTACTTTATTGTTTTAAACATCAGTAACTGAAGTTCCTGAAGTGTTTGTATCATGTGATTAAATATTCAGAATTACTAGATTATTTTGGCATCAATTTACCAGTCTTTTAAAGTGCATATGTTATATAGGTAAAATAACTGATAATTCAGGGAAATGCTCAAATGTTAATAATGGATTATCTGAGTGGGATGTAAAAGTGACATTATATAACAAATTAAAAGTGGAAAAACTGAGTCTGCTATTCACCACATAAAATACTATTCCTCTTTATATAATGTTACCTTAGCTGTCCAACTACAATTAAGGTTTGAGTTGCATATTATATTTCAGTATTGTATTAACTTTGTGTGTTACTGATTGTTCTTTCAAGAACATACATTGGAGAATATATGCAGAATTCTATATATTGTTTGCATCTCTTAAAGATCCACCAACCATTGGGAAGATGTCAGAATGGGTACGTGCTGACCTTGGAACCACTTACCTTTGTGTTACTCCTGTACGTGCCATGTGGGGAAAAAAGGACTGAACATTAAAGAGTATGTGATTGACTGAGAACAGTAAAGACCAGCCAAGTCAGTGCTCATGAGATAGTAAAAATCTTAGTTATTTTGCAACATGAACCTTTCTGTTACTTTGGGTTTAAGGCTAAAGAAGCATTATATAAATACGTTGACATTAGACTGCTGACAAAGTAGAAATGTTTTGTTTTCTGAAAACACCACAGACTATTTCTGAAATGTTTAGACTTTGGCATTAACCAAATGTACTTTCCAAGTACCTTTCCCCTATTTATAAATATGAATACATATAGTCCATATGTTTCTGATTAACTTGCAACTAATTTATCAAAATTGGCAAGACCTATTTGCTAAGCACAAGGTCTAGGGAGTCCATGAAAAAAAAAAGAAAGTCTTTTAAAATCTTCCTTTTGGATTCAGTTAATCCAGAGGGTATTCAAACTCTGATTATGAGAGTTTATTAAAAGTTGAGAAGCCATTGCATGTTTCTTTTCACTTTATTTTTTTTCAAACTTTAAAAAAAATTATTATTTATTTGGTCGCGCCGGGTCTTAGTTGTGGCAGGCAGGTTCCTTAGTTGTGGCTCATGGGCTCCTTTAGTTGTGGCTCGAGGGCTTCTTAATTGCTGCTCGTTGGCTCCTTAGTTGCAGCATGCGAACTCTTAGTTGCGGCATGCGTGTGGGATCTATTTCCCTGACCAGAGATCGAACGCAGGCCCCCTGCATTGGGATCGTGGAGTCTTACCCACTGGACCACCAGGGAAGTTCCACTTTATTTTTCCTATCTTATCTCCTTTGCTATTCTAAGAGGTCCCCAATTCTCCTATTGTTTGCTTTGCTCTCAGGATAGGTGGGACAGGTCCATTAACAATATTAACAATGATAAATCCCCAAAATGTGTATTATGAACATGAATGCTTTCATCCCCCTTGATTCTTATTTTCAAAAAGAAAAAAGTTATTTGAAGTCAACTGTACAATAAATTCAGCACATGTGCTTTGAGTTTCTTCCATACTTAACTGATGGTGTGTTTCAGTCTAGATCTTCTCCACTTAAACATTCCCTAAAACCCAATACAGAAGCTAAGTGTGCATATTAGCAATTGAACAGCTGAATATCTACACATCAATCTATCTGTTAATTAATCAGTTAAGAAATATTTCATATTATCCAGTCTCCCAAATGTGCCTTATCATAGGACTTACTTGAGCACTTCCTTAACACACAGAATCCCAGGTCCCTGCTCTGGAAGCTGCGGAATGGGTATGTTTAAACAATGCCCCAGAGTGATTCTTGACAGTCTGGTCCCCACAGACACTATGCAGTTAATTATGCTGCTATGAAACAGAAGTTCTCAAAAGGCCTTGATTTGGGGTCATTTTAAACTTTTCAATGAAGATTACATTTTAAATGTACAATTATATGTGATTTAGTATCTATATATCATAAGACCTTTCCTATTACTATATTTATGAACTGGAAGATTTCCTGTATCAGACCACTTGTCTCAATTTTTCCTTTGGAAAAATGATCAACATAATGACCATAAGTATGGACAAAAAGACCATAAGTATGGTCTTTTTCTTCAAGAAGATTGAAGAAGCTGTTTAGACAGGGGATGTAATATGATGGTGACAGCCACAAACTAGCTTTGTGATTTTGGACAAGCTACTTCATGTTTTTGAAATTTATATTTGGCCACAAAGGCAAATATCAAAATTAGAAATGGAGTCGCATATACTTTGAAAACAAAGTAGCGCTATGTCATTGTTTTTACTTTATTTGGTCAAAGTATTTATTTTTACTTTGTATTTTAGGTAACATTAAAAGAGTGGTAAATGTGTAAGTTTACTGTTATAAAATGGGGGGCATGGATTAAAACAGGTTAAGTATAGGTTTAAGCAGTGCATTTGTTTTCTATTGCTGTGTAGCAAATTATCACAAACTTAGCAGCTTCAAAAAACACATTTTATGTCCTAGCTTCTATGGATCAGAAGTCCAGATATAGCTTAGCTGGCTCTTCTGCTCAGGATCTCATCAGTCTGTAATGCTGGATTGATTTAGAGCCTTGAATAGGGAAGAATCTGTTTCTAAGCTCATTCACATTGCTGGGAGAATTTATTTTGGTTATAGGACTTTGGTTATAGGACTGAGGGCTCTTGCTTCTTACTGGTCATCAGCTGGAGGCCACCCACAATTCCCAGCCCTCTCCATTGGCCGTTTACACCATGGCCATTTGCTTTTTCAAGGCCAGCAGGAGAATTTCTCTCTCCAGTTCACTAAGATGGAGTCTCATATAACAAAACAATCAATGAGTGACATCCAGCACCTTTGCTATATTCTACTGATTAGAAGCAAATCATAGGCTTTATCCGCTCAAGCGGAAGGAATTCTACTAGAGGCATGAATCATGTGGGTCACCACGAGTGGGTCCACTTCAGTGGTGTCAACTAGATGATCTCTTGAGTAAGTTATTTACTTAGAAAATAGTGTGGCTTGAAATATGGTCCCTAGACCTCATACGTGAAAATCTCCTGAACTGCTTTCTAAAAATGCAGATTACTAGGTCCAAAGCCATACCTGCTGAATCAGAATGTCTTGGAACAGGTTGAGGGAATCCTCGTTTTTCACAAGCTCCCAGGTTATTCTGGTGCATATTAACGTTTGGGGACATGATGATTCCTATGATTCTGTAAGTTAATTGTGGAAAAGTAACCTTTAAAAGGCAATGAGGATACCAAAGAAAAAATAAATTGGACTTCATTAAAATAAAAACTTTTATGTTTCAAAGGACACTGTCAAGAAAATGAAAAGACAATTCACAAAATGAATAATGTACCTAATAAGGATCGATTTTCCAGAATATATTCTTACAACTCAAGAAGACAAATGACCCAATAAAAAAAGGGGCAGAGAATTTGAATAGACATTTCTCCAAAGAAGATATAAGAATCTTTCCATAGGCATGTGAAGATACTCAACATTATTAGTCATTAGGAAAATGCAAGTCAGAACCTCAATGAGATACTACTTCACACTCATTAGGGTACTAAAATAAAAAAGATGAACAATAACAAGTGTTGGTGAGGACATGAAGAAATTGGAACCCTTACGTATTGTGGGTGACAGTGACTCCCTCCTTGATCAGACTTAAGTCAGGCTTCTCTGAGCCCTCATCTCCACTAGACATCATCCTTGGCCTGCCCATTCTTGGATTGATGGGCCCAGTTCAGCAAGAATCCTGCCAAGACAGTTTAGCAAGAATCACCCACCTTGATACCCAACGCAGATCCTCTTAATGATTTTCCATCCACCCACTCTCTCACCCTGCCAGCTGGCTGTAAATTCTCAGCTGTTCCTGTTATATCTGGAGTTGAGTTCAATCTCTCTCTCCTGTTGCAATAATTTTGAATAAGTCTTCCTTGCCTATTTAACTCCATCCAGTGCAATTTTTATATGACAATGGTGAAAATGTAAAGTGGTGCAGCTATTTTGAAAACAGTTTGGCGGTTCCTCAAGAGGTTAAATATAGAGTTACCCAGCAATTCCATCTCTAGGTACATATCCAAGAGAACTGAAAAGATACCTTCACAAAAATAATTTGCACACAAATGTTCATAGCATATTCATAATAGCCAGAAAACAGAAACAACTCAAATGTCTATCAACGGATGAGTGGAAAAACAAAATGTAATATATCCATGCAATGGAATATCGGTCATCCATGAAAAGAAATGTAGTACTAATAGATGTTAAAACGTGGATGATATGAAGACATTTTGCTTAGTAAAAGAAGCCAGGTATATAAGGCTATGTATCATATAATTCCATTTATATGAATGTCCAGAAGAATCCATAGAGACAGAAAGGAGATGAATGGCTGTCAGGGCTGAGGGAGGAGGGGATTGGGGACTGACTGCTAATGGGTACGAGGTTTCTTTTCAGGATCATGTAAATTCCCTGGAGTTAGATAGTGTTAATGATTGCACAATCTTGTGAATATACTAAAGGCCACAGAATTTTATACTTTAAGAATGTGAACTTTACAGTATATGGATTATATTTCAATTTTTTGAAGTATATTTTAAAAAGCAGTGAGGAAGAATCATCTTCTAAATGAACTTGCCTCGTGTGTGTTTGTGTTGTGTGTATGTCTGAGTGTTGAAAATGAATATTCATTATGAGACTAAAATAGAAATACTGAATGTTAATATTTCAAACAAGTACACCATCAGAATCCCTTCTCTTTTCCCAGTCGCTATACCTCACCTTACATTAAGCTTTTAAGGATTTGTCATCCTTAAATAATCAATAGAAAAGACACAGGGAACTAATATGCGTGAATAAACCTTTTCTGCATCACATTATCAGAGATACACACATCTTCTCAGGTACATAGCTTATCTCACCTGTGCTTCTCTCAAGCTTTATGTTATCCAGGAAAGGGGAAAAAAAGGAGAAGGAGGGGAAGGAGGAGAATAAGCAGAGGGAGAAGGAAAAGAGATCAAAAAAGAAAAGGAGAGGAGAGAGTCATCAATGTGCATCCCCGAAACTAAGCTTTCTGGCTTCGTGCTTTGAAGCTACTGCTGGTTTTCTCCAACACCTTCTTGAGATTAGGCATTTTGGCTGCAGAGCATGTTATAGTACCTTCCATAAAACATTCTGCAATATTCATTTGTAGCTGTTGAGTTACATAGCCAGTAGTTTGGAAGGAGAGAAATAAACTGCTTTGCATAAGAAAGAAACAGGAAACTCATGGGTGAGAGACAAGCAATTAAAACAGCCTAAGGAGGGGTGGGAGAATCTATTTAAAAGACAGGGTCCCAATAAAATGGTGAGATGTCCAGCTCCACGGCAGGGATTAGCCATTGAGAATGCGGAGGGACTTTTTAAGAACAGGATTCTCTAATACTATTGAAAGTCACTTTCTGAGTGGTGCTATAGTAAATACCACTTGCTTTCCCTCGAAGTCTGCTGAATGCACAGCCTTGTGCATGTGGTAGTGTAAGGGGTGAATAAAAGCCAGGGCTCAGGGAGAGACTCCAGTATGCAGGTGAGGCAGTGTGTGGGTTGCAAATGAACTGCACATGTAATGAGGTGAGAGAGTAGGGATGTGTAAAAAGCAGGAGATATACCTGATGAGGGGATATCTTGACTGTATCAGGAGGACCCCTGCATTTCCCAGTCTGTGTTCTGCTCATCTTTCTTCTCAGAAGAGATGGTAATAGGGCCTCCTATGAGTCAACAAAGAGTAAAACTGAAAATATTAAGCTTATATGTTTCTTACCCTATGGACCAATTGTGATTATTTCTGGTCTGATCTTGAGTAAGGACTTGTAAGAATTCAATGTGCAGCATGTCACATACAGAGAATGACCCAAGTCCCTGCCAAAAGACCGGGTTTGAGCCGGTACACCCTGGCCTGCCCATCCAGCCATATTCACTGGGCAACTACAAAGTGTTTAACGCCTTGATCCATGTTTTGGCATGAAGATCAATAAAAGATGGTCTCTGCTATTAAGGAAATAGCTGATCTGTGCTTAAAATGCAAATATAGCGTTAATGGTGCTCAAGTTCAGTGCTACTCAGAGTGTGATCTGAACACCACTGCTAGTCCACAGATGTTTATTGTTTCAAGATAAGTACAGAAATTGAAAGTAAGTGTTTAAAATTTTATTGTACATTGACAGAGTAATTTTGTATCTGTTGAATCTAATGATTAATAATTGTGATTGTATTTTACATCTTTTTATTTCATTTTTCTATGAATTTATTTGTATTGTATTTTACAAAATTATTAGTCCATGATAGATTGGAGCTAAAGAAAATACTAGTCCTTCACCACTGATACTTTGCGAAATTCTGTTCTAAAAGAGAGATGTGGGACGCACTATAAACTTTCCCTGGAGAGTCAGGGTAAACCTCCCAGAGGAGATGATTCTTCAGGAGAAACCTCAAAGATAAATAGATTTGTCAGTCAGGAGAGGGAAGAAAGGCATTGCAGGAAAGAAGAAGCGCTTATACCAAGGTAGAGAGTCATCAGACAGCAAGGTGCTCTCAGAGAACTGCAAATATTTCAGCATGGTTAGCATGGGTGCTGGGTAGGGGGGCAGGGGAAATTACCAAGATGAAATTGGAAAACGGCCTTATACCTAAGTTTGAATTTCATATTGCAGGCAATGTGTGAGGGTAGCAGGTAGGAAATATAGCTTGTCTTAGTCTGCTTGGGCTACCATAGCAAATTACTATAGGCTGGATGGCTTAAACAACAGATGTTTATTTCTCACAGTTCTGGAGGCTAGGAAGTCCAAGATCAAGGTGCTAGCAGATTTGGTTCTTGGTAATAGCTTTCTTCCTGACTTGCAGACCACCACCTTCTCACTGTGTCTCTACGTGGCAGACAGAGGAAGCTAAGGGCACTGATCCCATTAAGGGGGGGTCCATCCTCATTATCTCATCTCCCAAAGGCCCCACCTCCTAATACAATCACATTGGGGGTCAGGACTTTACACATGAATGGGGGTGGGGGGCACAAATGTATCTCCAAACATTCAGTCCATAACATAGCTAATGAGTTGGCCATATCTTATTAGAGTAGTAACTGTACATCCAGAAGAGCTGTCCAGTAGGCAACTATGTATACCAGCAAGGTACACTGCAGAGACTCAGCTAGGTTCAAGATTCGGTTTGTAAAGTCATCAACCTAAAGGTGACAGTTAAAGCCAGGGAAGCACTATGATGCTACAGATAAGAAATATAGAGTGAATAAAGAAGAGGGTCAAAAACCACGGCAGCTCCAAGGTGCAGACAGGGAAAGAGGAGTCTGCTTAGGATTCCATAACACTCTGTCAGAGAGGGAGGAGGAGAATGGGAATGCAGAGTCAAAGAAGCAAAAGAGAATTCCAAGGATGGGGAAGGGCTATTCAGGAAGCACTAAGAAATTGATGTACCCCCTAGTGCCTCCTATTGGCTGGCCTTGTTGCTTAAAATTTCATCATTGATCATCCCAAATGATGGCAACCTGGTGGTGGAAAGAGACAAGAGTATCTTGACTCGGCTTAGTTTCAGTTCAGACTTTGCTACTTATTGTGTCACCACCAGCAAATCATTTAGCCCCTCAGAACCATAGTGTGGTCATCTACAAAAATCAGGATACTATTGGGTTGGCAAAAAAGTTCATTTGGGTTTTCCCATAAGATGTTATAGAAAACCCCGAACGAACTTTTTGGCCAACCCAATATTTCTAGCCGTCTTCTCTTTCATGGGGTTGTCAGTATTGAGTGAAACCATACGTGTGATTATTAAAATGCTATATCTGCAAAATGATAATATTTTAAAAGTCTCCTGCTAAGCTGCAACATCTTAACTGAGAAGAGTTAATCCAGAATCAAATTTATGGATAATTACTTCTCATCAGCTTCCTCTCAGTGATGGAACATATGCTTAGGTGATCATAGGAAATGTCCACAGCAGGAAATACAAAGCTGGGCATCAGAGGGACACTGCGGAGATGGATGACAACTGAGGACAGGGGCTGTTGAAGAGGAAAATTGTCCTGGGCCAGAATCACTGGCAATAGAATGGGTCATGAATTCACAGCATTCCAAAGTCCCTGCAATCCGGTGAAAGGACAGGTGGTCCTTTGAACTTAAGTTTTAAAGTTACATTTAAAAGGCACATGCAGTAGAATAGGCCCTTTAAAAGAAATAATAGCTTAACTGTTGGCACAATTACCAGGAGGTTTTCTAGTGTTAAGTATACATTCTGAAAATAGAAAGGACATTTCATAAAACTTCCTCTCTAGCCAAACAATCAAAAGCAAGTGTTAAAACTCTCAGACCTTTGGATGACAGAATTACTGAACTCAGGGAGGAGATACATTTCTTACCCTGGGACCTCTAAAATTACTGGTAACATGACTATGGAAAACGTGTCAAACGAAAGCACCAACTTCAGACAACGTAAGTTCCCAATTTCCCCATGAAGAATATCAAATGTTTTAGACTTACTGGGCCAAACATATGCTCAAGTTAGGTAAAGAGAGTGTGTTATAATATTTTTCATTTCTCTTGCTATCCATTTATTGTTAATAATTACAAGGAAAATGAAGGTGATAAGTTGACAAAATACAGACTAGATGTCTTGATGGTCAAATTTAGTTCTGATTAAGGCAACTGCTATTAGGGAATTTCCCATAAAGGGACTTAAGTCTTCCAGCCTTGGGCTTAAGGAGAAAAGAAGTTATTGATGTAGAAATAAATGAAATAAAAGAATAGGGAGATGCCCTTCCAAGTGAAAGATTCTAAAGGGAGACAACTTTTCTTGAAAGCATGTATTCATTCATAAAACAAATTACACTACAATTATTAATTGAGCCCTTTTATGTGCCAGACATGTTGACATGTCTCTGGGGAGAGAGCAGGAAGAACTTGGAAGGGGCCCCTGCTCTTATGAAGTTCACAGTATAGTTGGGAAGACTTAGATCAATCAAGCAATTACCTAACTGGACAGACAATGCAGTGTTGGTTGGAGATGAATGAAAGGTCATTTGAGGCTGTGGATGCTGTTAATGTCTATAGCATCCCCTTTCCCTCCGATTGCTATTTGCCTCACACACTGTGACTCTGTTCCAGCCTTCCTTTGCTTTTAACAAAAAAATCTGAAAGGTTTCGGTTGCATGTCAGAAACCGAAGAAGCTCCTTGGCTCATCATAGAATCAAGTGCAGGTTCCCTCGCGGCAGCCAAAGTTAAGCCGTCAAACTAATGACATGCGTACTACCTATTGTGCTTCATGGTAATTAACCTAAATGGTTCAGGTAAATCACTTTAACTTGTATTATGCTGACAGACTCAAACTACTTTTTTTGCTATTTTTCTCTTTACCTTTTAGTTTAATCTTGTCTGTTGTTGACATCATAGATCATGCTAGGAGACATCACTGTTTCTCCAATTTGCTACTGTCTGAAATTCCTTCCAAAATGATAAGAGAAAGGAGTGGTGTCTTGTATCCCAGAAGCAGGGCTGGAATGAGTGAAGTTGAAGAGTCAGAGCTCCATATGCATGGGCCCTTCCAAGCAACTTTTTGTATTTGTGTATTCTTTTTTCTTGAAGAGTGTCCCCAAAACCTGGATCCACCCTCAAACAAGATTCAAACTAAAAAACTATATGCCCCTGAGAATAAAAAATGTTGACAAAGTATATTCCTATCATATCAACGGGGCATCACAATAAAAGACGTATTTGCAGGTGGGCCAGGACTGTCCAGGGAGGGAGGAAAAGGTATAGAAATAAACTGTACTGGTCTTCTTTACTCTTGCTTGGGACGGACAGTGTTCAAACATTCAATAATTCAACAAATAGTTATTGTGTGCTCACTCTGTGCCAGGCAGTGTCCTAGAAAAGTGGGATTTATCAGGAAAATGAAACAAATAATAATACCTGACTTGTAGAGCTTACGATCTAGCAAGGGAAGACAGACAATAAACAGTAAGCATAATAAGTAAACATCTATTACCTTAGAAGGTAATAAATACAACAGGGGGGAAAGGTAGAGCAGGATAAGGGAGACTGAGAGTGTAGAGTGAGAAAAAAAGTTCCACACTGATAGGAAAAGACTGGTTATTTTTGTAGCTCTAGTAACAAGACAACTTCAGTGAATCAGGGCAACTCACCTCTGTGAACACACTTTTACAAGCCAAGCAATCAAGTGTCAATCCCTTTCTTCTAAAAGTCAGCCAATCAGAAAGGAACTCCTTCCAAAAAAACATACCTCTGAGTGCCAACCCACCAATCAACAGCAGTCTCTTGGAGTAATCTTTCTTCTACCAATGACTTCATGCCTCTGAAATTCTGCCAATCCTTAAACTTCATGTTTCCCAAAACTTTATGTAAGATTAACGTAACAGTCTGCTCTCTGCTTTGCTTGGAGAAGCTGTGGGTGATCTGCATAGCTCTCTCTGACCATAGCAAGCAAAACAATTGAGCTTTGTCTTTTTAATCTCTGAGATCCTAACGAATTGATGGGTAGACAGTATCATGTGGTGGACAATTGGACAGAGTAGATCCCATTGAGAAGATGACATTTGAGCAAAGATAAGAAAGCTAGAGAGTTAGCCAAGCGAGTAACTGGAGGCAGTACTAAGAAGGGATGAAAAAGGAGTTCACTCTTCCCTAGATCAGTTCCTGAGTTCTTCTCAGCAGGAGGTTAATGTTTAAAAACATGGACTTTTTAATGACATGGTTCTTACATGCAAACTTACTACGCTACTTGGTGTTTAATCAGAGAAACAGGAATCTATTCCAATTGAAAGAAAAATTGACAGTGTTAGACATATTGAGAGATGGGCCGTGGGTCTCCAAAAAGGTAACTTCTTGAGGATTTTCATGGAAAATTTGATTATATTTAAATATCACTTTACTTACTGATTTTCAAACCTTATCACCAGGTAACATACAATTCCATTTGTATGGAGACATAATGCTGCTAACACTATATTTCAGGTACTATTAAGTAAGTTAATTTATTTAATCCTCATAATAACTCTATAAACTTATATGCATGCATCCCTATACACATACATAAAAATCCTATAAAGTTTTCATTTTACTTATGAAGGAACTGAGGAACAGAGAGGTTTAGCAGCTTACCAGTGTTACACATGTGGTAATAGCAGAGTTTGGGTTTCAGACCCAGGGAGTCTGGCTCTGGAGTCTGAACTTCCAGAAGACTAGGATATACTACTCTCTGAATGCTTTTATGATTAAGTACTGACTTTTGCAAACTCAAAAATGGTTACTTTCTTCCAAGCAAAGGAAAAGTGTCTTCTCACCAGGCAATCTGAAGTCACTGAATTTCACTGTGTAGCCAGAAAGGTGGTTAAGTGTTGAGAGAGTCAAAAGAAATGTAGCATGTACAGACCCCTGATGTTTAGATAAAACGAAACTCTCTAAGACAATAGAGAAACCTTCCTTGGCCTCCCCAGGTACATGGAGGTAGCATTTTCTGGGAATTAATAATCTGCTCATTCACCATTCTCCATGCCCCTCTGCACCTGCTGCATCCACCCTGCCCCTCCAGAATGGGGGCATCTGAGAAGGTAGAAATCTGCTGTCTTCCTCATAAAATCCTAGGTGCCTAGTACGGGGCCTGGCACAAAATAGCATCTCAAAGTTGTTTTGAATGAAGTAATTAAATGAATGGGGGAAAAAGGAATAAAATTGTCATTTACATGATGATTGAACTTTCTGTTCTTTTTTATATCTATGTATGAGTCAAACATGCAACCATATATTATTCAGTAACCTTGAGGCTGCTGCTTGTCACTTTCATGGAGCCCCAGGTAATTATGCTGTCCTGAAAACACCCATTACTTAAGTAAAATCTTCAGATGTTTATCTCTAGGGGCAGTCAACTTTAGGTGACCTAAGGCAATTTTTGGAAGCAGTAGCTACTAAAACTAGTAGAGAGTGGTTGCTCTCTTTTATGTATATGGTAAATTTGCTGTCTTTAGTGTTGCCTTCAGAATAAGAGAAAGTATGTGCTTTTTAGGCTGAAGAGTAGAGATAATGAAATGGTGAGGAAAAGGCCAAATTCTTTGCTGGCTTCTAATGATAAGCAATAAAGACAGTTAAAGTTCAAGGGTGTGCCCTCTGAGGCAGAGTCTTTCACCTCAGGGCAATCTTTGCTTCTTTGTGAAACCAAACTGCCTAATTGGTACCCTCCTCTGGGTCCCAGGAGCCCTGTAAGTATCTAGGGCTCCCAGCTATCTAGCAATAATGGGGACAAGAGGGGAATACATTATCATTAAAGACTCATTGTCCTCCAAAGCTGGCAGTTTCAGCATTTGAAAACATCAAAATGTGCTAGGTCATTTAATAATTCACTTCCTGAAGTGCAGTCTAATTTTAATTGAAGTGTATGTTCTAATTAGCACTTCCTGAGAAACCTAAAATAGAACCACACTTCTAAATGTACCTCTTTGAGGAAGCCTGGCTTTCGTTTTATTGAACAGCTTTCCCTTCATCTTCATAACTTTGTAGTTCACATAGATTTTATAAAGATAACTTTATTTTATAAAGATAAATCTAAGGTGGGATTTTTTTTCCTTAGGATTTGTTCTCTCTCAGAATTCAGATGCCCGGCTCTGGAACAGAAAGTGAACATGAGTGCTTTGCAGATGATTTTTACTTATACATATGGCTAGTATGTTGTACATTCTAAACATTATATTTAATGCAGTAAATTCAAGTGCTTTCCATATATTTTTTTCCCTCCAACTCCATGTGGGTTAGTTCTTCCTCTACTATTTCATAACCTTGAGGGATATATTAATAGGCCAAAGAACAGCCACATACCAGCTGCAAATTGTATATAGTTAAGACTCTTTTGGCTGCAAGTAACACAAGACAGGTTAAACCATTAGGACAAATACTGTCTCATTAAATGGAAAGTCCAGAGTCAGGGCAAACTCCGAGTTTGATAAGCAGCCCAACAATGTCACCAAAGCCCTAGGTTCTTTCTTTCTCTCCTCTCTACTTAATTCAGTGTCAATGTCATCCAAAGGCTGGTTCCTCTTGTAGTACCAAGAAGGTTGACAGTGTTAATCAGGCCTTTATTCTTTCTTATTCTTGTCCAGCAGGAGAGAGAAAAGAGAATCTCTACCCACAAGCAAGGTCTCTGCTGTCAGCCTGGCTGGGCAATCTTAGGCTCCAGACGAATTATAGTTTCCAAGGAAATGTAGTCAACTTAGACCTTCAGTGACCAATATGGTGCCTGCTAGTCACATATGGCTACTGGGCACTTTGAAATGTGGCTGGTCTAAGATGATATGTACTGTAAGTGAAAAACATACCCTGGATTTCAAAGACTTAATATCAAAATTATATCACATATCTCAATAAGTTCTATATTGATTATATATTAAAATAATGTTAGATAAGATAAAATATATTATTAAAGTTAATCTTACCTGTTTATTTTTACTTTTTTTTTTTTTTTTTTTTTTTGCGGTACGCGAGCCTCTCACTGCTGCGGCCTCTCCCGTTGCGGAGCACAGGCTCCGGACACGCAGCCTCAGCGGCCATGGCCCACGGGCCCAGCCGCTCCACGGCATGTGGGATCCTCCCGGACTGGGGCAGCCCTATTTTTACTTTTTTAAAAAATGTGACTACTAGGGCTTCCCTGGTGGCGCAGTGGTTGGAGTCCGCCTGCCGATGCAGGGGATGCAGGTTCGTGCCCTGGTCCGGGAGGATCCCACATGCCGTGGAGCGGCTGGGCCCGTGGGCCATGGCCGCTGAGGCTGTGTGTCCGGAGCCTGTGCTCCGCAACGGGAGAGGCCGCAGCAGTGAGAGGCTCGCGTACCGCAAAAAAAAAAAAAAAAAAGTGACTACTAGAATATTTTAAGTTACATATATGACTCTCTGTATTTCTTTTGGACAGTGCTAACTAATCTGGATTCCGCCTGGGGGGTGGGGAGGTGGGCAGGTATACATTAAAACAAAATTCAGGGGTGTTTTAGAAAGAGAGAGAATTGGTGTTCAGTAAACATATGGCCTACTACATCTGGAGACCTAGTTCTTTAATTATTCTCACTATTTTTATTCTAATTGCTAATTGGTGGCTAGAGGATATAGGAAAATCAGTAGCCAGAGGTGGGTTTCATTTGGGACATGACAGTTTTCTCTAAGCATTCCAAACCTACAACCACTGTCCTGTCCGGGAGTTCCGAGAGAGCAGAGATTTCGAATACTCTTCCTCATTTACCTGCAAAACCACTTACACATGGGAACAAAACTGGACTGAACTCGTAGTCTTGAGTTCTCTTTGACTACTGATGCCGAAAACTCAGCCTTTGTGCACCAGTGCCGAACTGAATCTCGGAGATAGAGTTTGGGGTGAAGTAGCAGAGAATATCTTTATTCTTTGCCAGGCAAATGGGGGACGCAGCGGGCTTGTGCCCCTCAAAATTGGGTGTCCCAACCCAGAGGGTATTTGGTGAGGAGTTTTATCACGATAGTTCCAGGGTGGGGTTTCTGATAAGGATCAGGGTGTGAGCAGGGCCTGCACTCCTTTAATCTGGCCTCAGGTGATCTCCTGCTAAGCTTCTTGAAGTTATCAACGTGGTCTTCTCTGGAATGAAGAATGCTAACATCTTCCATTTCTTTGGGGTTTAAGTTCTGTAGAAGAGCTCAGAGATATTGTTATGTGTATCCCTTGAGGCATAACCAGGACCCTGCCGCAAGGTTGCACTATTGTTTCTTGACTGCTCCTGCCTTGTCTCTGCATCCCCTCCCTTCCCTGATTAGCAACAGTTGGAACCTGCCTTTTGGAACTCAGGGAAGGTCATGGAGGCTGGAGTCTATTCCCTACAAACAAGAAACAGGAGACAAAGAAAGGCTCCCAAGCCCAGGAGCCCCACAGGATCCTGCTTGGTTTCACTACTTAGGCCTAAACAATTTTATTTTCTTCATATGCAGTATTTATTGTTACTAAAGCTATATGTAACAGCAGCGCCAAATGCATAACATTGATTAAAATGCTGTGGGGACAGGAAAATCATTGATGGGTATTGCTTCCTGCTTTTCTCCTCGGCACTATTTCTCTTTCTCCCCTTCTGTTTTCTTTCTCACACTCATAGGTAGAAGGGTTCTTTTCCACACTTACCTTATTATGAGGTTATCCTTGTCTCTCTGACAGCTAATTGCACAACTGTTCTAAGAACAAATATTCAAAAGAATTTGTAATCAGGAGAACTTTAGAAATTGGCAAAGAAAAATCAGTGTGAATTCTCAACAAATTATATGTTATGGTCAAGATTCTCAGTCATAAAGTGAAGACACTTCCTTTGAGAAATTTTCCCCTCTCTCTTCATTCAAGAAGTGCACATGGAGCAGAACAACATTCTATTTTAGAGTCAACTATACCCAGAGCTGACATTCAGCTGGTGCAGAATACAGCACAGGCTATTCCATGAGCTACAATACTGAAGTATTTGTGTAGTAATCAGTAAGTAACCATGGCCTCAAGCCCCCAGATGCCCTTTTTGCCAGCCTGACTCTCCTGGCCTCTCCCCTGCAACCGTGTTTTTTTCAAAAAACATAATTAACTTCCAAGATTAAAAGAGACCTAGTTAACCATGAGCATATGAATGCTGTAGACTCAGGTCATGAGGCCATAAGAGCTTCCTCATAGAGCAGGCAGACAGCTGTAATTAGAAGGAAAAGAATCAAGTTCTACAAGTGTGCATGCCAACCTAAGCCTGCAAAATGATGGCCAGCGTCCCAACCATACTTTAGCTTTAAAGTTGGATTGAGAATGAAGCAGCTTTTTGTTAAAGCCAAAGTAGAACAAAGCAATTTTTTTTTCAAAGCATTTTTTTTAATCATGCTTGACGTAGATAACAAAAGAAATAAATCCAAATTATAGCATTTGGTTGACCTTTTTTGGAGTGGGGGAGAGGATGGAAGTTGTTGAATGTAGACTTTCCAAATGCATGTTTGTTGCTTAGTAATATAAGGAGCAGCTTTTTACTAGAGGGGGAGGAAGATGCAGGTGGGGAAGGCTTGAATCTGCTTTCAATAGGAACAGACAGGATGTATCTTCTCTGACCTCTTGCTACTCTCCTATTTATGTCAGGCCTTCTGGGTGATTGTGCTCAGATTCTTATTTAAATCCAATTAAGTCTGAGACTTGAGTAAACACACATGTATATCATCCAGAAGATAGTATTAAGGGATTCTGCACTTAGGCCAGAGCAGCTGTATCTTTTCTTCTATTTAAGATTTGTTCTTTTTCTTGGGATCTTTGGGGGGAAAAACTTTGCAGTAAATATTGGGGGTTTTAATTTCATACAAAACCAAAGTGTTGCTCTTTTCTGGTCTTTCCCCCTTTTTGATCTAGGCCAGACTGATTATATTAAAACAGAGTCTGATTGGGTCTCCCTTTTCAGAGTCTCCCCATCACCCACAAAATAAAATCCAGCCTCCTAGGGGAACTTCAGATTCCCTTTATGTTCTAGTGTCTCCTTGCCTGTTTAGCTTTATGTCCTGCCACTTCTCACGTAGAATATTCCATCAAACCCAGGCTCTTGCGATTTCCCCTGCTCAGAGCTATTTCATACCTGCATGCTTTATCAGCCTTGTTTATCTTACCCACATTATTACCATGTGTGTTTGTGTGTGACTGATCCTCTTCTAGCTGGTGAGCTCTGTAAGGGATGGTCCTCCCTCCTAATTGCCTTATACTCCTCAGTGGGTAGCAGAGTAACCAGTACATACATGGTTGATGTTCTGTGAACGTCTAATGAAAGAATAAGGAACCATGTTCCTGAGGTATAGGAGCCTGTAGACACTTTCATTATTATTGGATAGTTTCTAGAAAGAAGATGATTGAGGGCTACCTGTGAAGGGCAAGACTTTGAATTTACGATACTTGCTTACTCGCTTTGTGCCGAAGTAAATGATAAAAGGTCATCAGAAGCTACAGGACTTTAGCTGGCATACAACTGTTTTGCACTTCATGGACATGGATGTGGAGGGTATCAATTAATCAAGAACTAAACTGGGAGCATAACCATCCTGAGAACCAGCTAAGTGACCTTGGGCCAGCTGCTTAATCTCAGTATCATCTAATCTGTAAACTGGGAGCAATGATAGACTATTAGCATTCCCCACCTTAGGTGGAGGTGTTAGAAAATGAGAGAATATAATTTTGGTGGACGTTTCTGAAAATGTAAGTAAGGCAATTCCTAGCAAGGAGTGATCTTGCCCCACCCCCCAGAGGATCTTTGGTAACGTGTGGAGACATTTCTGGTTGTTGCAACTGTTACTGGCAGTGGTCACTGATGCTGGTAAAAAAAAAAAAAAATCCACAATTCACAGGACAGTCCCCAGACCCTCAAGAAATAATTACCAGGCCCCAAATAACACTAGCGCTAAAGTTGGGAAATCTCTGTGTAAGGGGCACTGTGACATTTCTTAACATTTGGTTCCGTTAATATTTTTTCTTACATCTTTATTAAAGACAACAAAGGATGACAATAGTACTTAAGTTTTACCACCTGTAACTTGGAGACACGCTGGATTTATTGAATTGTAGATTGTCAACATGGCATTCTCTGCCACCTTGGTTAACTAGCTGCTATCATTGAGCCAGGTGCTATTTTAAGCACTTTACCTGTATTAACTCATTTAATCCTCACCACAACCCTATAAGGTAAATAATTTATTACCCCTCTTTGACAGATGAGGAAACTGAACCAAACTGACAAGGCCGGGTTCGAACCCAGTCTTGCTCCAGGCGTCATGACAAAGATTCAGCTACGACTAAGTCTCTCCACCCTCCACTACAAGTATCTCACTTCTGGTCTTAATTTTTTTTTTTTAAGCTTGTGTGATTTTCTTTTCATCGTCACCTTTGGCAGGGAAATTAACTCTGGTTTCTCAGGTCTTCTTAATGGAGGGGACCTACTGGTTTGAGGTGCTTGACTAACTGGAGAGGAAAACAGCAACAGCACGGAAAAGGACATAAGGAAACAAACCTCTGAAGAATCTGGGGTTTGAGCCTGGCAATCTATGGAAAAGCACTTCACAAGTGGCAGGGCAGTGGTTTTCAAACTATAGCATGTTCAAGAATTACCAGGGGAGTTTGTTAAAAATGCTGATTTCCCAGCATTACCCTAAGAGCTTCTGAATCAGAGGATCTGGGAGGCTCCCAGGAATCTGCCTTTTTAACAAGCTCCCACGTGAGCCTGATGCAGGTGGTCCAAGCGCACACCTTGAGAAACACTCTGGTATATGCAGGGCTTGGGAACAAGCACTAGCTGATCCCAGAAGAAGACTTGGGTTTGCCTGCACATTAATTCAAACCACCTGCAAGGGAGCATATTCGTGCTGTTCTGGTCCTGTAATTCGCTAGCTTTAGGCCAAGGACGTTGATTGAGAGGGCAGGGATGGGGAGGACAGAAAGGAGAAGAAAGGAGTAGGGCAATTACAACCACTTCCAGGGAGGTGATTGTTTCCCTGCTGACAGAGAAGGAGCTGTCACTGGAGACCCTTCTTCCTTCAGTGTCCCCCTAATTGGCTGTTGTGACTATCGTTCTGCCCCAAGGGAGTTTAATAGAATCAAGAAGAGAGAAGAAAAGGATGCCAAATAACTTGGAGCAGGAACAAAAGAGGAGCAGGGCTCATTTCCACCAGCATGGAGAGAAGCCCTGATTGGTCCCTTTCCCCAAGGTCCTCTTTCACACCATCTCTGTCCAAGACCTTTCCCCTCTTTTTTCTTTTCTCCCTCCCAGGGACCAATAAATGCAGGTTGTCTGGACAAGCACAGCTTTATAATTATACAGGGAAAAATTCCGATGGCCCAGAATTCTGCCATAAAGTCATGTTGTGCTATTGCAGCAGCAAAGCCCGGGACGTTTTAACCTTCTCTCTGAATCACATTGTTTTGCAGATGAACACCAGGCAGAGGCTTTTTTATTCCGAGCATCTTTTCAAAAGATCAATTGAGTTATTTGATTTTAATATCTGAGCAGTATATGACATGCGTTAACAATGTAGGCAACTTCCCTTTCCCTGAACTGAGTAATTTAAAGCCATTTCAGCAATATAGTGTAGCATAGTGATTAAGATTGCCTGGCTTCATTCCTAGCCCTGCAAATCCCTGGCTGTGTGACATTGAAGATTACTTTACATATCTAAGTTGCAGGTACTAATCTGTAAAACTGAGATAATAATAGGACCCCACTCCCAAAACACACAGGCGCGCTCGCGCGTGCGCACGCGCACACACACACACACACACACACACTTCAGTGGATTGTTGTGACCACCAGATGAGACAATATATTTAAGATATTCTTCCTCTTTCACAATAAACCCACAGTGTTTGCCTCCATCATTCAACTTGTTTTCCCTGAATTATTAATGTTTGATATTTTAATCCCATCTCTGGACAAAAATCAGCAGAAAAACATAAGGAAAAGAGAAACAATGAGAAAGGTGTTTCCACTCTCTTCGCATTGAATTTCAAATGCTCGTTACTCACTGTGAGCTGGACAACAGATGACTTCCATCCGAAGGGAAGTACACAGAACTTGAGAAGCAGACAGAGGAGAACAAGATAAATCACTCAGTTGCCTACCACACACATAGTGAGATATTCAGTGTGGATTAGAAGTTTCTTACCAACAGTTTGGCCTCCATTTCTTGAGTGGTTTTATATTTCCAGACTGCAAACAAATGATTATATGTGTGAAAAAAATATGTAATAGGCTGGAGGACAGATTCAAGTGAGCCAGAAGACCAGGGGCTCTGGAGTTGCAGCTCTCTGCACAAGAAATCCTCTGAGTGCAGTGTTGCCGCCAGGCATCTCATTCATGGGCAGCTTCCTCCGGGTGGTAGCTCTTGAGAGTAACAGCCCCCAGTCAGTGTTGGGATTAGCAAGCAACTCATTCCCACTTCGACATTCCAGGAGAGAAAGTCTTGATTTTAAAAACAAAAGAAAACCAAAAAGCCCTGCTGAGCAGACTTAATAATACACACACACACCCTTCTCCTTTAAGTAAATTAACCCTCTATATTGTACCTTTACCAGATAGCACAACCTCCCGGGGAAATCGAGTTAGAAAGCAAGCTGCAAGTTTACAAAGTAACTTCAAGCACTGTCCTAAATTACTGCTAATAAATTTTATTTTAAAGTGGAACCTCTTCTAGTGAATTATGTCATATGCCTCATGGGTGCCTGAATGAAAAGCAACTATCGTCTGAATAATAGTTTTAGCAAATCAATTAGCCAGTTTTTACTTTTGGACTTAAAATTGCTCTGTTTTTTTTTGTGTGTGTGTATTATCCAAGTCGTACATGCTTATGGCAAAAATTATTACATTTAAAGTAGTTAATGCACAGATGATAACAATGAATAGTTGACTGGATCATGAGCTTATTTTAAGAATTATAAATAGATCTGTACATATTTGCATGTTCCCTACATACCCCCTTAGGAGGACACAATGAAACATTTTTGTGTTCTAATTCTCACTTTGATTAGCGTTTATTAAGCATTGATGTGTGCAGAGCACTGTGCTGGACTCTAGGGTTGAAGTGGGAAAAGGAAGAAGAGACACCATGTAATGACATAAGGTCCAGCCACTCTAGGAAGTGTACATTTCAATGGAACAAATAGACTCATGCATAGATAAAGCAAGAGGTGGTGGGAAGAGGAATGAGAAAGCTCTTACTTATGTCATAGTAATTGAAATTCCTAGCTTCAAATAGCCAAGTGATAGCATCACTGTTCTAACCTTTCCCAGGATTGGGCAGGAGAGCAGTACAGAGGGAGTGGGAGAGAATTAGAACTCCCAAGTAGAAATGAGCCTGGGCCTGACAGCAGGCTGTACCTTCTGACCTTTTTCACATCATGGTATATTATGTAAAAACAAACAAACAAACAAAAAAACACAAAAAAACATAATTTCATTTTTACAACGGATCGCAGCAAAAGGACTTGTGTTGGAGGAGAATGAGGCACCAATGACCCAGGTCTTATCCAGCTGCTTCCAGGTCACCTCTGGAGCCAGACATACCCATGGGAAGCCCTGCATATTCAAGACATGCTGCTTACATGGCTTTGCCCACTGGGGAGCCAGAATCTTCAGCATAACATGAAGGAATGTTGTCCCTACAGAGCTAACTATGGTCTGTGGGATGTAGTGTGCTTAGCAAGGCAAACTGAGCTGGGATGGAACCCCAGCCTGAACACTCACTAGTTTACATGACCTTGGGCAAGTTAGCTCACGTCTCTAAATTTAGGAAAATGTCTAAATTTAGGAAAATAATATGTAGTGCCCTGTTGAGCCATGTTGGGGCCTGAAACAAAAGGAAGAATATACCCTCCTACATACACTTATCAAAATACCCTTCCATATTTTGAATCAAGTAGAAAAAGTTAGCAGAAGCTCTCCAGCGAAAAAACATGTCTTTTTATAAAGCTCTGTGTTGCCCAGTCCACTCACGCCATTACTAACTCTAATCAAGTGGCTGGTGGAGGATGTGCTGACCGGGAATGACTGTTCCTATTGCATAATAGTACAGGGTTGTGAGACACAACCTGAAATTTTTATTTAAAAAAAAATTTTTTTGAATTTTTTAAAAATTAAAATTTTTTATTTCAAATTATGTTTTATTCTTCATGGAGTTTTTGTATTAGTTTTGATTTTTAAAAAAATATTACATGAAAATATTTTGTTAAGTACTGAGTTTTTTGATGCCCCCTTAAATTTTGCTTCTGCAGTGAGTACATCACCTGCCTCATCGTGGTCCTGAAAATAGGGACTTGGAAGGACTATTATAATTCGGAGTAAAGACTGTGAAATACCTTCACAAAATCAGTACTTAAAAAGAGTAGCCATTGTGACTGTATTTCTACAAGACCTGCAGAGAGTCTTGTAGCTATCACAGGACACATTGGCTGGGAATCCCTGAAGCAGCAGTGTGAGAACCTGCAGCTTAGTCAACAGCCTTGAGAAGATGGTCAGTGAGTTCTGCAATCAGCCCCCAGACCCTGCTCATCACGGAAGTATTGATGATTCTTAACCAGAACCTGCAGGAGACGGAGTTTGGACCAGCTGGGATTTCTCTTAGGTTCTGGGGAATCTCTTGTGGATCCCAAGCTGCATGCACACCTGTCACTTTACACCGTAATGATTACACTCAGAGAGCTCTCAGTCTTTGCACCCAAAATAGTCTTAAGTACTGAGTTTACCAGTAGACGTCTATAAAAAGCTCTGCTTCTCTCCTTCACATTCAGCAGAATGCAGACGGCCTGCTTGACTATGCTGTAGGCCCTCTGTCTCTCCAGCTAGGGAACTCTGCTCTCTGGCCCAATATTGGGTCTCAGTGGCAGACCTGGGGATTTTAAATCCCCCTTTGGCAGGAGGAACAACTCCCTGCTAGGAGTCTGCCCCGAAGTCTTCCCTGTTGGCAGCACTGGGCCTCTTCTTCCTCAGCAGGGGCAGCAACTCAACAGCTCTCCTGTCCAACCACTTCCCTTTGGATGGCGTGAAAGCTGCAGAAAACAAACCGACGCAAAACATCACTTACCTTTGCCTCTGAGAATATATTTTGGGGGGATTTGATGGAAAGCATTGTAAAAGCACCAGTGTGCAGTTACATTCAACAAACACTGGAAAATTTGCACACTGACTGCCTCTAACTACCTCCACTTATTCTCTAACATGGTGTCTAGCCAAACAGTTCCTGGGTAATTTTGCGATACGCTACTTCCAGCTTAAGAAGGCAAACAAATAGGTACTTTAACTTTTCATTCCCTGGGTTGTTTGCAGAGAGGGAAAAAAAAGAAAAAGTCAACCTATTCAATACTGAAAAAATTTTAAGCATCAAGAGAAAGCGCTTACCAAAGGAAGGCCTTGACAAAAAGTAACATCTAGACACAACACAGGCCTTCTCGCTTCTGATGCATTTGCAGCCTAAATAGTAAAATATGCTCTTTCCCATTTCACCTTGTTTCCTCAGAGATCAGGCGCACAAACAGCCCATCACCAACAGTTATCACACTTTGTCTGCCCCGGATGCCGAAGGCTCTGTAAGCAGAGAATGAACAAATGTGAGATAAATGTTAGCTGCTGATTTCATTCTCACTCGGAACCGTCTCTCTCTCACTTCTGAGTCACTGTGGAGCTCTCAGATTTGCCTCAATCGGACTCATTTTACACTCTGGCTTTTCTGCGATCTGCTTTTTTCTCTTGGTGTGCAGTAAAGATAAAGTGCACTACAAGATGGTGCTGTGTTCTGCATTTGCTTGTTTACATTTTAATTCCAATTCCTTTATCATTTATTCTCTTTACGAAGGCAATCTATGTGCTATAAGCTATTCCAATATAGAAAGATGGAAAGAAAAAAGTGGAAAAAATCACTGATAATCTCATCATCAAAAAATAATCACAAAAGGGCTTCCCTGGTGGCGCAGTGGTTGAGAGTCCTCCTGCCGATGCAGGGGACACGGGTTCGTGCCCTGGTCCGGGAGGATCCCACATGCCGCCGAGCGGCTGGGCCCGTGAGCCATGGCCGCGGAGCCTGCGCGTCCGGAGCCTGTGCTCCGCAACGGGAGAGGCCACGACAGTGAGAGGCCCGCGTACCGCAAAAAAAAAAAAAAAAAAAAACCACAAGCAACATTTTGATGTACTTTCTTCCAGATTTTTCCCTACCTCCCCTTCCTTATTTATTTATTCTCTATCCATTTTCTTCCCCTGCTTATTTGAAATGCTAATTATATTACATAGCAAATTCCCAACGATTTGTCAGTGTGTTTTCTAGACTCCGTCCCAGTGATTTTTTTGTACTGACTCAGAGTTCTGAGGGCTCTTCAGAGCCCTTGGGGTGTGGGCAGGAAGCAGATCCGTCTGCTGAGAGCTGGAGGTTCTGGGTCTCCCAGTCCCCTTTTACCAGACCGATTTTTTTTTCCCCAGACATTTGGGCTTGTGTGTGAGATTTTGTTAGAATAAACAATTACGTGGCAAAACCAAAATCAAATTCAGACTTCACATATTCTGCTCCATTTTCCCATCAGGGTAGACTTTGATACTATGCTTTAGTAGCAGTCATTTTGGTGTGACTGCATTGATGTGACGATTTTGAAGTGAGGATGTTTCTCTGTGGCCTAAAAAGCAATCATTCCGTGGATAACTCATCAGTGAGTACTGTGTGAAATAGACATCCTCACCAAATTCCTGAGCCATCCCTGGCACGGTTGTCCTTTTCTGAGGTCCCCTGTTGGTGCCTCTCTCCATCCCAGGGAAAGAAGAGTTCTCACAAGGTCTCTATTCATTCCTAGCTGCTCTCCCTTCCCATTCGTGGTGGTGTGAAAGTTGGACACACCCCATAGGACTAGAGGCCTCCACAGTGGCTGAACCTGACTTGCTACCCGGGGACTACCCACCTGATACACTAGTTTTCTTGCTGTAGTAACTGCCTCCATGCACAGATGGGACTACAGGGCCCCAGTTGCTCTTTGTCTGTCTTCATAGGCCAGGGACAGCTCACCAACCCCGTTGTCATACCCTCCCCCCTCACATTCCTGCACTCGCTAATGAAACCTCTCGATGTCTCACTTCTGCCCCAAGAGTAACCGTTTCCCAGGATTACTGAGAGTAGGAAAGAACCCACTTTTATCAACCAGGATGTGGCCTTGCCTCATGACCAAGAAGGAAAATAACAGACAAGTTTTACATTGGTATATATTATATATTTAAAGTGTGGGTTATCTGTCCTACCCATGACTACTTCGTCACGTAAGCAAAGTAAGCAAAAAGTTTGTACATTTTCTGAGAATTTATTTGTATATTAAATGGTTTGCCTTTCAATACTTTCATTTCTCTATTTACTATGGTCTTATTCATGTACACTCAATTGATAAGTTATTGAACTGTTTACTAATGGCACTTATTTGAAGATCTAAAAGATATACACCTCTTTTTGTAGACTTTCTCCTTATTCTAAATCTATCTAAATCAACATAAAGTAGATACAAGAGAGTAGGTATGAGAAGGGGCGGAGGGGGACTCAGACCTAACACTAACATTTATACAATGCCTCAATGATATATGTGAATTATATGAAATTTATAAATGTGGTTAGAAGAATAGGATTAATATATTTGGGGAGGCTGGCTTACTTATAACAGGCTTTTGAAATATTTTATTGAATTGATATGACTGTAAAATTAATGCATATGTAATTTTTAAAATCCCAACAGTGTAGCACTGAGTAAAGTAAAAGTTCTCCATTTTTGGTGTAAGGGTTAGAGATAGAATAAGGGTAAAACATGTCTTTGGTACAAATTTCTTGGAAATAAAAGAAAAAAAGTAGGATCACTTTTGTAGGATCATTTTGGTGCGATTATGCAAGAATATTTCAGATTGTAGGTCTACACCAAAACCACACAGTTTTCATTACTGTAGCTTTATAATATGATTCAATATATACCAGGTCAAAGACCCACTAAATTACTCTTGCCCCCCATCCCCCCGCCCTCAGGATTTTAGTGATGACTCTTACTTGTTTATTGTTCATTTAGAATCATTTGGCTAAGAATTGAATTAAACTTTGACTTTACAGAAATAGCATTTTTAGCAGCTAAGAGAAAAGACAATAAAGTCCTAGTCTTTCAGTGCAACTCTATTATAGGCTATAAGCATTTTGCTTCTGTGAGCATCACCAGAAACTATCTTGACCTTTAATGCTTAACATTTGTCCTCATGATAGATTAGAATTTGTGAATACAGTTGGTGGTTCATTCTACTTTTACACTGTTTTTCCCCCCTGGGAAGGTTTGAAAGGAGTGAGTGCATTGTCCTGATCAATTAACACTTTATTGGCACATAAGTCGACTGCAGCTCTCTTAACAGGAATCGTTGGTTATAAACTGTTGCTGGGGAAAAGAGGAGGAAGAAACTTCACATTACAAAGTGGGAAGTGGTCTCTTGAAGGCTAATTTAGTTTTTCCTGCGGCTTGCTCTTTGTAACTTCAGAAAATTTATTCAAATGTATCTATACACACAGTAACTAGGTGGCAACACAAACGTTTCACCCGTTCCCCTTCCTCTTCTCCTTTATCTTATGTTCTTGTAGGTTGCGATGATCAGAGACCCACTCAAAGTACTCAGGTTATGGGATTTTATTTTAAAGATATATGGGAAAATGAGGACTCTTTAAGCTCTTTCAGGTTACAAGGAACAGAGAACCTTGACATGGAGGTTAAATATAAGGATGCCCACTGAAGCAAGAATAACAGGGGGAAAAAAAAAAGTTTTATATCGGCATATATGACGTATTTTGAAGTGTGCGTTAGCTGTCCTACCTATGAATATTTTGCTGCATAAGCAAAGCAAGCAAACAAAAGCATGAATTTTCTGAGAATTCATTTGTTTATTAAATGATCTGCCTCTCAAATACTTTGATTTCTCTCTTGATTTTACCATGGTTTTATTCATTTTTACTCAACTAATAAATTGTTTGAATGTTTACTAATAGCAGCTACCCATTCAGGCCTCAAGGAGCCAGAACAGGTTCTAAAATGGCCTCAGAATATAATGCTTCCTACTCTCATATGTCCTTCTAATAGGTCTCAAGTTATCTCTGCTTTCACTTCTTCTGAGACAACTTCACCACTTCAGACCAGCGCTCTCTATTTTTTTTTTTTTTTTTTTATGGTGCGCGGGCCTCTCATTGTTATGGCCTCTCCCGTTGTGGAGCACAGGCTCCGGACGCGCAGGCCCAGCGGCCATGGCTCACGGGCCCAGCCGCTCCGTGGCATGTGGGATCTTCCCAGACCGGGGCATAAACCCGTGTCCCCTGTGTTGGCAGGCGGACTCTCAACCACTGCGCCACCAGGGAAGCCCAGTGCTCTCTACTCTTATCCTCTTTGCTTGTGAGCACCTTCTTGCTCCTGGTACATGGCATCTCCCTATTGCCTCCTTTCTCTGTCTTCCTCAACCCACGCTACTCTACACTGCCAAGTCTCTCTGGATATCTGGCGTTCAAATTCACCCAGAGGGAGAATCTGATTAGTTCAGCCTGTCACCATCCTTACTAAAAAGCTTTTGTAGTAGCTTCTAAACGGACTGCTTTTGTATCAGGCATCAGTCCCTGGCCCAGTTAACTGTGACCAGGGCAGGGTCACCTGGCAGAAAGCATGAGTCTCCATGCCCAGGGAATCCCCCTGCAGCTGCTTTTCTCTGAAAGACATCATGCGTATGACAGGCCTTCAGAGTGGAAGGGCCTGATTAGTATGGGAAAATTTTAGATTTTTATTCATGCTCACTAAAGGGGTCAACACTTATACGGCCACAAATACAGGTCTTGACATTGGCCATTGAACTGATAGAGCACCACGAATGCAGCTCAAAGTCGCACATGTTGGCAGCAAAGATTTCTTGGCCTTTACCACCCAAATACAGCAGTGAGTGATTCCAGCCAGAAAGGCATAGCTGGTGGGGAGTATGGTATGTGATCTAGATTTCCCCAATCATACCAGCCTGGGGAAAAGACATCAATACCAGTAGCCAAATAGCATTTGTCAGAGTCCATCGTTTTGTGCTCAGAAGGAACTGTATTTTTCACCAATGGAGCTTGCATTTCCCGGAGGGTTTCTCCCATGTGCTAGCAGAAATAAGCCTCTGGACTACTGTGGCATATTTGAATTCTGTCCCTCTTTTGTCGTGACTCCTTGTGATGAAGACCCTAACTGCAGCCGATGCCAAGAGTAGCAGCTGTGCCGCCTGCCAAAAACACCATTGCAGCTGCTTCTGCTGCTGCCACTGCCTCCCAAACAGAAACTGTTCCTGCCTGCAGAAAAAGACGTCACTACATCTACACCAAATGTAACTCTGCCCACTGTAAAGTCGTGACAAACAGCCACAGCTGCAGCAAACTCCACTTCCACTAATGTTGCTGCTTTCATTGCCAGCAATGTTGTCACCACCACCAGTGCCACTCTTGGTGTCTATGGGCCAGATGCCTTGCACTCTTAACGTCCCAGAGAGATGTAAGAAAAAATAGCTTCTTAACTTTTACTTGTTAAGTAAAAGTAACTTTTACTTTTACATTCAAATTTTATCCTCCATAAACTTGGCCATGAGTCCATAGGAGCTGGGCCAGGGCATAATCTAGGTGACAGATTGTGTCCAGAATCATCCCTCCCTTCCAGTGTCAGCTCACTGGCTCCTCTCCATCTGCTCATTGCTTTGGGATGAGCTCTTTCCCACAAACTTCTTGGTGCCTCATGTGTATTGGAGTATGATCGGCCTCAGGCAGCCCACAAGCTGCAGAGTAATTAGCCACTTCAGAGGAATTAGCTATACCTTGTTATGTGATTAAGTAATTTAGAGATCACCCAGACTAAAAGATATAGTCTATAAGCATGTGTTTAAGGAGATTAGGGATATCTTAACATATATGATTGATGTGAACAAGAATTCGAATTTCATCAGCTGTATTCTTCCCAGTCTAAAGAAAGAAAGAGAAGGTAGGTGGTCTCCCTGCATTACAGAAATGGGAAGACCAAGATGCAGAATTTTTGCATTGATTCAACGTCTTTCAAAGGAAGAAGACACTGAATCTGACAAAGATATCCCAATCATTACGAATGCGTAGTCTATTTTAGCATAAAAATATCTTCTTCTTCACCATAGCCTGAGTAAAATATCAATACTTCCTCAAGATTATTCAAGCATTTGCTCTACTTCTGTGTTCATCAAGACATTCTTGTGGACTATTAAATACATTCACTTTGAGCATTAATAAATTTGGGGCTCTGCAGGGAAATCCATTCTCACGTTTAGTGTTGGACACAGTATTAGTTTTCTGTGTAACATTGAGTAAGTGTACACTATACTTACTGACTATATCATACTTTAAAGTTTTAGAAAGTTACTCAAACTAAACTCTTTACTGCGAATTACAGGCACTCTTGATTCATAAACATCGTTATCTCCCTAAATTCATGTTCTTGTATATGATACTTATTTTAAATGGGAAATTAGAGAGGCATCACTTAGTTTCTTTAAAAATAATAATTTTTCTGAAACTATAGAGAATGTGTCTTTTGTGAAAAAAAGTACTTACGCTGTCTTTTTATTTCCCCTAGGGCTATTAAACACTGTGTGCTAGTCCTTTATCAGCAGTGTTTATACTGCATGATTTTGTTTATTTAGATGCTTGTATAGAGTGTAAAATTATGGGTTTGGTGATTTGCAGCTAAAATTTGCTTCCCCACTTCCATTCTTGCTTTTACTTGAATCTTGAAGGTTTTTTTTTTTTTTTTTTTTTTTTTTTTGGTATCTTTTGTTTTCCTCTGTAAAGCAGATAAAGAGTGTGTAAAATCCCCAAGGAACTCCCTGCAGATTGATAATTGGGGAGAATTCCTCTCCATTTGGGAGGTGCACAATTTTCAAGTCCAGTCATATCAAAGGAGCATAGCTTGGGTCAGGCTGGGAATTGGCCTTGTAATGTCTGTATCTTTTCCAGACCAGGGTAGTTCTGCTTGCCCTTCACCTCTCCCAGAAGAGATCCTATTCTCTTTTTAGTTTAGGAAGCAACTTAGGAAGGCTGATTGGCTCAAAGCTGTGGAGAATATCAGTTTTCAGTTCATTTATTCTTTACATGAGTCAAATATAAGCCTACTTTGAAAGAATAATCTAGAGCTGAGTTGTTCACCTCTACTCCTTTAAATGGGTATTTGTTATGCACCCTCTGACAGGGGAACACCAGCCTTTGTCAACTTCTTAGATTGTTCTCAGCTCATCCTGATTTTGTGACTTCTACACTCTTAAGTCTCATGGACTCTTCGGAGCTAAAGTCAATTTGGCTTTCAGAAGTCTACATGAAGTTACAATTATTGAACCTAACTCAATCAGGCACAGCTATACAACATCAATTATATTAGTTTTTATTTTTGTCTTGTTTTGGAGGGCTAGGAAGGTCTGTTTTTTGTTTTTGTTTTTTGGTTGCAACTAACAGAAAATCAACTTGAACTAAGCCAGACAACCATAATAGGAAAGGGGATTTATTGGTTCATGGAGACTAAAGACTGAAGAAACAGAAAGGATACAAATGCATCTGGGTCTTAAGTGAACAGGAAACCTCCATCTGGATTTTGCAAGGTCTCTCTCATTCTCATTCTCTCTCTCCCCCTTTCCCTCTCCATGACTCACCCTGGCTCTTCTCAGGGAGTTGCCTTCATTCTCTTTCATGGAAGTCTTCTCCATGGGGCAAGAAACCACTGATGGCTTTTCATTTCCCTGTGTGGTTCCTATATACCAGAGAGGGGTACTGAGTCTCTTCTTGGTGGTTAACATTGCTCAGGGAAGAGTTCGGAATGGCTTAGCTGGGAAGGTGCCCACCCCTGGACTAATCAAAGGACTAATCAACAGTATTGCTTTGTAAGAATTTGGTGGTTTCCATGGGAACCACGGATTAGATGGGGAGGGAAGGAAGGAGGAGGAACAAGTCCCCCAGAAAGAAAGGGAGTAAGGGTGCATGGTATCCACAGAAAGGAAACAGTATATGCCCATTTGAGATATGTGGTATAGCTGTATGGACACAAGGTTATTCCTTTTCCTTATTGGAGTAAACTGACATATGTTTATTTGTCACTGCTCACATTCACTCCCAAGATTAGATTTTCCCCCTTTGCAGTATGTGGGGACAATAGGCTTATTTGTGTGTACTTAACAATAATTAAGATCTTTTTTGTATTGTGAGATAAGTTATCCGATTAAATTCAACTTTTTACTTCATGAATTTGTCAGCTGATTGGTTGATCCTGCATCCACAAAGGAGTTTGAAGTGGGTTAAAGGAAACACATTCAGACTCCTTCCATTGTGTGTGATATGCCGAAACTAAAACAAATTTTCCACATAGCCAGTGCTGAAAATAAACTATGATTTCAATCGCAGAATCAAAGCGTCATCCAGAAAACCACCCTTTAGAAGTCTCATAAAACTGCCATTTGAGTTACTTTTTATTTTCTCCTGACTTTAAAGGTTATGTAAGCATTGTGCAGCCCATGGCTCATCCAAATATTGGACAAAGGAAAACTTCAGAAATCTCCCAGGAATTTCCTCTGGTTGTAAATTAATAGAAAGGATGGAATTTTTGACAGTCAATGGATAAATTTAACAAATGATTACTCATTAAAAACACAAACAAAAAGAAACCAAAGCCACCCTGGCTTTGAGCATTGGCCTCACTAGCAAGATATTTTTCCCATTTTCTTCCCCTTTTGCTCTTATTTAGATGGCTTTAGAGCAAAATGCACTGTTGGAAACTGAACAAACCAGTTATCTCTGCATACACTTCTTGCTTCCCTTTTCCCAGAATCCATCTTTGAATGCATACTTGCAGAAAGGGTCTGTCTTGATAGGCAGAGGGACATTTTCCACCAGAGGGCAATTTGGCAATACTTCAGCCACGCAATCTACAGACACTTATTGAAAGCCTACTCGGTCCCAGCGACAGTACTAGGTGCTGGGTTACAGCCCTGAACAATCAGGATAAGGACCAATCTTCATAAAGTGCATAATATTCTCCAGTTTCTCTTCTTCCTCCTGCCATCAAAGTTCTGTCCTTGAATTTCTCTTTTTACTTGATCTCCTTTGATCATCACACGTAATGTTGCAGTTGTATAACTTCCGAATCTATAGCTTTGTGTATTAAATAGAGTCCCATAGATCTAATGGCACGTAAAACTTGTCTGTGTTTCTTTTTACCACCTCACATTGAATATGTCCTGAAAAATGAATCATCGCCATCTGCCTTCAGTGTCCTCCTTCCTCCACTTCTGATCATTTCAGTCCCATTATTCCCACCCCATCACTCAGACTTAAAATTCCAAACGTCATTGCAGTGGGTTTAACAGGTCTTTTGCTCCCAATATTTCCTCTTTCTTTGATCCAGATTAAATTTTGATGTCAGAGGAAAATTCATGACTAAAAACCAATCATTAACTCTGATCACATATAGGAAAGAACTTAGTAAATTACAAAAGTATACCGTGTTAGTTGTTTTCCATGTTCGTTATCATGTTACTACTCAGCTGAGGAGTTTTCAACAACTACCTACACTTCTCAAATTCTAAACTCTTGGACTGGACATTTGAGGCCCTATAAGATCTACCCCTTGTCTATTTTTCATACTTATTTGCCTTCGATTTTTCTGTGCATTGGGCAACTGGAATTGTTCACTGTTCCTTCACAGCCACATTGAAGAGCCTCGTCACGCATGCGTTTCCTTTGTCCTGGAACACACGTCTCCCAGTCTGTCCCTTCATGTCTCTCTCCTTGTGACCAACAATTGAACTCTGCCAGGAGGAGAGGCCCTAACATGGGAGTAACGGAATTCCACAGGGCATAGGATAACTGTGGCTTCATGCACCAGTTAATATAAACCTTTGTTTGAAAATGCCAGGCATGAAAAGCTACGAAGAAGTATTGTAATTCAGGGAGGGAAAATGGGAAAAAATTTTATGGGGCTTGAGGAGTAGGACGACAGTCAGCATATGCTACTTTCAGAAGTGGGAATAGAGGGACTGATCTTGGAGTCTGGGTGTTTGGACAGTCTGGAGTTTTGATATCAAGAGCTGTGGAGAAGATGAGTTAGGGGATACAGTCATTTGCGAGGGGATATAGGGGTGGGGAGGAACAGCTGCAGGGACCCAGGACATGTGAGAGCTGCCGTGGAAAATTCTCAAGCCACAGGTCCTTCCGGGTCTCTCCCAGTAGACTCATATCTACTCCACTGTGGATTTGCCCTAGATCTGAGAGCTAATACGGCCTCCTCTGAATCACATAAACTAGCTACAAAATTTTCAGTAAAGAGAAAGATGAATAAATTAAACTCTACCCTTCTTTGTGTGTGCGGTTCATTTAACTTGCACAAAGGACAACTGAAATCTGGAAACTTCCCAAGGACTTATTGTTTGTGCTTGTCAGCACACCTGAGTAAAATCAAACTCCTAAGAATTATCTAGTCCAACTTTACAGGTGGCTACAGGGAGGAATAAATATCTAAATGCTTAGGGGCAAGTCAAGTGTAAAATATGCTTTGTGAAAATGCCTGATGAATTATGACATGATATGCTTCATTATAATAATGAATGATCTGAGAGTAAAGGACCCTCGGGCTTTTGAAGCTCATTGGTGTCAATTTGGGGAACAAGGGTAAAAGATTTAATCTTCAAGCTTTGCTATTACGCTTTATATTGGGGTCTTTTTAGAAATGTTTATAATTGTTATTCAATAAAAACAACAAAAAATAGATCTGCTATAGAATTTTTATATGAAAAATTATCAAGCTATAAATTTATCTTGTGATATTTAGTCTATGTCAACTCAATTTTGGAAAATAAATATAGAAAAGTTAGAAGTTTATTTCTTGATTATTCATATCAACTTTCCATTTGTAGTTGTGACAGATTTCTCAAATTTGGTATTTCTTACACTGAACTCCTGATCTCCCTCCACCAGCCTGATCTACCTGAATACATACATGTCCAGCTCAGTAAATGGCGACTCCATCCTTCCAGTTGTTCAGGCCATGATCTTGGAGCCACCCCTGACTTCTCTCTTTTTTATATCCCAACATTCAAGTGATCAGCATATTCCATTGATTCTATCTTCACAATAGATCCAGAATCCAATCAATCACTCCTCATGTCCTTCATCACCACCTTCCTGGTCTAAGCAACCATCATCTACTGTTTGTTGCCGTAGCCTTATCCTTCTTTCGGCTTTCCTGCTTCACTCTTCTTCCATATAGTCTACTCTCAAAAGGGCAGCCAGAGTGATCCTCTAAAATCTCATATTCTTCTGCTTAAAACTTTTCAATATTCTCCCATTTCTCCCAAAGTAAAGATCCTTCAAAGTCTCTCAGAACCTCCAAGGCCCTGCGAAACCTACCCCCTTAGCTCATATCCTGTTTACCTCTCTGACCTCACCTCCTGGGACTCTCTCCCCTCCTGAGCTTCAGCCACATTATCTTCCCCGCCCTTCTTCCATTCTCAAGGTGCTAGTGGTAGCCTCTGGGACTCTTCCCTCCAACGTGAGTTTTCTGTTCCTGACCCCATAGGAGATGCATCCCCTGCATAAGAACTCCAGCCTTGAAGCTAGCAGTGGACAGTCATCAGGAGAAAACGGTTCCTACCATACTCCTTTAAATTTCTTCTATTGAAGTCACATGTTTACTCTAAGTATGAAGAACAGCTAAATCATATGTGATGGAAAGAAAAGAGAGGGAAGATGCGGAGACCTAATGGAACTATAAATTTATGAGAATGGAGCCTTAAGCCACAGCTGAGATTAATTCCCAAAGTACGTCATATTATTTTATATTCTTACCTCTCATTAAAACCAGAAATTTCATATGAACATTTCTGTACCATTTAGAAGAGAGACATGAATATATAAATGTGTAGACTGTGGTTCCTAGGCACCCGACTAAAGCTGCCAGAGTGGGTTCTCTTCCAGATTCTGAGAAACACTGGTCAGCTTTGGAAGATAGAAATATTTCATCATTGATACCTCTAGCCTAGGCAAACAACTGAATTAAGATTATGAATTTTAAGGTCCTAGACACTGACCGAAGAATAAAGGAAATCAAAAAGCAAAAAAAATGCATGTTCTATGAGGTCCAGATTAAGAAACATTGATGAAATTGACAAAGCAAGCCTTGCTATTTTAGTATGTATTACACATTTTCTTAATAAAATAAGACTGTCCACATGATTCATCTCAGGTTTCCAGCACTGACTGCAAATATGTTCATCCTTTGGGAAAACAGGAAAGGACATCTAATGATGCAGAAATAGTCATAGAGCAGCCAGGAAAGAAAGAGACCAGAAGGAGAAGCGTGGACTGGATGGCAAAAGCTACACCCAAAGAGCTTGAAGACAGCAATCAAACACCTCCTCAAACTATGCTTGATGATTTCAAGGGGTGGGGGAAAAAAAAGAGTAACAGACATTGAGCCTCACTCGTTTTTCAGATGTACTGTGATTTTTGCTTGACTCATCAGTAAAAGTACGCATTACCTTTTATGGTCTTTTATGGTCAATTCCTAGACTATTTTAAACTGATCAAATTTTGTCCAGAAACTGGCATTCTTTTCCTACGATTTCCATATTTTCCAAACTCCTGGAGTTTCCTGAAATTCCTACCAAGAATTCTAGATATCATAGTATTAATTTTACTTCTTGTTAAAAATATTTTGCTCCCACCATCCATCCCAAATCCCCTTCACATTCCGTTTTTTACTTGTTTGTTTTATTGAGTTTTTGGTTTTAATAGACAAAATTTTAGGCTATTGAAAGGTAAAGATATTTACCTTCCTTGATTCCTGAATAGAAACACTTTTATCTATTTTTTGGTTCTTCTGTTGTTTCTTCCTGTATCTCTAGATTATAAATTTACCTGCTAGCTTTTCATTTGTTCATTATAGTCATAATCTGCTATTAGCTTCCTGCTATGATGCATTATGATTTAACACATTTACATAATTATATTGCCAAATTTTATTTTTCTTTTAGTTTGCCTTTGTTGTTTATTTTTGTTTCTATCAACTACGAACAGTATTCTTGACTCTGCTTCACTACTGTTCTTCCCCACTTTCAACCATCTGTACTTATACATGTATATTGTCACATTTAATAACATTTCATTTTGTTCTGTGTCAAGAAATACTTCTATTTTTTTAATTTATGGTTTGTTATTGTTTGGCTAACACCTGTTGAGGACTTTCTATGTGTTCAGCACTGTTACAAGTGCTTTGTGTAAATTAACTCAAGCCTCACGTGACTATAAAATAGATAACTTATTATTTCTATCTTACAGAAAGGAAATTGGGTAGTATAGAAATCAAGAAAATTTCTAGATTCATATAGCCAGTAAGAAATTTAGAGATGGTGCTCGTAACAGCTGTGTAATACTATCTCTTTAGGTTGTCTGTTCAAGTTGAAAGTCATTAACCACTATTTACGTTCTAGTAAGAAATCAAACGGAATCCATGGCAATGCCAAGTAGTGTGCTAGGATTATACTTAGTTTCTTATCTGGTCTGTTTTCTTAGAGTTCCTAAGTGCTTTTTTTTTTTCCTTACTTTACCTTCCTTTTCTGTCTCTTAAACTGTTTTAGGATCTCGAGAGTAGTATTAAATCTTTTTTTCCTTTGATACCTTTTCCCAAGCCTTCCATTATTCTGCTCCAAGTTGTTCTGATTTCTCTCTGGGATGGATCATCACAGCCCTCTCACAGATGACTGGATCATCTGTTTGCTAGATATCACATTTTCCTCTTTCTTGGTTTACTGTCTCATTGTGCTATAGCATATTCTCAAGTAATATCCTAAGAAATAGGATAGTATCTTTCAGGGGATGTACATTTTTGAAGGTTTTAAAAATGTGTCCTTCTTTGGACAGTTGATTTGACTGCTTTTAGGATTCTAAGTTGAAAATAATTTCCATTCAAAGCTTTGAAGGCTCCATTACCTTCTAGCATTCAAAATGGTTGACTGGATAACCAATGCCAAGCTTAAACTTATTATTTTTGTTGATATGCTGTTTCTTCTCCTTGAAAACTACTAGGATAGTCTTTTGCCATGATATTCTGAAAATCTATGACAATATGACAATTAATCTGGGCTCTAATACGTGAGGCACTTCTGGATTCACTGGACTTATTTAGTCTGAAGACTTTTGTCTTCTACTCTAGGATATCTCTGTTTTTGTTTCCTCTCTTCTATCTTTTCTGTTCTCTTTCTAAAATTCTTATGAACAGGCTGTTGAGCTTTTGAATAATTATATATGTGAATATATATCTTAAAGCTTTTTTCTCATATTTTCTTTTAGCCTTTTGATTTTTATTCTAGAAAGTTCACTCAATACTCTCTTTTAACCCTTCCATTTTTTTGCTTTTCTATTTTTTAGCTTCAGACAACATATTTTTAAGTATCTAGGGATGTCTTTGGTCTCTGATTTTTCTTTTTCATTGCATCCTGTTTTGTTTTATGGATGCAGAATCTTCTCTGATTTCTCTATATTAATTAGAAATGTTTTGGGGTTTTTTTCTGAATTAACTCTATCTCCTCTAGGATCATGTTTTCCTGTTTGTTAATTTTGACCTTTCTCTTTTTTTGTTGCAGGGTTTTCTCATGTTCAGTGTCCCTTGTTTTTCATTTATAGTTAAGCACGAGGCCACAGAAGAGTCAGTCTCTCTGGGGTGAGTGGGGCTAGTCAACTGGCCAGCTCTCACACCAGAGGACTCTAAAATGACAGAACAGAGGCATTTGCTCCAGTGCCCTTCCTGGCTGTCCTGGTTCTCCTTAGATTGTTCATTCAATACGATGAGAAAAGATCTTCCTCCTTTTTTCATTGGTGGGTTTGTTTGTTTAAGGAGTGTGTGCCTAGCTTCCAGGAGTGCTGTGTGCAGGGGAAGGGAAGGCTGCAGCAGGGTAGTCTATATTCTGTACTTCAATTCACTCCCTATTCAGTGCCCCCTGCTTCACCCCTACTCTCCACTGTCCCTGTGATTCTACGAGCCACATTCTCTAGTGCTGTGAGAGCTGATGAGTTTCCATCTGACCTGCAGCTCTCCCTCCCCTTTCAGCCTTCAGCCTCCTCTCTTCCACATCAACAAATCTCAGTCATCCTTGCCCTTCCAGGAAAGTATTGAAATGTCTGTTCCGATGATGATGGCTCCCTTCCCATTCTCTTCAATGTTGAGAGTTTATACTTTCACTATTAATGTTCAGACCCTGCAGTCTTCACTAACAGAATGTGCTAAATGTTGTGGTTTGGCTATTAAGACATTTTATGTCGGCCCTTTTTTCTCAAAACATACCTCTCTTCAGCCTTGCAGGACTGAAGATATTCCTTTCTGGTTCTTCCACCACAGTGTAATGAAACCGGAAGTTCTGGAGTGAGCCTTAGTCTTGGGTGTTTTTAGGAAGCTCTGAGTGACCAGAACATGCAGCTGGGGCTGGAAGGACTGCTCTTGCTGGAAGCACAGAGGAGGCAAGCTGTAGTCCATCTCAGTGCTGATAGGTGTCTCTGCGTGACCTATTTCAAATTTTCTGCTTTGGAAGACATTTTTGAAAGACTTACTTGATAATATATTAAGTCATTAATGACAAATATATTAAGTCATTAACTAAAGTTGAGAGAGTGCCATATCAAGCTACTGAAGTGTTATCATCAAGTTCTGCTACTTGTCACGTGCAAGTAACTGTGTATGTAATAGTTATAGGATCAGGACGTTGCCGACTCCTACTTCTCCGTGGTGCAATGGGACAGAAACGCCTCCTGTGACGCACGTCCACTAGAATGCAGGTCTCTGTGGGCGCTCATGCAATAAAGTCATGTTATGTCACTTTTAAACTTCCCATAAGGAAAAGTATGTATTTCTAAGTTAAGCATCTATCCCAGTTCAATTAATCCTGCCAGTAAGTTACCAGTATGATAAGTGCCCCCCAGATACTATTAGAACTGTCCATTTTTAATGTGCAAGTTTATAAAACTTCTTGAAGCGTGATTGTGTCCCCTTGGCCAAAAAGCTCTGAGTTCCCTGCCCATGCCCCACTTTTACATTAAAGCTGCCACTCCTTGGAAGATACGTTTTCCCAATATGAAAGAATTTTGAAATTCTAGTGTGTATCACCTGATGAGTTTATTTAAAATACAAAATTCTGGGCCTTGAGCTCAGAAAAACTGATTCAGTAGATGTGGCCCAGGAATCTGCATTGAATAAATTGTGCAGGTTATTCAAATGCAGGAGATATTGAACCTTCCTTTAAGAATCACACTCTGAGGCATAGAGGAGAAAGAGGCAGATTAATTAACAAGCCAGTGTCTTTTGATAAATACTTGAAGAGGAAACAGAGCAGAGAAAATCAGTATGTAAAGGTCTCTAAAGGACCTGAGTCCCACTAGAGCTAAATAGATGGTAATTCTTCACATTATACATGTAAATGAACGAAAAAGATACGGAAATCATTATCAGGTTAATTTCATTTTTTAAAGAAAAACTCATTTACTTAAGTAAAGAGCTTTTAGTTATCAAAATGCCAAACTTTGAAATGACAGTATTTTCATTCGCTTTGTGAAACCCTAATTCTACAGAATCATGCTTCTTCTGCATGCAGGATTGACGTGTGTCTCCCAAACACAGAAGACACACAACCTCAACCTGCCCTTTTAAAATAAATAGCAGTTTTCATACTTGTCTCTTCCTAAGAATATCTCTTAGTCTCTGAACCTCTATGTGTTTGCTCGTTGTGTCAGGGCAAACCTCAGACTCAAAGACAAAAGTGAACAGGTGAACATGTTGAAACTGGAGGCCTTTCTTTGCTGTCAACTATTTCACTCGGAGGAAAGATCACCAAAGGGGGCTAAATGGTTGAAGACAAGTATTCAGATGAAGTCAGTATTACATTCAGGCCGCTCTATTCTTTTTTTAAAGAACCTGAGCTATTTTTCACTGTTATCATAAATGTAGGCAGGTAGAAACCTGCAGACTCAAACTGTGAGGGAAGTAAAAGTGACAGAAGTATTTGTTAGATACTTAAGTAGCTTGGCCCATCTTCCTCTAGTGTATATCCACCAGACAAGCAGTTATGATTGCTTTACAGATATTAAATTCTGCAGGAAAGTGACTCATTCTGATTGAAAAGCCTAGCATGATGGGGCCCAAAATAACCATGGCCAGATGCCAAGTGAAATTTCCCCTAAACATGACTGTCTTGCCCATTTCCACAATCCCAGACAAGGGTTGCTTCAAATCGATTCACCCCCCACCCCATCCCTCTACTGGTTAGAGCAAAAGTCCTTGACTTACCTTCCCAGTCCCCTAAATTGTCCCTTCTAGCCTGCATTTCTCATCTGGCTGTAAGTTTGTGGCCAGTATTTAGTGGCTGACCTGTGGACGGACTTAGCAAAGCTCAGATCTGCTCATCTTGCAGTTTTAAAGATATTTTGATTCCCAAAATGATTAGCTTCTTTTTATACATAGAAATGTCCTCAATTACTAGGCTTGTCACACAAGAGGGAGGAGAAAAGAGAGGAGGTAAAGGGAAAATAAAGGGGTCCCTGGAAGATGTCTGCTGTGAGCCAGCACTGGTTCTGCCTATGAACCCTTCCTCCTTCAATAGGGTTTGGAAATTGGTACAAGTCTTTCCATTCTATTATTTACCTTGTGATTCATATTTTTTTTTAAAAAAGGATCAGTTTACCTATAACATATTGTGACCAAAAATAAAACTAAAATCAAGAGAAGTTTGCTAGTTGACTTATATTTTATAGGGTGATGAGAATATACTATGCCTTATGCCAAGTGAGTATCAGTGTATCAACCATCTTCATTAATTAAAACTGCATGTACTGATGGCCCATTCTGTGCCAGGCACTGAGTTGAAATAAAGGTCCCACTGTGCTCACTTTGGCAGCACATATACTAAAATTGGAAGGAAACAAAGATGATTAGCATGGCCACTGTGCAAGAATGGCATACAAATTTGTGAAGCATTCCATATTAAAAAAAAAAAAGCGGTCCCACTGATCATTACATACATATCACCCAAACTTAAAAAAAAAAAATGCAGTCTTAATTTCTACATGCCACTTGAGTTTATTTATTTTAATTTTTATAAAAGTTTTTCATTTCTTGCCCTTTATTATCACTAAAGAATATTTTCAATGTTTTCAAAATCTTCTATGATGGTTCATATGTCATCAGACTGTGGTTGGTACACACTGGGATGGAACTGCCATCCAGGGGCTTAGAGTCTGGTTGGCGAGAGAGATTAATCAAAATATGATGATCTAACGCAGTAACCATGTCTGTGATCCTAAGTTGAGATCTCACCTAATAAGTAATAACAATAATTATTTCCTCATTTTTTTCCTGGGTATTAATGGTCAACTTTAGAGAGATGCTGTATTAGTACAATAACACAAAACACTCAAAATATCTCCATTAGATTTTAATTTTTTTCTTTTAATTACAGTAGAACATAGGTTTAGCTTTCTTCATTTCACAATACTTTAAATTATAGTACATCTAATGAATGAAAGCAGGTGGTTCTCCCTGGCTCTGTGATTGAGTTTTCTGGGCCCAGGAGTAGAAACAGGCTACCCTGTGCAGACAGCTGAGAGCACCACAGCAAGTGAAGCTGAGAAGAGGAATTGAGGAGATAATTAGGCCTATGAGAGTGAACCAAGTAGTGTCAAGTAAATAATTTAATTCTAGCCTTTTTTCATTAATATTAAAAAATTAGACGAAAGGGGAGTTTTGGCTGTCTCCTTCTAGTACCCATAAATTACATGTGTAGCATTAAAAATGTCTATTGCTGGTCTAGGCTTTTAAAAAGTAGCTCAGGGATTAGATTAGCCATAGGAGGTCTGAGACTAATACCTAGGATTCTGACTCCTAAGGCAATGTTTTTTCACTACCATATACAATAGCCTGATCGTCAGCAAGAGATATCTTGCTGAAAGGGACTTTCTTATAGGACATAAAGGCAAATAATGATCTGTTCTGGAATGCCCAGCAGAATCCTTTAGCTTTAGTCTTCAAGATTCAAGTGTGAGCAGCTGTCAAAAAGAGCGAGTTCTCAGCAGAAACAAGGGCATGGGCACAGGGCGAGGCAGTGGTGGGAGGGGTAAGGATTGTCTCTTTCTTCTCCCCTGTCCTGCCCCAGGCCAAAATGTTCCCTTGACTCTCATTTCAGAATCAGAAGTCAGAGGCAGCACTTGTAGAATGGCTGGATATTCACAAAAGCACTGCTCTTCCTTTCAGTACCCATCCAATCTGAAAACCAGAATGATTGTAATCTTTGATCTCTGGATTCAGCCACGGGGTTTAGAAACAGCTGTACGTGAAGAGAGACGCTAAGCTGATCAATTATTTTTCTAAGTCATTTTCTAACAGTCATATGAGAAATCTCATGACAAAACCCGACACAATTTAAACACAACTTTAAAAATTGCTTTCAGATATTATTATAAAAACACATCAGTAATTAGTTGATAAAACTAACAATGTAATAGGGAGGTCAGAAATTGAGTTTTTACAATTAATAATAGAAATCACAGAAAACACACCATTCAAAGAAGGTAAGTGCTATTTAACACATTTTTCTCCTTTTCTGGAAATGAAGGATGACAGTCTCAGAACTTCAAGAAGTAGAGGTATTTCTGTGAAAAACAATCAATTAGATGGGTCAAATTAAGCTATCAATCATTTACATCTAGGTATTTCCATTAACATTTACAATCTGATCAAAGTTTTGGCTCTCCAGCCGGTCCCCATAAATTATATTCACAACACCCCAAATTTGTAAAGTGTTCAGTCTCAATTAAAAATAATTTGAAATTAAATTGGCAAGGGTGTGGTGGGTGAGGATTGAAATGCAAAGCAGTGCAGGCCAGAGGGTACAGTTAAATTTGAACCAAAGCCACAGCATCTTGTTATAAATATGCTTAAAATGTAAAGTCTTTGTCTTTGCCAAATGATGTGGGAAACTGAGAACATTCTGTGGGGATAATTGAAAGAAAGTAAAGAGAAATCCAAAGTTACCTTTGATTTGAGGTATTCAGAAAATGCAAAGCCAAAAAGATTTTTGATTTTGTTTTGGCTTGAATTATCTAAACATAATTGCTATAAATTTCTCCACTTCAGTTATTATGTTTCCCTTAGAATAAAAGATACAAGGATACTATTTAGAAGCATGTTTGTTGAACAACAGCTAGAGTGAATTAATAAGTATAGTCTATACAAACACGTAAATCCCCACAATATTTCCTTTCTTCTTCTCACTTCTTTCTTGAGAATATCTGGAATTTTAATTGCCAATTATTCTTTTTTAAAGTAATCAAATACTATTTACATTTAACTATAAGTTCTATAGTTTTCCTTGCTCACTTATTATTTTTTTAACTCATAGTTTTTCTTAGACTCATTTTTTTATTTTGCTGTAACCTATCCTCTAGAAATTCTTTCTGAGAAATTCTGTGGGTGGTAAACTTCATGACTTATAGGTCTTAGCATTAGTTTGCATTCTTGATTCAAAATTATTTTCCCACAGAAATCTTGAAGAAATTGTTTCACTATTTTCTTGCATTCAGTGTTGCTGATGAAAAGTCAGCAGAACATGTTGATCTGGCACCAAGTAGGTAGGTTATGGAATTTAAACAATGAAAGAGATAAAGGAGTTCAGGATTTTTACAGTGAGTGATTAATCTGAGCAAGGAGTGAAGGGTGGACAAAAGGGGGGTGATGAGAGTTTGAAAGTGGTAGGATCAATGGATTGGGCTTCTTGACAAGGTCAAACGATAGATGGAGTGGGCATACAGAGGAGGTTTGATTGTTAATTTTATGTGTCCATTTGACTGGCCCATGATACCCAGATATTTGGTCAAATGTTATTCTAGATGTTTCTGTGAGAGTGTTTTTGGATGACATTAACATTTAAATTGGTAAATTTAAGAAAAGCAGATTTGAGTAAAGCAGATTGCCCTCTGTAATGTCTGTCGGCCTCATCCAAGCAGTTGGAGGCCTTTGGACTTGAATTGCAACATCAGCTCTGCCCTGGGTCTCAAATCTGCCAGCCTACCCTGAAGATTTGAGACTAGCCAGTCTCCATAATTGCATGAGCCAGTTCCATAAAATCTCTCTCTCTCTCTCTTATACCTATCTATCTGTCTATCTATCTATCTATCTATCTATCTATCTATCTATGTATCCAGGTTCTGTCTATTTGGTTTCCCTGGAGATTCCTGACTAACACAATAGGTGAGCTGGAAGGAAACACAGAAAGTCATGGTCAGAAGGTAAAATTGAGGATTTCTGATTGAATTATCTGAATAAATATATGTAATCTCTGATAGATTAAAAACATTAGTGAAATTTTTCTAAAATGCTTAACCCATTCACAGGGCATTAATAAAGCAGAGGGAGTGTTTAGTTATATGCACTATCCCATTTCCTTAGGATGTACTTAAGGTTAAGCTCTGTTCTTAAGGTTATACTTCAGATGATAAAAATAAATAATAGTAACAGTGTTAATGGTGATGACGTTGGTAGCAATAGTGATATTAACAGCTAACAATAACAAGTGTTTTGTCTATGTCAGGCTCTACGTTATTTTAGAGATGAGGAAACTGAAATGTATAAAGTTGAAACAAACTATCTAAGACCATATAACAACTAAGTGGCGACGTGGTCCTGGAAAGCAGATCTGCTTTATCACTCCACTTACCTCTTTGTATATTTAACTTGGACACTAAGGTAGAATAATCTAGAATCACTACCTTATTCTTCTTCCCTTCCCCTCTACAATATCTTGCTCACGTGTTATCCTGTCCTCAGTCTTCTTCCTGGACTCTAGTGAGCCCGTGTCACTAACTAGATGCTCATCCTCGGGCAATTCACATCAGCCATGCAGACCTCGCCGTCTCATTCTACAATGTGAGGCTGTCTTGGCCTCTGTGCCCCTTCTTGCCCCTCATCTTGTGATTCTGTGCATTTGCCTAACATTTATTTCAGTAGCTGTACTTGTTTTCTTTCACTGCGTAACAAATCACCACAAACTTAGAGGCTTACTACAACACCAAGTTATCATCTCAGTTTCTGCGGGTCAGGAATTTTGGCAAAATGTAACTGGATGCTCTGTTCGGGGCCTTACAAGACTGAAATCAAGAGTCACCTGGGGCTGTGAGCTCATCGGAGGCTCGGGTCCTCTCCCAAGCTCACCAGTTGTTGGCAGAATTCCGTTCCTTGTGGTTGTAAAGTCCCTGTTTTCTTGCTGGCCTGTGGTCGGGGATCACACTCAGCTTCCAGAGGCCACCTGCACTTGCCTGACATGTGGCCTCTCCACAGCCACAGTTTGTGTTTTCGAATCCACCAGGAAAATCTCTCTGATGTGTCTCCCTGTCTTCTAGAACCTCTATTAATACGGCTCATCTGATTACATCTGACCCACCCACACTCAAGGAGAGATTTTTTTTTCCCCAAGCAATATGATTTAGAGGGCCATCCATTCTGATACATGTTGTTTTTGCTCATTTATTTTTATTTGCTATATTGAATCCCATTGTAGGAACATACCAGTCATCCTTTGGATCTTAGTTCACACATTTCTTCAGGAAGGACTTTTCAGATCTGACAAACTCCCCCCAACACCTCATTGCCATGTAAATAGATAGATAGATAGATAGATATAGATCAATCAGTTCCCCTGATGAGGCACTCTCATAGCACTTGGTGGTTTTCTTTGTAATGCATTTTTACTACTCATCGTTATTTGGATTACTTGGTTAATTTCCCTCTTCCCCACCAGTTTATAAGCCCCATGAAAGAAACAATCATGTTTATTTTGCTCACTATCATGCCCTCAGTTCCTAGCATGAAGGAGTTCAAGACATATTTGTTAAGACTGTTCTGGTGCAAACGTTTCTAACAGCGTGGTTCTGATAGAATTATATGGCCGTGGGCATTGGTGAAATGTGGAAGAGCACTTCAAAGTCAAACCCTCTGTCAGTGAGAGCAGGAAACTGGAGGTTGGTGCACACAGGGCAACAGACTTTGGAGCTGCAATAATGCTGGATTCCTGCAGTGGAGGGACAGTCATTGCTTCTCTTTTCTCCGTCAGTAGAGAATTAAGTGTGTGTTTATGGGGCTCAAGGTTATTTTCTTTTGAGAGAGTTAACTGATGGAAGGTCAAATAAAGCCACAAGTTTTTACTTAAAGAAAATAGAGAAAATGAAGAATTACTTTAATTATGAACAATGTGTCAAAAGACATGTTTCCGAAATTAATCTTTTTTGGGAGTGTAAAAATTCTTCCTATAATTCATTTTAACTCCTCTTAAAAAAGGAGGGGGCTACGTTCTACCCAATCCTTCTCTTGTAGACACACACACACACACACACACACACACACACACACATACAGTGTTCAGTTAGCTCCCGCTCAGATTACAACAAACAACATGAATTAATTACAGGCATTAAAGCTTTTCTTTCCAAGGTGTTTGTTTTCCAAAGATTAGTTTTTTCCGTTAGCTGCAGGAGGTACCCCTTTATGGTTAAAGAAGAGGCTCATTCTGGAAAGTGACTATAAAAGCCTTAGCACTGCTCCCCTCCTTAAAAACACCCCAAACCCAAGAGGTCAAGGGTCAGAAATGTTACACATCCAACTGTGTCTTTTAAAGACAGCTCAACTGAAATTCTCCTGGAGAAAGAGAGCAGAACAATCTTGGAATGGCTTGACTGTTAACATTTGTTCTTAATATATCAAAATTCTCCTACTCCTGTTCACAGAGTTTCTGAGTATTCTGTGAAGACTTTTCAGTTGAAAATCAGTCCGATCCCAGTAGTAGTGGAGGATTTAAAAGAATGGAGAAGGTGTTCCGTTGGATTTCTTTTTTCCCTTCAATGTAGATTAGTGAGAAAACCCTAAGACGTTGTTTCTTACAGGTCAGGGTTTGTTTGTTTGTTTGTTTTTCCTTCTTGGTCTCCCTAAGGGGAATGTGTTGGTAGGGGAGGAATTGTAGGAAAACAGGAAGGAGGAAGTGAAGTGTGGGAAGAGAAGGATCTAAGATTGAAGCTGTTAAGTGTAAAGTGAAATTGTCAGGATTTAAGTAGCTTCATCTAACTAACCTGCCATGAGCTCTGTGTGGTGACATTATAACGGTCCTGCAATCTGAAACCCAGGAAAGGCAAGGAAAAACAGGGGGAAATTTGAGGTTTCCTATACAATAAATTCTGGCCAAGAGCCAGAAGCTTTGAGGGTTTTGCAGTCATTTTCAGACTGGTCATGTTTCTTTTTTGTTTTAACTTTACACTCATGCAGATTTTCTGGAAGTTCAAGGAGAGAGTTCACAATATATTGGCCTTGGCTTCAATGATTTGTGATAAACAGTAACCTTCTGCAGGATTTAACAACAGTGGGACAAAGCACACTGTAAAGAATACAGGGTAACTTCATATAGTATTAAGGAGTCATCGACATAAAAGTCCATGAAATGTTAGGTCTGTGAACAATGGCAGAGCAGAGTAGCAGAAAAACAGTTACTGAAGATAAGTGGCTAAACCTAACGCTGGATGTAAGGCAGGCAGCAGGGGATACAATGTCAAAAGAAGCAGGTCATAGATCTCTATCTCTTGTCTCAGCAGAGGAGGTCAACCAGATGTATAAAAACAACTAAGGATTTGGAAAGAGAACGGTGGGTCCTTTCCTTCTCCCCACATGCAAGGGAAATGGATGTAGTTTTAATAGAAATAAGTGAGGAATAGATATTCCCAGCTCCCCACATACCAACCCATTGTACTGACACTGATGATTTGCTCAGGGTCAGATGAATATCTTTAGAAGCTCTTAACATGGAAAATATTATGAGGTCCTTCCCACTGGCAATTTAAAACAATACCTAAAGAGTGAAACACAACTTGCAGGAATGCTGAAATTAAAATAGCCTCTTTCTAGATCTTTTTTTATAAGAAAAATAGCTTTATTGAGGTGTAACTGACATACAATAAACCAGATGTGGTTTTTTTCTTGTTTTGTTTTGTTTTGTTTTTTGCGGTACGCGGGCGTCTCACTGTTGTGGCCTCTCCCGTTGCGGAGCACAGGCTCCGGACGCGCAGGCTCAGCGGCCGTGGCTCACGGGCCCAGCCGCTCCGCGGCATGTGGGATTTTCCCAGACCGGGGCACGAACTCGTGTCCCCTGCATCGGCAGGCGGACTCTTAACCACTGCGCCACCAGGGAAGCCCAAACCAGATGTTTTGATTGCAGAATCTGGCTGAGTTCACTGGAGCTTGACTTCTCTTATTGGTGTGGGGCTGGTGGCTCAGCTTTGTTGGTGCCCTGGGCCCACAGTGAGTCTGCTTGTTGGTTGACCCACCCCTGGACTCCTTCCAGATCCAAACAGGGGCTGGAGAAGGCAGAGGGAGAGGACCGGGGCACAGGAACAGAGCTTACACTGGATAACTGTGGAAAGCCTTCCAGAATCATCTTCCCTCTGAAGTGGCCGCTGGTCCCAGGCCTCAGCCCTCCTGGCCAGTGAGGAGGGTGTGAAGCAGTCGTCTTCCCCACATGGGCTGGGCTGCTGCATCTGAGGTGGGGTGAGCGAGGGGAGAGCCCTGATAGTGCCATGGTGGTCACTTAGCAGTTGAACTTCCAGACTGCAGAGTCAAGCCACTGAAGGGAAAATGTCTGTACTTGAAGTAATCATAGGCTTTCTCCTCTAATACCAGCCTGTCCTGCCAGAGTGTCAGCAGCACAAAGGGCCCCAGTATTCTTCCTCCATCACAGAGTACATGGCACATCCCCCTGCCGCTTGGCTCCCAGCTCCCTGTCTGGACAGGAACACAGCTGGGGTTTCATCTAATAAGGGGCGGATTCAAGCTGATTACTTTTGTTTGGCCTTCACTGAAGACAACAGAGCAGGAGGCATTTTACATTTGCCTTGTATTCGAAGCCCCAATGCAGGAAGACTCAAGAACACTTTCTTCTCAGAGCAAAGGCTCCTAGTGAAAAATCGCATTAAGAAAATGCTCAGAATTTTGTACAGAAGGCATGTATTACTTGCATCGTCAGAAAAGTAAAACAGGATTCATTTAAAAGAGGCAAAAAGAGAAAATCATCTGAATATTTTCAGTAATTGCCCAAAAGATAAATTGCTCTCTTTTCCTTACTCTCTCCTTGGCAATATCCTCTACCCCCATGGCCCCAACATTCACCCATAGGCTGATGGTTCCCCAAATCTATATCCTCAGCCCAGTCTTTCATATGAACCCCAAACTCATATGTATCCAACTGACTGTTTGTTGTCTCAATATATAAATATATCACAGCTTCCTCAAACTTAACACCTGAGACACTGAAATTCTTTCTTCTTTCATGACCTTCCCCAAATCCTCACCTCCTTCTATATTCTTTCCTTATTTATCATGCACTCAATCAATAATCCAGTTGTTCAAGGTATCCTTCTCTCCTTTTTTCATTTCCCTTTATCCTAGCATTTCCTATATCCCATCAATTTTCTCCTTCTGGTAAAATCATACTTTCCTGTATAATAATACTAACACTTACTTAGCACTTGTGTTGCTCCAGATACTATTCTAATTGCTTTGTATGTATTAATTCATTTAACCCTCACAATGACTCTAAGAAGCAAGTACTATTTTAATGCCTATTTTACAGCTGAGGAAACTGAGGTACAAAGATGTTATATAACTTGCCATATAATATCATACAACAGGTAACTAAAGGAGGAAGGGCTCAGACCCAAGTGAGTAACGCCAGGGCCTATGCTCTCAATCCCAGTGCTGTTCTGCCTTCTCAAATTATTTATTATATACATTATATACATATGTATTTACATATACACCCTCCTCTCCATCCTCACCACTTAGATAAAGCTCTGACCATAATGTATCTGAATGATTCCTCCTCCAGAGTTAAGTTCCTAAACCACAAATGTGCCACACTCCTGCTTAATCTCAATGGATCCTTAGGAATGATTCTCAATCATTTTCTCAACTGGTCATTCTCACAGATGTGTTGCTGAATTTGAGGCAACATGCTCATGTTTTGCCTTATTGGTTCACCAGGGCTAATACTGTGGCAGTGACATCTGTCACACAGAACACTGAATTGAGGTGATGATGAAATGATGGAGAAGGGATGTGCGTTGCTAAGTAGCCTAGAGAAATGTTAAGTTGGGCCAAGGAAAGCACATGTCCACGGAACACGAGGGAACTTTGCCATCTTTGTATAATCAAGGCAGGATGCAGTTCTACTCAAACAGTTGACAGAAAAGATCTGCCGTAAATATGGATGCAAGTTCATTTCTCTCAGGGGCCACCAGGAATCCAGTGTACAAACAGATGTGAGAAACTCAGACCTGTTAGGAAAAGCAAGTCTAGAGGATAAAGTTCAAAGTCCTTCTCACATCGACAATGCCATTTGTCTATTCTCTGGTCCCATCTACCATCACCCCACTTCTCCCTTCACCCCAAACTCTGCTCCAGCTGTAAGGATGTTATGTCTGAGCACATATTCCTCCTTCATACCTCCCCGCCTAAAGATTCTATCTCCTCTGCCTAGACGGCCCTTTCTTGTCTTTCTGGAAGGTGTGTTTTTGTTTTTTAGGGTTTCACTCAAAGATCATCTCCAGTGCCTCGCCTACACTTTGCACTGCGTAGATAAGCTACTATTCTCCCCTATACTGTGTTCATATAGTCACCTAAATCAAATTCGATTACAGTGTTCCACAGAACATCGTAATCGTTCATTCTTATGTGTCCCTCACTAGACCGGGAGCTCCTTAAAAGTAGGGTCTCTGCTCTGGTCATCTTTATATAGCAATTCCAAGCATACTGAATAACGTATTGTAGATGCCCCATAAATACTGGAATGGAGGAAGATACACTGTTTCTAAACTATTTAGTGAATCAGGTCACAAACGTGTTGTTTTGGCTGAAATGACCTGTATAGCACATTCTCTTTGAATTCATCATTTTTATGCCACGAAGGAGAAAACACCAGAAAGCTTTATTTCAGCTAGTTGTCCTTTTTCCTCAAATAACATGGGAATACCTATTATAAAAAGTGCCAGTGAAGGGCCAGAGATGCTTTAATGGAATCTGAGGATGAAGGGAAGGAGTTTCCGTGTGCCAGCAACTTAAGATTTTCCTGCTTCAGCTGTCCTGCCAGAGAGTATAATTCGGGAACTGATCTCAAGCTGAGCAGAGGAAAAAATTAGTTGCTTCATGAAAATGGCCAAATGTTATCAACAGCTATTTTGTGAGAGGAGCTGTGTCAGGAGCCATCCCCAGGTAGAATGGACTTCTGCTGAATTCCAGCCATCTGCAGGCTTAGGAAGCCTCACAACACATCTCCTGAGGGAGCCTTTTCAGTTTTGTGCTTTTTCTGATGCTCAGAAATCAGACCCTTGTGATTTACTACAGGGCAGTTATAGGGATGAAGTCAACTATTTCCTAGGAAATCTAAAGACTGAAATGAGAAAGTCAGAAAATCAAAATATTTTCTATGTTAGAAAAATATATATCAGAAAGCTTGAAAAGTAGAAAAAAAATAACTCTGCTTAATAAGACGTAGAGTAATGAGAGTCTGAAAATCCTTTTGTTTCCAGTATATTTTTGAAATATCTAAGCTGTATTAGTTTGCTTTTTTGCCTGGGGAATTACAATATTGTGACTGTGTAAAAGAGTATCATTCTAAATAAATATTGTTAATTTCATTGAATATATCTTTGAAGGTTTAGTGTTTTGATGTTTGAGGTCTCCATAGCATATTATAGAGAAGGAGTGTAGCACAGAAGAAGTATTAAAGGGCTCCAAGTAAGAAATGCTAGAGTCTGGCTTTATCATTTACAAATTCTGTGACCTTGAGCAAGTCATTTAGTCCCCGCAAAGTTTCAGGTACTTCATCTATAAAATAATTTTTTAATAGTGTTTTTAAATTAATTTATTTAATTTAGTCATTTCTGGCTGCACTGGGTCTTCGTTGCTGTTCATGGGCTTTCTCTAGCTGCTGCAAGCGGGGGCTACTCTTCGCTGCAGTGCGCGGGCTTCTCATTGCGGTGGCTTCTCCTGTTGCGGAGCACGGGCTCTAGGCACGCGGTCTTCAGTAGTCGTGGCTCGCGGTCTCCAGAGCACAGGCTCAGTAGAAGTGGCGCACAGGCTTAGTTGCTCTGCGGCATGTGGGATCTTCCCCGACTAGGGCTTGAACCGGTGTCCCCTTCATTGGCAGGCAGATTCTCAACCACTGCGCCACCAGGGAAGCCCCTATAAAATAATTTTTAAAGATATCCCTACCATTCCACTCCCTGTGTTCCTATCTCAGTGCATAAGGTGGAAATTGACCAGTACTTCTCAACTCATAGGCAATTCTTTGAGGCCAAACACAACTATTTTCTCTGCATTTTACTTTTCCTTCCCCTGAGAGGAAGAAGAGATGTAATTGATTGATGCAATTAGGGAGAGTCTAATATCTATTAGCCTTGGTTCCTTTTTTGGAAGGGATAATGCCTTATTTTTTTCTGTTTAAATGTGGCCACTTTTTCGAGGTGGAAGACTATTATCTTTGTTTTCAATTGTTTCAGAATCAAGAAGAGGGGATGCATAATTAACTGGTAATCTCCAGGGATTCCCAACAATAATACTTGTGATGTTAGTTGCAGATCAGGAGGGCAGAACGAGCAGCAAACCTGCCATTGCTCTAAGGACTCGATGGAAATCCCAGTGATTTTAAGATATAATACAGCAGTACAAAAAAAAAATAATCTTGTTAACAGAGAAGATAGTGAGGGGTTAGAGGTGGTAACATCAGAACAGAGACGCTAACAAATTTTTGAAAATCTGAAAGGGTATAAAAGGCAATTGACATATGAAATAGAACACAGCAAAATGCAGGTCCAAATCCACTAATCCCAGACTGCAGTGGAGATGGAAGTGGGAGTCAGTTTTCCCATTGGAGGCCCCAGGCTGAAGGTGGCAAATAAGGAAGAGTGTGGGAGAGAGAAACAGAGCAAACAAAGATTATCTGGAGGTCTGTGAACCAAATCACTGCCCAGTGTACCTCTCCTCTCTCCTTCCTCGCACCAGAAATAGAAGGTCAAGCGGCCTAAATTGCTTGAACTGCTAAGGCTTGTGTTGTGGTATACAAGTTTGAAACCTCTTTGTCCTAGCATTTAGAGAAACTGCAACCTATCAGCTGATGTCCAGATCACTCACCCTGAATCACCAAATCATTTTATTTGACACACCCTTGTCCACATACATAAAACTGTCAGTCAAATTTCAATGTAGTGGAGGGTGCTTTTTGGGAAAAAAACCTATTCACACACCAGCAGATGACACTTATACCAATCACTTAAAGAGCCTCATTCTTTTTTTTTTAAATAAATTTATTTATTTATTTTATTTATTTATTTTTGTCTGCATTGGGTCTTCATTGCTGCACACGAGCTTTCTCTAGTTGTGGCGAGTGGAGGCTACTCTTCGTTGTGGTGCGCAGGCTTCTCATTGCGGTGGCTTCTCTTGTTGGGCTCTAGGTGCACGGACTTCAGTAGTTGTGGCATGTGGGCTCAGTAGTTGTGGCTCATGGGCTTAGTTGCTCTGAGGCATGTGGGATCTTCCTGAACCAGGGATTGAACCCATGTCCCTGTATTGGCAGGAGGATTCTTAACCACTGCACCACCAGAGAAGTCCAAGAGCCTCATTCTTTATTCTTAAAGTGGTTGAATAACAAAAAATGTAGGAAAACTAGAAGCACAGAAGTAAAAGGACAAAATAATAAAACAGAAAAATCAACTTGGCAGAAAACAGAAGAGAGTTTAATAACAGCACTTGTATAGCACTTGTTTGATGTCAGGCATTGTTCTAAGGACCTTATATATATTAACTTACGTATTCCTCACAACTACCTTGCCAAGTATGTATCATCACCATCCTCATTTTACAGATAAGGAAACTGAGGCACAGAGAAGTGCGGTGAGTTCCCCAAGGGCATCCAGCTGGTACATGGTGGAGGCATGATTCTAACAGAGGAGCCTGGTCCCAGAGTTTGCTCTCTTAATCAGTCTGCCCATTCTAATTAATATCCTACTGTGATGTGAGAAGATATTATATTCATGTAATAACAATAGAATGCAATATTTTAAAGGAATCTCCCCAAAAGTTGTCTAAAGATACAGAGGCAATCATGAGCAAGAGGTACTGCAGCTCCAATCTATTTGCCCAATTATATTCACAAAGTGAATGTACAGACATTTTAGAAAAATTATGAAGTACTCTATTTAAACCATCCTACACAAGTGGAATCCATCCTAATATGCAAAGGTTGCCACAGAAGGAAATTCCACAAATTTCCTTTGTAAACCTTTGCAATATTTAACAACCCATATTATTAAGAAATTCTTCTTTATATCTAACCTAAATCCCTCTCGCTACATTTTTAAACATTTCCTTGTTTCCTTATTTGGTGGAGATGGAGAACAGCTGGCCAGCATTTTGCATATTTCACCTTTAGGCCAAAATAATGACAGTTGTTTTAACTCTTTCTGGAAGGCTGTGCTCTCTATCCCTTTATTCCATTTTCTTAGATCTCTTCTGAATCCCCCTTCCATCTTCTCTGCATTTTCGATTCACCTTTAGGGCCCGTCTGGGAATTGAGCAATGCGAAAAAATTAACTCAGTCCTTTTTCAGCATTATCAACACCAATTTCTAATTTGTAAACAACACTGTTAGAAGTACTTGAATTCACACTGAGTCATAGTGAGTAAGTTACATCCTGAGAACACGGATAATGAAAGAGAAATTATACTGACGCCTCCAGGACATGGGAACATTATTAAGGGGCAAAACGGACAAGAGGGCAGCAGGAAAGAGCAAACCGTGGGTGTAGAGCAAGGACAATGAGTTGTGTTGGATGGGGCTCTGCTCAAAGTGGGAGCAAAGCTACACTCCTATGTCCTGGGTGTGTGTGCTTAGGGAGGGAAGCTCTGTGTGTGGTGAGACAACTGGGTCACTTCCCTGGGGTGATAGCATCTGCTCACAGCAGATGGGAGCTGGCAGAGGTGGGATGAATGAGCCATTTGAATGGGAAACACCAGTTCTGAGGATGACTCTGTCTTCCGGCTGCCAAGGAGAGGGCTCTGCTCCTCTGTTGGGGTGAGAGCAGGTGTAGACGGTGGTGGTGTGGAGAGACTCGGATCAGCCAGGCAAGGGCCTCCGTGGAATCCAGGACCAGTAACACCTGTGTTTGCCCAGCACAGGATGGCCAACAAAGCACTTCCACATTCTTCATTTATGTCACACTTCGCCCTGTGATGTTAACAGGCCACACATATTATCACCGCTCTACTGGGAAAGAGAGGCACGCACGATCACATGACCAGAAAAAAAGTGAGGAAAGCCCCTTGCCTTTTTGCCTCCTACTCTGGTGCTGTTTGCTCCACACCACCCTACCTTTCCTGCGAGAGTTCTCAGGGCAGGTATCGTGAGCATTTTGTTGAGATTCTTCTGTAAGGAAGAGGGTGCCACTTAATTAGCTAAAGACTTCCGGTACCTGAACCCAAGATGTACAAAGGGCATGCTCCATAAACACTGAAAGGAGGTAATAATTAATATGATGAAATGGCAAGGAGGAGGTAGTTGTTTCATTGGCACGTTGAATGGCAGCCTGTAGACTCCCCCCAAACAACTGATTACCCTCAGGGGACACCGTTTACTCTGGTTCAGGATTGGACGAAGCTACCTTAACCACTGTTATACTCCTTGGTGAATAAACACTGAACAGAAAGAAGACAAGTTCTTTAAATACATGTGCTCTTTAATCATGTAAAAGAATATATTCAAAGAATTATTAACGTTATTTCCTATTCACAATACCCTAAAACCAAACATTATCCCCATCAGGGTAAACTGTGTACATTGAATTGTTCATCAGTCAAGTAAGAACTGAATACTGTGTTGAAACCAAAGCAAAATTAGTTTTTTTTTTTTCCCACGGTAAGAAAGGGCTTCTTCTTCCCACTCCCAGAGTTTCCACACAGATTAGAGAATGGTCTATTTTATTTTAACAAAGCTTTTGGCAAAATGTTAACAGCCACAAATGCGGCCTCCAAGCCCAGGCACCAAAGAAACTGATACTGTTCCTTTGAGAAATACATAGTTTGTCCAACAGATGAGAGAAAGTAGAAAACCCTAGTTTGTAACACGTAGTAAATTAGTAAATCCAACTATCCCGATTATAGTGTGAAATTTCTCATAAAGCAGCAGCCGTTACGTCACATTACACAATATCTCTTTTTATTTTTACCATATTTTGTGATGCTTCCCAATGTAAATTAATGACTAGCTTAGTGTGCTCAGTTGTTTATTCATTCAATACTCTTACAGAAACATGGAAACATTTGGCCTGTACAGGTCAATTAGACCACATGCAACCGCCAGTAAAGAGCAAGACAGATACATCTGATCCCTGCTCCACAGGGCAGTCATATAGGTGGCCAGATCCAGCTCTTCCTGACCAATCAGAAAGAACAGCTATTAGACATCTTGGAACCAACTATGGAAGTATAACTATGAGCAATAGAATAGAAAACTCATTCTAAATCCCATGAGGCTATCCATGGAATAGTACAGAATTTTTTTGTTTTGTATTTGACTTCATAGTTCTGCCATTTTAATCAAAAATATATTCTTGGTCCTAGGAATATAACTTCTCTAAATGATATTCCTTATTCTGTACAAATGTTCTTCATGTATTCTGATTACTGTAGGCTTAAAACGTCAATCATGAGATGATAGTGTTTATGGTGGTTTGTGGACCTACGTTCTCCATCTCATATATGTCTGAAGAATATTCAGTCTTATTTGCTCAGGGCGTCAGTAGTTATAATCTGTCTACACAGTGTATCAAGGCATTCATTTCTCTTAGTTCATGGTATAAATAAGGCCAGGTAGTATGTTTGGTCCCTCTAAGAGTCATTCATGCATTTTACACAGTGACAAACTCCTGCTTGGTCACCCTTGAACAGACCACAGAGGGAATTGGGCATCTTTGGATGGTTCATTCCAAGACCTATTGCCTGCCAATGAAAAATGAGCTCTTGGGATCCACTAAATGTGGATTTTGTTCTATTATGTTCATCTGTAACCTTCTAATCTGCTTGGGTAGCCATTGAAATGTTTGCCCATTTCCCACAGCCAGTGACCTCACAAGGAAGGCCCTTGGAGGGACCAGGAAATCAGTGTGGGTCCAGAGCTTCCACAAAGAGCCATCTTCACTGGCTGCACCACTCCTCTGTCCTGGCCTGGACTGGGTACCCTTTTTTGAACTTAGGCTGGGATGGCAGAGTTTCTCATCCCCTGTGATTATTTTTCTACACAGCTTTTATTAACTGAGCAGAGCAGAGAAAAGCAACTTGCATTACAGCCAAACTAATATGTGGTAGAAATTCCCTGAGGGATTAAGGTGAACATGCTGCCCCCTCCCTCTGAGAGACAAAGTCAGGAGAGTGACAAATCTGAGTTCTGCTTCATTACGCAAAATATACAATCCCCAAGGGCTTTATCTGAAAGGAATCTAAAGACTAAGGAAATATCTTAAAATTCCACCCTATAAATGAAGAAACTGACAAACCAAGAAGTTAGCAAAGTGATTAATGTAGGTCAGTGGTGGAATAATGTATTAGCTTCTTATTACCATGAGCTTAAAATACAAATTAATTTTCTTAGAGTTCTGGAGGTCAGAAGTCTAAACTGAGCTGGCAGCGTTGTGTGCCTTTTGGAATCTCTACAGGAACTTTTAGAGGCTACTGGCATTCTTTGGCTCATAACCCCACAGTCCCTCTTCAAAACCAGCTACACAGCATTATCAGGTATCTTTCCTCTCTGACCTCTGCATCTCTTGTCACCTCCCCTTCTCTGAGTCATCCTCTTACAATGACCCTTAGGGTTAATAATTTCCCGACTCAAGATCTTTAACTTAATCATGAACGCAAAGTTTCTTTTACTGTGTAGGGAAGTATATTCACAGATTTTGAGTATATGGGGTGGAGGTCGGGGGGGAGGCAGGATATTATTCTGCCTACCACAAGTAGCAACCAAAAAGTCTAAACCTCATTAGTGACTAAGGATCTAGCAAATACATATGTTAATTTTGTTTTAAAAAGTTTAATAATTATTTACTAGATCTGGAATACTGTGATTGACAAACATGGCAAAGCAAATAATAGACCTGAAATTCTCTTTATTTACTTTGCAAAGGTATATTTTAAATGTAATTCGCAAGTAGAGAAGCCTTCTTAAGATCCTTAGAAAGAAAAAAAAATTAAGAATAAAACTGTGCTGACATATAGGAAACAAAGACCTCATAATCCCAATATTTTAAAAAATGATCTTACAAATCAAAAAGAATGGGATGGGGCTTCCCTGGTGGCGCAGTGGTTGAGAGTCCGCCTGCCGATGCAGGGGACACGGGTTCGTGCCCCGGTCTGGGAAGATCCCACATGCCGCGGAGCGGCTGGGCCCGTGAGCCATGGCCGCTGAGCCTGCGCGTCCAGAGCCTGTGCTCCGCAACGGGAGAGGCCACAACAGTGAGAGGCCCGCGTACCGCAAAAAAAAAAAAGAATGGGATGAACAACACAATAGAAGACATGGATAAAATGAGCAATTTACATAATAAAACACACAAATAGAAAATGCATATATAATAAGAAATCCTGTTTTACTTCTCAGATTGGCAAGATTAAAAAGATAGGTGAAAATAATCTTTACAGTGGCCTACAAGACCCGCATGATCTGCCTCCTGTCCCTCTCTCTGATCTGATCTCCTTCTCATCTCCACCTCACTTGTTTGCTCCAACCAAAAAAAGATGCCCTTTCACACACTGTAATAAAACAACCTTGCAATATCTACTAAAACTCAAATCTATATACCATTTGACCTAGCAATGCACTTATAGGAATTTAACTTTCATAAATATTTACACAATGAGGTTATATTACAAAAGTGTAACTAAAAAAACTTGGAAACAACCTAAATGTTCCTAACTAGAGATTTGGTTAAATAAATTAATGTAGGTTCATAAAACAAAGTACTATGTGACAACGAATTTGAGTGGGTGCGTGTGTATGTGTGTGTGTGTAAAATAGTTCTCAAATATACCGGTACGGGAAGATTTCTGAATTGTGTCATTTAATATAACTAGTAACATGTCTGTTTTAGTCCTTCAGGCTGCTATAACAAAAATATCGTAGTCTGGGTGGCTTATAAACAACAGAAACTTATTTCTCACATTTCTGGAAACTAGAAGTCTACGGTCAGAGTACCAGCACGGTTGGGTTCTGGTGAGAACCATCTTCCAGGCTGTAGGCTGTCCGTCTTCCCATTGTCTGCTCACACGGTGGAAAGAGAGAAGAGAGAGCTCACTGGCATCTCTTTAATAAGGGCCCTAACCCCATCCATGAAGCCTCTGCCTTCATGACCTTATTACCTCCCAAAGGCCTCTCCTCCTAATACTATGTCATTAGGGGTTAAGATTTGAAATTATGAATTTGGGAGCGGTACACAAACATTCAGTTCATAACAATGTATGTTATGTATTAGATACTTATTATACTTTGTATTACTTATAAAACAACTGTATCCTAATACACGTCCTTTCCGAAATACCTGAAAATGGCTGTAAGAGGAATGAATATTGTTTTCCATTTAGCTGATTATTGACATATATAGACTGTCTTAGTCCATTCGAGTTGCTCTAACAAATTGCCACAGAATGGGTGGCTTATAAACAACAGAAATGTATTTCTTACAGTTGTGGAAGCTAGAAGTCTGAGATCAAGGAGCCAGCATGGTCAGGTGAGGGCCCCCTTCTGAGTGGCTGATTTATCATCATATCCTCACATGGCAGAAGGGGCCAGAGATTCTCTGGAACCTCTTTTATAAGACACTGCTCCTATTCATGAGGATTCCACCCTCATGACTTAAGCATCTCCCAAAGGCCCCATCTGGTAATACCATCACATCACTTTTGGGGATTCGAATTTCAACATGTGAAGTTTGGGGGGACACACACATTCACACCATAGCATAAAGCCAGAGGAAACATTTCTTCAAATCATTTTTTTAAATTTTCCCTTCCAGTCAGAGAGAAAAGACCTAGCAAAAACTGGCTTTGTCAAAATATTGGAAGAACTCATTCCTTGTAGTCTCTGTTTTACTAGTCAAAGTCACCACCGTCTGTTATACACATTATACTCAAAGCCCTTTGGATGTTTTTATTACATTACGTATTACATAGAGAAGACTTAAGCATCCTTAGAATTTTTATAAGCATATGTTCTTCCTTCCTTATGAGGAAATGTAGATCTCATTAAAGTAAATTTTTCTAAAATGAAATGTTTTGATGTATAAGCTTAGCGAGACTGCATCTGAAAGCCACAACTTTTGCTACAATCTTAAGTATGACCAAATTGACCTACAGCAGATTTTATTAAAGACAGAGCAAAAACAACTTTGTCTTATTCTTTAAGAAAACTCAAAGACAGTGGTCTTTGTGTAATTTCTTCTAGTTTTCACATGTATATTATTTTTGTTCTCACTAAAATGGTTTCTAATCATTAGTGTCACCAGTTAAAATTATTTTAAATAACCAAATTCTCTATTTTTACATTTAATGGAGTCATTTCCAAACAATCATTTTCAAGGTTGTTTTTAACTTTTTTTTCCCTGCAAATCCATACATGTAATGTTATAGACAGATTCCCTCTGGACAACATCCTCCTAGCCATGCATGTTCAGTTTGGTCTCAATGTCCTAAAACAAAAAAACCACTGTGTAAGGTCAAGTTGAAGCAGATTAAATTTGAATTAGAAGCACTTCTGTATTAACATGGAAGTGTTAGTCATATTTTCCCCCTTCTACTCTTGGAAATCAAAGAGACAAGAAATATAAAAAGAACCCACAAACTCCATTTTGGCAACACTAGGTAGCAGATTTAAATTACAGTCTCAAAAATAAATGTGAAGGCTACCAAAAGCAGCCAAGACCAGGCAGAAGCCACACATAAAACATGAGGAAAATAGCAAAGAGAGTCACAAGATGATCCAATGGCAGCAGATTTCAAAAAACACTTCCTGCAGGCGAGAGGTTCATTGAGAGGTGAGGAAGCTGTATCCATGTTGGCAGAATTGGATGTAGGACCTGTGTGAGTAGGGCTGGCAGCAGAAGTCTTCATGAACACGGTTAATTAGAGAGAAGCAGAGAAGGCAGGGTTACATAAAAAACAACCAGCTAAGCCATATTAGAAGGAAGAAGTCTGTCTCTGAGGAAGCAGAATAGGAGAGAGCACTGCATTAGGAAGCCTGAAAAGCTACAGTTGTGTTTCTTCTCCTATAGGAGCTTTCTATGAAAGTTGCTCAGGAAAATTCAAATGGTTCATTAATAAAAGGAATTGATACAGTATTGATACAAAGGTTACATAAGAGAAGATATGGAAAATAGTACTAAAACCTTCAAGTACGAGTAACATTCACCAGAAAATGTTGCCACAAAGCAAATGAAAGTTGTAGCCAAATGCTTCATTGTGAATTTAAAAATTTAATAAATCAGTTTTCTCTATGAAAGAAAATCATAAAGCAGAAATAAATAAGTAAATAATAAAGATATGGAAGACTGAAGTAACATGATGAATAAGACATCTCGTCAAATCAACTGATAAAGTGCTATATGCAAGAAGAAATTTCTGACTATGGTAAACAAATGACTAACCTTTCTTTATATCATTTAAACATTTTTTCAAACATCTGTTTTATTCATTAGATTATTTAGTTTTCTCAACAAAGAGAATTATTTTTAAATAGTTAATATTTCTGTTTGGTTTACCATCACTTTGAGGAATTTGGTGCACCTAGGTCAGTGTTTCTTGAATTTCAGTAATATAACATTTTAAATGAAGAGAAAAGTTCTTGAAGCATTAATGTTAACTATAATTTTTATTGTATTCTTTAATTGTGCATATACCAAAAAATGAACTGTAAGCTTGTTGTCTCACAGTTGTGCTACAACTATAAAACCAAAGCAGACAAATCAATGTAAACAAAATTACAAAAATGAAAAAGTCAAAATTGAAATTAACAGATTATGTGATAAAGTACGTTGTGTGGAAATGAAGTCACCATTCACAAGACCAATAGAGAGTTCACATGCCAACACCTCTGCACGCCTTTTGAAGATTTAAGTTTCCTTCCAAGTCTTTTTCAATTTCAAATTATGCCTAATGCTGTAATTTGTTCTTTACTTAGTGGGAAGCCATCATTTCTAAATTAAGTTATCTTTTGTTCTTTTTCTAACTAGCACACAACAATGACAAGGTACTTTTTGGTGCCAATAAGAACGTTGAAAAGAATGCAACTGTAAGCACTAAAATCAGATGGTGCTATTCAACTATAATCATTCAGAATAGGAAACTAAGCTTCTACTAATTTTATTTTAGTTTTTTGTTGAATACAAAACAGAACTTTGAAAGTTATTTTTAGTGTTCTTTCAAACCCCTGTTTGAGAAACATTATTCTAAATTTTTTAGAAACCTAAAAATTCCATATAACCACCTCTAGATAACCATACTTGGTATGTTCTTGGCAATCCAAGTGTGATTTTATAACATCCCAGAATTCTTGCTGCCTGAGTCTCACATTACACACAAGAGTACTGTTTTGTGGCTTGTTATAAGACTTAACATCAGTGTGGAAATCTCAGGAACTTAATGTTTCACCTTTTCTGAGAGTAATAAAGACTCCAAAAACTCAGGGTATGATTCTTTAGATTTAAGGGGGAGTCAATTAGAAGACTTCAAGATTCCAGAATGCGTAGTTAGGGGTCAGAGTCTGAACCTAGTGGACAGATGGAGAACTTTGGAGCTGGGAAAGAATGAGAACGTTAAGAACTATAAAGACATATAGTTTTATCTTCAGTACATATTACATACTATAGATGTAGAAGGGGAGATATGCAAATAATCAGTGGTAGACTCAGAGTCACCCCCCAAAATAGATTGAGATTCCACCAGTCTCTTCTCCAAGCACTGAGGCTATAAAGCCTCTAAGCTTTCACAAGGTGCCCTCCACATAGAAAATTCCCCTGGATACAGGAACTCACAAATCACTTGCTGGTCACCGTTAAGTTTTCAAAGATGCCTCTTTATGAGGATTATCATGCCCTCTTCTTTACCTCCCATACTTTCTCTGTCCACTTGTTCTAGAAAGAACTGTTCTGGAAGTCCCTTCAAGGTACTGTCTTTTCTGAAGGAAAATGGATAGCAGCAGGTGCTTGAGAGGTGTTTTCCCCATGAGAATAGATGGGAAATATTCCAGGTCTCTCTTCAAAACTATAATAGAATTAAGTTAACATTTAAGGCGTGACTAAGAGCTATAGGCAGAATCAACTAGTTCTTGACCATATTCTACATGTGCTTGTAACTGACTATAAAAAAGAAAAAAGTGTGCTCAGGTTAAGAGTTCCAGGAACTGGTTAGTCACTGCTTTCCATGCTTTGTCATGGAGAGCACTTTTAAGCAATGAGAACAGATAAAAATACTGATCCCAAACCATATTGTTTTTATCATAAAAATATGGTAAAAACAGAGCCAGTGCAGTAAAAGTGAAATAACTATACAAATGTTATCATGCGACTCTGGTTTATTGAAGGAAAACCTCAACAAAACTATCACGTCTAGATCCAGAATCTAGGTTTCCTAGTCATAATGCACTATAACTAACAGAAGTGAGGATTTATCCCTGCATTTGCTTAAATTTGCTACACTAACTTAGCTTTTTGTTTTTTTTAATGGTGTATCAAAATAGGTTTACTCCCTTTGGGCTTTATCTCCAAATTATGGTATTTAGTTCAGTGCTATACCCAGCCTATAATACACTAGCAATAACATGTGATGTACTGCTAATATCCTGGAGAATTCTACTGGCTGTGTTCTTGAAGCAATGTAGCAACTTAGCACCATGCATGTTGAATAGTTATGGATCACACATGGGAGCAAATAGTATCCTGTTACCTTTTGTTCTACTTTAAGTTTTTTCATCATGATGTCTCAAGAAATTTTACTATGAACTGCAAGTTTTCTTCTTTTCCTATCCTAGATGAGGAGATATTGTATGACACAGGTGTTTTCAGATGCATAAGTACACACATATATTTCTCATCGCCACAATCATTTTAACTGTCTGGATGGTATACTACCCCTGCACTTTACTCTTGGAAGTGGTCCTTGCTAACTAAGAAAATAGCTTTGGTTCATGTATTAGTCTGCTAGGGCTGCCATAACAAAATACACAGACTAGGTAGCTTAAACAGCAAAAATTGACTTTCTCACAGTTCTGGGGGTTGGAAGTTTAAGATCAAGGTGTCTGCAGTATTGGGTTATCCTTTGGCCCTTTTCCTTGGCTGGCAGATGGACATCCTCCTGCTGTGTCCTCGAGTGGTCTTCTCTGTGCATCTCTGGTGTCTCTTCCTCTTTCTGTAAAGACACCAGTCCTGTTGGATTAGGGCCCCACCCTTATGACCTGATTTAACCTTAATTACCTCTTTAAAAGCTTTATCTCCAAATACAGTCACATTGAGGGTTAGGGCTTCAACATGTGAATTGCTGGGGGCATACAATTCAGTTCATAACGGTTCATAACCTTAAAGAGATAATGGGCAGGTGTCTCAGTAATAGATAAAAACAGCCACACATTTCTCCTCTAAAGTCTCCAGATCTTTTCATGATATGTATAATCTTAACCCCAGGGTACCGCATCACGTCATGTGTCTTTCCAACCAACGTTATAATGGACACAAACACTTCCAGATGTTCACTGCTGGCTGAATCAGCCTAGAGCTGGATTCATGAGCCCTTTTCATGCCAGAGATTGGAGAAATAATTCTATTCTGTGCTCCAACTGGATCAATGCGTAAGTGGCTGGAGTTATTTCAACTGGTATCATTTGGTCTAACCAAAAATTAAAATACGGCCTCATGAAACAAACAAACAAGCAAAGGAAGTTGAAACTACTCAGGTTAGAGGCTATAGACCACTTGACAGCATGATCTCTGATGGAAGGAATGCTCAGGCAAGCAGATAGAGCATCTCTAATTATGAGGGTGTTATAATAGCACTGTCCTAACAAGTGTCCTTTAAGTTAGAACTGGAAAGTCTCCTCTTGTGAAAATGGAAAGTTTGCTGGGATTATTAAATTTTCATAACATGGTAGAGTTAATCCACTTGTTCTAGGGGGCAGGGACTGGGTAAAACATGAAGACAAGGATGAAATCACTCAGTAGCCTGACTGAAGTCAGGAGAAGAAATCTGTGCTCTAAAATAAAAAATTTTCTCTGAGTACCAAAAAAATGTAAACTCTGTAGACTCCTTCTATCCCTTATCAAAGTCCACTGGAAGATACACAGTGGACAGAACAGGTCAGGAAAACAGAAAAGAACAAAGGCAAGACTTCAGTTCCTCTTTATTAACCACCTGAGTTTCATTTTGAAGTAGAAGAGAAGAGGAACCTCCTCCAAAACAATTTCACCATTGTCGGTGACTCTTCAGATCTCAGCCTGATTCCCTCCTCAGTTCTCTGAATCAGAAAAGAGCCACATAAGACCGTGAGTGCAAATAAAATCACACAGACCAGTAGGCTGAATGTTGATTTGGTGTAATTAGGCAGTCCTGAGAGCTCTCAGTAGAAACTGCTTTGATTTTTGACTTTTAGAAAGTTGTTCTACCAAAGGATTATTATGGTAATTGAAATTAGGAATAGAATTATGGTTGGACCCTAAATAACACGATGTGCATGCTAAAGCTGCTATTTAGCTGTTACACTGAACAATTTGGAACAATGGGAGGGACAGGGTGTACTTGTGAGGGCTCTAATTTTAATTTGGGGATTGCCAATTTGTTAGCCTTTCACTGTTGCCTTAAAGGAAATGCAGGGTCTTAAGGAACTTGCTCAAGACCTATGTTTAAGTAGAAAATTATGAGCTTCACTTCCTAAGGAGGAGATACTTAACTTTTTCTTTCTTTGAGGGTAGTTCACATTCACAGTTCTCAAAATCTCTGCTACAAAATGAGAGATACTCTATGATAGATCAGTTGTAAGAGCTCATTACTTTGGGAGCAATCCATTTTACAAGTGTTTGCGTAACCCATTTTTCTGCAAGAAGGGGGTACGTAGGGGTGCTACTATAAAGACATGATTTATAGGCAAATGTATGATAGAAGATCAAGACCAAAATTCGCTTGTCATAAGGCATAATTCTGACAGTTAATTTGCTCTTATCTTCACCTGCAGACATTTGAATGAATGTATATCAATGGCAAAGAGTTGTTATATATCTTCATTAGATGATAAAGAGGATTATTATGATAATTGAAATCAGGAGTCACAAAGAATCAGATTAGAAATTAGAGTCACAAGGAGCAAATTAGTGAAAAGTACGGAACATTTGTTTTGAAAAACAGAATAGGCGTGGCCTGTTATGTTTTCCCCAAATTGACAATGCATCTCCCTTTTGTCCCTACCTTTTAAAATAATAAAAAAAAAATACATACATGTTGTGATATTCATACACAACAAAGCTAGGGGAGAAGTCCTTGTTATCTCAGCCTCTGAGAGAGAAGCACTATTAACAGTGCAGTGTGTTATTTTTTCAAATTTATTTTATGTATATACTATCATATTACTATTGCTGTAAGAATGGGAGTATATATAGTACATGTTGCTCTGCGATATTTTGTCACTAAACGTATCATGGGTGACTTTCTATGTCATTTGATGAGAGAGAAATGTACAAATCACAGACATGTGCTAATAAATACATTAAAAGTTTTTGGATGGGCTTCCCTGGTGGCGCAGTGGTTGAGAGTCCGCCTGCCGATGCAGCGGACACGGGTTCGTGCCCCGGTCCGGGAAGATCCCACATGCCGCGGAGCGACTGGGCCCGTGAGCCATGGTCGCTGAGCCTGCGCGTCCGGAGCCTGTGCTCCGCAACGGGAGAGGCCACAACAGTGAGAGGCCTGCGTACCGCAACAAAAGTTAAAAAAAAAAAAAAAAAAGAAAGTTTTTGGAACAAACACAGGAAACTATAACCTGTGCTTTGCTCTACAAAGTGAAAATAGAGATGAGGACAGTGACCGCAAGACTTTTAATTCTCCGTTTTGTTTTCTTTTAAATTATTAAAGTTTTATTTATAGCCATGAATTATTTTTATCATAGAAAGCTAGAAAAGCAAGTGAGCAACAAAGAGAAAAAGAGAAAGGCTAAATTTAAAAGGATAAAGTAGAAAAACAACCCAAGTTGATTGGTTGTGATTTTTGTACCAAAAAAAATAATGAAAGATCAAATATTTAATCTATTAAATCTTTGGCTACTTCTAGAAAAGTCCATAAGCAGTAAAATTTTATCCAAACTCCCAGCGCAAAGCGTTAGCTTTGGTACAAACCAAATCGACACCCCTCTCGTCCTCTGAGACGTGTTTTCATCGTGAGCTGCCCGATCTTGCTTTATTCATGCACTCTCCATGACAGGGAGGGATAATTCTAATACAAAGCATTGATTTTTGGGGCCAACCTAACTAATGACTCTAATGAACAGAAGGCCCAGTAAATTCCCTGAGAAGTTTGATTTCTACAGCCTACTTTTGGGTTCTTTTTTATTCCAGGGTAATGCCTGGACCCAGTGGAGGGAAATCTTTGTTTATTTCCTTTGATCTTACTAAGAGCTCATTTAAAGCAAAGGTCCCAACTGGGGACCTGCGTGTGAGGACATATATACTAAAAAGTATGATTTCTTGGCATTGTGCATCTTTCCGGTACATTGCACAGCGTCTCCTCTATGAATACTCCAGGGAGAAATTTCCTTCTGGTCTCAAGAACAGTTGAAAGCACCTGAGCAATTGATTTGTTTTTACATTATGGACAATGTGGATTTTCCAATAAGGCCTGTTTCTGGTTTTTATATTATTTAAAATATGTAACCTAGATGTCCCTAGATCACACTAGCCTAGGGGCACAAGTGAGTCACATTAAGATTAACTCCCAAATACTACTGGCTGATGAGCCTCAACCCATTGCAGAGAAGACCCCATGCTCCAAGCATTTCTGTGTATCCCTCAGGGGGAATCACATGTGTTTACATTCATTGATTTTTAAGTAGAAGAAACCAACTGTGTTAGTTTAAGCAAAGAAAAACAAATTTATTACAAGCATTAGGACATGACCCGTAGAACCTAAGGGCAAGAATGCATCCTTGCCTCAGAAAAGACTGGAACCAGAGATTCCAGTGTCATCAGGATGTTCCCTCATCTCTGTTTCTTGCTGCCTAATATTCTCTCTCTCTCCCTCTCGCTCTCTCTCCCTCCCCTGCCCCCAACCCCTCTCTTCCTCTCTCTCTCTCAGCTTCTCCTGCTGATCCAACTCAGTAACAGAAAATAAAGACAACTGAGGGCTCCCAGGTTTATATTATGCGCATCCAGCTACCTGGAAAGAGACTGAAAAATATTTCTGTGTCCCAATTCTGAATTTCTGGGGAAGGGATTGAGAGCTGATAGTCACAGCTTGAAGAGAGTACTCACCTTTGTTTGCTCACTGTGGCAATGGTGACAAGGACATGTGACCTTGCAATGGCCTTGTGGCTAGGTGGGTGGGAGAGTAGTTCCCAGAGAAGGGGATGAGCAGAGCTATGCTGACAGCAGAAGACAGCTTCGGGGGAAAGAGACTGCCCTCTGGGTATGGCCACCCTGCCCCATGGCTCCAGAGTGAGCTGCTGGGCTCATGCAAAACTCTGCTCTGCATTGGTCATCTGATCCAATTGCTGAACAGTTTTAGAAGAGATTTTTTTTTAAATGAAAGCAATATTTACTGAAGATGTGACCTTTGATACTGCTGATTGGTGAAAAACCTTTCTGGAAGAAAATTTGGAAATAGGTATTTAAGAGCCTTAAAATGCAAAGATCTTTCAACCCATTTCTGGAAATTTATCTAAGAAAACAGACAGATACATGTAGAGGTTTATCACATAATGAAATTGTTTATAGTGGAAAATTGATATGATGTTAAAGTGTTATAGTAGTTGGATAAATTATAGCACATTCGTATCATGGACTATAACATCCATCTAAACATACAGTATATTTATTGACCTGGAAAGATGGTTGTGTATAATAATAGATATGAAACAGAACAGAACACACAGCACAAAGGTAAATAGTCATTTCAGGTTGAGCAAGTATAGTTGATTTCTATATATTTTCTCCAGATTGGTTTATTTATGTTTTCTAATTTGTCCTCAAAAATCATGTCACTTGTATAATATTTTTTTAAGCTTTTGAAAAATCACACTAGTGATACAAGTTTTTTCAACACATAAATGTTACCCCAGCATTAGAAATAAATGTTTGTACATCCTTCTTTAAAAAACAGAAAGGACAGCTCTCATAGTTATAGAGACTATGCTATGTAGCCCTCTGTATATTAATTTCATAGTCAGCATTCAAAAATAGGAGAAGGAGGGTGAAAATAAAGAAAAAGTGCACAGAGATCTAAGGAAAAAACTTCTCCCTTTAACACCTTTGTCAGCTCTCCATCCTTCCGTGGTTCTCCAGCAGGGGTGGTACCACTCCTAGGGGCTATTGGGAGATATTGGGCAGAGGACATTTTTGGTTGTCCAGGGACTAGTGAGAATGACTGACATTTAGTGGGTCGAAGGGAGAGAGGCTGGCTACCCTACAAGGCTTGGAAAATCCAGAACAAGAAAGACTTGTCCTGCTCAAATGTCAATCACACCCTCCACTGAGAAACCCTGCTAAACTAAACCTCTCTGAATAAAATCCAAGGCCTTCACTCGCTAACCCCTGCCTATTTTTCTAATCTCCTCTCTCCCAGCTTCCCTTCCTGTTTTATACCCTGCTCTGTCCCACTTTAATTCGTTTTTCCTCTGTCCCATGCCTTAACCATATCAAATTTCTGGCAATTCTCATAGAGTGCCAAGAAGTATTATGCTTCTCAGCTTTCATTTGGTTTAGATTATTTGCTCTGCCTAGAATACTCCTTTCATAAAGTCCTACTTATTCTTGAAGATTCAGCTTAATCATCTCCTTTGTGGAGCCTTTTTTGGATCATAATTCTTCCCCTTTTTTGCCCTCATTGTTACTTCTGTGCATCATTATTGTAACACTTAAAACACAGTACAGTATTTCATGTCTGTATTCTCCTACTAGAGGTACAAGTTCCTTGTGGGCAAGGAGGGAATACTTATTCATGGCTTAACCCCAAACAAGAGGAAAAAAATCTCACGTTGCTCAACAAATGCTTGTTAGCTGGGAGAAAAAAATGGAAATCAGCTTTTCTTTCTGTTGCCATTGAAAAAAAATAGAAAATTAATTCAATCAGTAAAAAAAAAAAAGTTTGATTTCTGCCTTCAAATTATTTTCCATTTCAATAAAAATAATGTTGACATCTGCTTCATTACCATCGCACAAAATGATTGGGGGAAAGAAAGGCAAGAAAATATATTTATTGGCTCCAAATGTGTCCAAAGGCTTAAATGCTAAGAAATCCACATTTGTGTATGGTATGTGATATATATGTGTATCATTCTATTGGTAGTACAGTTTATTCTATTATAATGTAGACCTGCTGGCAAATGCAAAGCAAGTTTAGGCTAAGAAGAAATTTCAATAATCTTTATGATTGAAGTTCAAGGAACTCCAAGGAGATTCATTTTTACTGACAGTTGCCTCTTTTTGCTTACAGAACATATGCTATGTTATTGTGATCACTGAATTTAGGGAACTGAGCTATAAAAACATATTGAGCAAATTAAAATTAAGAGTCGGGGCCAAAGACAGTGATCTCACTTTTGTTTTATGTGTCTTGATCTTTAAGGTTAAATGTTTTCCTCCTTCTATTAATATAAAGCGTTTAGAAATATATTAGTCAATTATTAATAGGGCATCTATTAATTATTTTCATATTTTAGGAAACAAACACAGTTCTCTATTCTTTTTTTTTTTTTTTTGCGGTACGCGGGCCACTCACTGTTGTGGCCTCTCCCGTCGCAGAGCACAGGCTCCGGACGCGCAGGTTCAGCGGCCATGGCTCACGGGCCCAGCCGCTCCACGGCATGTGGGATCTTCCCGGACCGGGGCACGAACTCGTGTCCGCTGCATCGGCAGGCGGACTCTCAACCACTGCGCCACCAGGGAAGCCCCAGGTCTCTATTCTAATTAACAACTTGAAGCAATTAAAACATCAGATTTGTGAAGGGTGTCATAACCATCTAATGTTTCAACTGGCTATTTTATTCCACATCAGACACCACTCTTCCCCCTTGAAAATGATATAACTACAATGTACTAAGCACTGTGTATATTACTGTGGCAGAAGCAAAAAATAAGAATCTGAACCCTCCCTTCTAACTGTTCAAACTTTAGTAGAAGGAAGAAAATATACACATAGATAAAGTAAAAAGAGTAATGACAAATCAGAGGAGAATCTTCTGGTTGCAGGAAACGTGAGAACATCTGAGGTAAAAATTGAAAGGTGGATAAGTTTTGGACTGCTTCATTCATGTGGATGAAGACTATGACAGATTCAAAAGAAACAGTCCTTGCAATCATAAAGATTTCACAAATAGTAAATTATTTTATTTGAAAATTAGGATGTATCTGTTCTTTATTTTAAAAATTATGAGTAGGATTTTTGCTTCAGGTCAAAATGGAATAACAGGGACTGGATCTACCCTCCTGCCTGAAACAACCAAAAATCAGAAAATACCTGAAACAATGGTGTTGAAGACACTGAACATCTATCAATAAAATACAATGATTCCTGAGAGATGGGAAAGAAACAAAGTGAGCAAATTGCCCCAGTTTACTGCCAGGGACCACAGCACAGAGAAGGAGAACTTGGGCGGAGTACTGCAGATTCCCTGAGTTGAGGAAATAATGAGAGTCTGGGGAAATAAAAGCAGCAAGACCTTGAAGGACAGAAAAACAAAGGAGAAAATTGCACAGAAAAAGAACTCTGGAGGCTCTTCAGAGTGTCTCCATTGAGTATTCAACAGAGTATTGATAAGTGCATGCATGAGGAAACCACCCAGAGCTAGGGAAAAAACTACCCCCAAAATAAAAAAGAATAGTACATGGCACTCACACAGGGCAAGAAGTATTGTCTGTCCCACCAGTCAGACAGAAAAAACTCATAATTCAGAGGGCATCACAGAATACTTAGAATAGTCTTACTAAATGAGTGAACAATTAGTCCTAGTTTAAACATGGATCTAGTCCTGTTAACAAATCTTAAAATCAAGACCCAAAGGGATCATACTATTTCCTAAGTAACTTAACAGCACTCCAGAACAAACTTCAAGAATATTCATAGGGGGCTTCCCTGGTGGCGCAGTGGTCGAGAGTCCGCCTGCCGATGCAGGGGACACGGGTTCGTGCCCCGGTCCGGGAAGATCCCACATGCCGCGGAGCGGCTGGACCCGTGAGCCATGGCCGCTGAACCTGCGCGTCCGGAGCCTGTGCTCCGCGACGGGAGAGCCCACAACAGTGAGTGGCCCGCGTACCGCAAAAAAAAAAAGAATATTCATAGAAATATAAAAATGTCTAACGTCAAACACCAACTTGACCTAATTAATATATGTGAGATGTTGCTAAGGAAAATATATACACTTAAATGCCTACATTAGAAAAGAAGAGAGGTCCATCTTGGAAAAAGAAAAACAAATGAAACTGAAAGAAAATGATAAGAGAGTATGAGAGTGGAAATCAATGAAAACCCAAAGCTAGGTTTTTAAGGTGTTTTTTTTTTTGTTTGTTTGTTTTTTGCAGTACGCGGGCCTCTCACTGTTGTGGCCTCTCCCATTGCGGAGCACAGGCTCCGGACACGCAGGCTCAGCGGCCATGGCTTACGGGCCCAACCGCTCTGCGACATGTGGGATCTTCCCAGACCGGGGAATGAACCCGTGTCCCCTGTATCGGCAGGCGGACTCTCAACCACTGCACCACCAGCGAAGCCCCAGTTTGTTTGTTTTTTTAGGAAGATCAAGAAAAGTGAACTTCTATCCAGACTGATTAGGGAAAAAAAGAAAATATAGATATTACTGATACAGATATTACCAACATTCTGACAAGATTTGCTCTTTTTTTCAGTGAAACTGTTACTTCTTACATGGTAGTAAATGCTAAATGATCTTTGAACACAAGTATTTTCCTACTTGTCTTGCCTCTTATTGAAAACAGAAATGTCTTTACGTTTGTGTGTACTAAAAACATTTAAAATATATAACAGATTGTCTTATCAAAGAAACTGAAATCTCCCAGCACCAGGAGATTATGTCTGAAAATGAAACTGCTTATGACTACCATCATTTCAAAAAATAATTGCTCTTCATCAAGTGACAGTAGTTGAAACCTGATTTTTCTTTGAATGTACATATGCTTTACCTCAAAAACCTATGACACGTTACTATGAATTGAAGAAAGTCTTTAAGCGCTCAGACCTCAAGTATAAAAATATGTCCACATTTTCCTCTGATCTTGAAGATTGACCTGTACATCTTCTAACTGTGCTCTAAACATTTCTATCTGTATTTGATTGCTCCAAATAAAAAAAGAAAAGAAAAGAAATCCTCTGAGATTAGTTAAATAACAGGCAATCTGTTTAGGGTTTATTTCCGTCTTTTGGGCTTTGTGAGGATGGAAGAAGCTTGTGATGTAAATTTCTCAAGTAAATATTCCTTGATTATCAAAATGAGATTTCTCACCAGCATTTTGCTTTTAACATCAGAAAGAAAGATGAAGGGAAGAAAGGCGATGTTTATACAGGGAAGCTGGGCAGTTGTTCAGGAATGAGTTCCAGATGCTATGGCCTTGAAGACTTTGGCTTCCATGGAAGGCCTTATGTCTTTCATGGTATGAGAAGCTCAGGAGGATAAATTTCCTTTCAAAACCAAATAACTCAATCTCTTCAGTAGTTGCAGCTTGATGGAAGAGGGTTTATTTACCCTGTCAGGTAATGTCAATACACCGAACAGGACCATGGTGCAGGCAGGTTATCGGAGAAATTGGAACATCTCCAAGGAATCTAGATGTATATAATATCAATTTATTATAGATTCTGCTGCTATTTCATTCATGATGTTAATTTATCACAATTCAAAAGAATGAGAAGTTTTCTCTAAGCTTATGTATGAAAAATGGGAAAATCCAGACTTTTTTGGATGATGTAAATCTTCAAAAAATTTTTGAAGATTTTTTTCCTTAAAGAAGAGTTTAATGGCTCTATAGGTGCTTGTTAAATAAAAGATTATAATAGATACAAACACATTGAAATGGCAAAGACTTAATCCTATGAGAAACTTTCTGTGAATTATATCTTGTCTACTATGAATTTTGTGTGTATTATTAGGTTTAGATGAAACATTCTTTGTGTGACTCTATAATTTTGTTAAGAAGAAGGCTTTCTGTTATCAGTTTTATACTGCCAAATCATGACAAATGTACTGAGCAGTAACTGTGTGTGGACCACTGACCCTTGAACTTGTAGCTCATCCCTCATCTCTCAGTTTCCACCACTGCTCCCTGACAATTGATTCTCCAAACAAAAACAGTCAGGGGCTTCCCTGGTGGCGCAGTGGTTGGGAGTCCGCCTGCCGATGCAGGGGACACGGGTTCGTGCCCCGGTCCGGGAAGATCCCACGTGCCGCGGAGCGGCTGGGCCCGTGAGCCATGGCCGCTGAGCCTGCGCGTCCGGAGCCTGTGCTCTGCAACGGGAGAGGCCACAACAGTGAGAGGCCCACGTACCGCAAAAAAACCCAAAACAAAACAAAACAAAAAAACAGAATTATCTTTTCGAAACGGAAACAATTCGTATCTTACTTCTGCTCAAGATCCTCCAAAAGGTTTCCATTACATTCAAAATAAAACCCAAACTCCTTATTGTAGCTTTAGAAGTTTTTCATATTCTAGACCCTGCTTACCTGCCTAAAGTCCTTTCATTCTTCTCCCCATTCACTCACTCTGCTCCAGCTACCTGCACCCAATCAGCAGTGGGAGCAGAAGTTTCCATTTTTTGTGTGCAAACATGGAAACTTGGTATATATTGCACATTAACAAATAATATACATTCAAAGGAGTTATTCTGCAGGTATAGAATTTAAATATCCCTGGAGAGTATTCTATCCAGCTTTTCCTTCTAGGTATGGACAACGTACAATCTTGCATTCATTTCCTCTTTATAGATCATTGTTATGATGGGTACTCTGAAGAAGGAGATAGGGGGAAGAAGGAGATAGCTAAAAGTCCTCCCTCGGAACAGTTTTTAGGGCTTCCCTGGTGGCGCAGTGGTTGAGAGTCCGCCTGCTGATGCAGGGGACGCAGGCTCGTGCCCCGGTCCGGGAAGATCCCACATGCCGCGGAGAGGCTGGGCCAGTGAGCCATGGCCGCGGAGCCTGTGCTCTGCAACGGGAGAGGCCACAACAGTAAGAGGCCCGCGTACTGCAAAAAAAAAAACAAACCAGTTTTTAAAAATTGGTTTATTTCTTATTTTATGTTATATAGATCTTTTCTCAATGGTTTATGTCTACCTTCACAGATTGAGATTCATTCCATAGGGGGATGGAAATAAAGATTTTGAGAATCCTGGCCACATTACTCTCATATTATTTACATTCTGACTGGTTTGCATTTGCTTACATATGGGGCCAGGAGAGGAAAGGGCAGTGTCAATTTGCCTTTAGGTTCATTTCTTCCAACTGCAAATATGAAAGATACCTGTCTCCACATTTGTATTTTAACATGATCTGTTTTGCTATTTTAAGTTTCCTATACATTAAACAGCAAACTTCATTTTTCAGTTCAATCTCCACCACCACTTCCAACTGTCGATTATTGGGCACTTGCTTAGAACTGGAATCTGACCTACGTGGTTTAAATGAAGCAGCTCACAAGTGTCCTGCAAGGTCAAATCGTGGTGGCCCTTTTACACTTGAGGAAACTGAGAGTTTAAGTGGCTTATCCAAATTCATGCATCCTATAAATACAACTGGACTGAACAACCAGAGAACTTTCTTTTGTCTTGGCTGGTAAAGTATTTGTGGCTGGTTAACTGGTTCCCTAACAGCTGGTTAGAGGTTGAAGTTCAGTGCTAATGAGTTGAAAGTCATAAACGGGAAGTTTAAGTGCAGGCTTTCCTGTGATTCATAACTGAAAGTTCAACATTTAACCCTAGGCAGTCAACATATACTGTTATTCACAAGGAGGACAGAGTGAAGGGTGGGTGGCTTAGTATAATTCCATCACAAATGCAGGAAGCAGTACTCAGAAAACATGTTTCCTGATGAATAGCCAAAATCGTCCTCTTTTTCCAAAAACAACAGTAAGTTACATTTAAGCTAGGAAATCATTAATAGTTTTCACTCTAGTAGCCAGGCAATGGAAAAACCAGAGAATGGTTGAGCTGGATGCTACCGGCAGATCTCTCTGGTACAATCCCTTCATTTGACAGATAAGAAAACAAATTAAAATTCAAGAGCAGGGACAGGGGCAGGGATTCCTCGATTATTTCCCCAATGTCTCTAAATCAGAAGTACAGAGCGGAGAATAGAACTTGATTTCTCTGACTCTTGGTTTATGGTTCTTTCTACCAAACTAGGGAGAGGGCATGCTTGTAGCCCCAGCCTGAGCCTGAGAAAAATTATTTTCTGGCTACTTCCTGAATGTGAAGAACATATAACTAACCTGCCTCCAGATGTAAAAGAGAGAATGGAATGCATTGTTTCCCTTAGGGAATGGCCAAATCTAGAGAACACTTTTTTTTTTTTTTTTTTGATTCCCATCGAAAGCCTTTACTTTTCCCTTAAAGCTTATTGAAATTTACATTTCAAATTTTTCTTTCTTTGCCTCATTAGTTCCCCTTTCTTCCTCTCAGAATCCTAAACCACACCATTCTCTGTGAGCAATGATCCCAAGGTTGTCTTTCATGGATAAAATACCAACCAGCCTCTCCTAATGTCTGTGGGCACTTCAAGAACAGTGCCTGTTCCTTGTAGATTTCTTCTCTCTCTTCACATAGAAAATAAAAGAAATTTTCTAGAAAGAGATTGACTTTCATAGAAATACTGATTTCTAGTATATGTCTCTCTGTGTAGGTAAATTCTCCTTTCACCTTTAAATTGTGTAACTTGGCAGGATGTTGACAAAATAACAAACATGGAGACCAGGAAATTGTATAGAAAGAAAAATAAAGTAAAATAGGAATCTAAATATTTAGTATACATATATGATTCACCCTGTTTTCAGCCAGAGTCAACTTTTTATTCTTTGACTAAATTGAAAACAAGTGAAAAGAAAGCAATGTGATGGTGTAATACAGTTAATAAAGTCTTTTGTTTATATCACCATCACACTTTTAAATTATACTTTCTAAGTTTGACTTCACATCTCCATGTTACCTAATGAAAGCTGTAAATCAAGTAGTTGTGTAGATTTTATTCAGAATTATAACACTGTACTCTTAATATTACTCATAAGCTTAAAACAACTATGATGGAATTCTTTGTGATTTATTTAGACCAGTGGTTCTCAAATGTAGTGAGCATCAGGGTCACCGAGAGGGCTTGTTAAACACAGATTGCTGGGCCCCCATCCCCAGATATTCTGATTCAGTAGGACTATGTGATATCTGAGAATTTTCATTTGTTAAGAAGCTTCCTGGAAAGGCTAGTCCTGCACACTTTGAGAACCACTGATTTATACCAATACAAGTCTGAAATTCTTTCTTTATGTTGGTGTAAAGAGACACCTTAACACACAAGCAACCTCAGACACAGACCATTTAGCAAGAATCAGATTTGGATTTTTCAAGTGTCTGGAGAAAATGATTGTGGACAATTTCACTTTGCCTCTTTTCAGCAAAGTCTCTTCATCCAGGCGAGCCTCAAGTGACTCCCAGCCAGACTGTCAAATCTAATTCCAAATCCTAGGGTACTTGGAAAATACAATAAAATGTTTGTAAATGCAATTGATCTTGTGACTACATAGCAAGTGTCCTTAGAAACTAGCAGTTCATAGCTCAAATTATGTAAATGCTGCTCAGTGTTCATAATGTGCAAATGAGAAATACTGAAAGAAAGAAGCCCCACTCAACAGTTCGGTTATTAGGAACTACCTGGGTGGCACCCTTCATTCAGCCTTGTTCTCATCCTGAATGAAGTCAGTCCCTTTGCCCAGTAGTCAAAACAAACATTAGCAAGACAAGAAAAGAAGGAAACAATGAGGAAAGACGTAAATAATTACCTTATAGCTACTTGTAACATTGCTGCAGTTTTTATGCACGATAGAAATAGTCCCAGTTTTTCTTCCATTAAAATAAAAAAGACCTGAATCATAAATATAAATCGTGCTCATTTACTTTCTCCGTGACAGAGTCAGCTTCAACTACACAGCTTGATGAGATTTATTGCGCTAGACAACTGTTTGAGATCCATGGAAGCCGTTTGGGGAGCAGATAAGCACAGCCTAACTAGAGAAACACTAGGTTTACTTCGGTGTGGTCTAGTTGGTTACTCATTCTTCCTGGACTATTTCCTGAATGGAAGTAATCTATTTTGCAGTGGGTCTGAGTACCTTTTGTGAGAGACACTCTATGTTCTGAACCTTAAGTGGGAACTTCAGGCTTCACTGCCATCAGGCCTCCCCTGAAAGGCCAGTAACAGCTATGAAAGTACTTGATAATTTAAGGTGAAAAGGCATGATTATGAGTCTCTAAACCCTAAGTGCCAAAAAGCATTTAAACAGAAGACTGACAGGTTTGTCAAGCAGTAATGCATCTGTATTTGCATCTGACCTGAAAGTACTTTCAACATCTGCAAAGAAAAAAAAAAAATCAACTGAAGAAAAGTTTTTTTGGAGCAAAAGGTCACCCCAGCTCTTCAGTTGTCACCCAATATTAGACGTTGTTTGGAATAGCTCTGTCTTTAGGGTTATATATTTGTTTTCTTGAAGGATAAAGTAAGAGCAAGAGGGACAAAAAGAATGCATTTCATGTCCTTTAAACTGCAGTGGATCCACAGGCACTGGTTCAAAGATGGAGACTGAGCTGTCTGTCAACTTGGGTAGACATGTCCTCTATCAACACTTTTGTCACCAACTTCCGTCTGGTCAGCTTGTAGCATTTGTAATCATTTCCTAGTATAAGGGGTTGGAAAAAGGTCTCAGTTTCATTACATCAACCGTAGGTCAAAGTCTCCGTTGATAAAGTGTGGATATTAGAAGCCAAAAATATTTTAACCTTGGACTTTTAATTTTGTTCCAGCATAATAAACCTATGTATGAAATCAATCGAATGGGTGTAGCAAAGGCCTATGCCAATTAGAGAAAAAAAATTAAACGTTTCTCTTACTGTTATCTGCCCAGTATTCTCAACTGGCATTTTGTCTGTAACATAATGTGGATTCACTGGGTTTAACTGGGAATTTGAAGGTAATCTTATTACACTGTATATTGTAAATGTTGTAAATTGATCAAATATATATGCCTTTGAGCTTATATATTTCTCTTAAGAAAGAGAACTTTAGAGTAATTTTACACTATTTTCCAGATATGCTTAAGTCCATTTTCTGTTGTAATTAACATAAGGAGAGCTCTCTTGAAGCTATTTACAGAATGCAGTGTCTCTAGGGGTTAGTAAATTGCATGCTTTTGGGGTAATTTCCTAAGGAAGAAGCTTTTATACCTCAAGGTGAAATCTCCTGGACACCTCCCGTGGAGCTACAGTCGACTTTCATATACAACATAATGACTACATGTCAAAGAAAGAGTGATAAACTGTACCTCTTCAAAGAAATAGGAGCCCATAAGCTTTCTTTCTTTCTTTCAACACATTTAACATAAAGTTAGCCCTCAAAGACATTTGAAAATGTATTTTCTTTTGCAAAGGTGGGTGATTGTTTTCAACATTACAAAGCAACTGTAGCTTCCTTGTTTAAAATGTTTTGTTTATTACTGTTTTGTTGGGGAAGAAGAAAATTCTTCAACAAAGTAAGGATTTTGTAAAAATATAGACCTTAATGAAAAATCATATTATGTTTTATGAAGAAAACAAGCAAAAAAAATCTCTTGGTCAAAGTTCTCAGGAACTTAATAATTATAGGCTATTATATATATATACATATATATATATATATATGTATATATATATATACACACATATATATATATATATATATATGTGTATATATATATATAATTTATATATATGAGCCCAGATCCTATATATCAGAACTTTGGAAATCTTATCATTCTTCATGTTTTCAACTAGCATCATGATGCAGCTCTGTCCTATCTTCTATCTGTCCTTTCTGCAATGATTTTTAATTTATACTTATTAGTATAAATGAGTGTCACTGCTATTCATGAAATGTTTCAATATCTGAGGGTAGCTTAGCGTAGATACATATATATATAGTTATATTACAGGTCTGAGAGTTTTGTTTTTTAATTACTGAGCTGTTCTAAGCATAACCAAATACTGTAAAAGAAGGTTTTAAGAAATAAATTATCCTGCTAAAAGCAATTTATATAAAAATATAAAATATTTTGAATGACCTTGCTCAATAGTAAATATTTCTAGCCATAATAGAAGCCAAAGAAATAATCATATTTTCTTGGGAAATTAAGTCAAAATAGGATAGGTTTTAGCTTCCTGAAGTTTAAAAAGAAAGTTATATTTGGAAACTGGGCATCATAATAATATTAACTTTCCGTAGTGCTTTTTGAGTTTGCAAAACACTTTCAGATATATTACCTTTTCTATCTTCATAATAGCTTCATAAGACAGACAGTGCAAGTCATTATTTTCCAGGTTGGGAGATTGATGCCCAAATTAGTTACCTGTCCAGGTTTATGCAACTCTCAGCCATGCCTCTGATTCCAGCCAAGTCATGGTGAACACTTGAGTATAGATTTTGACCCACTTCCTTCTGCCAGTGCCCATCATCAGATATAAGCTCCTGAATGCTAGCTTCCTTCCAGGGGCTTCTCTGACTCATGTGGGATGTCAGTTTCAAGGGAGTCCACCCAGCATTGAGTTGAACCACCAGAAGCATGAAGGAATAAACACCAAGTGGGGCAATTCTCAACAAATGGGGGAAGGCAGACAATGGATAAAGCCTCTTCCTTTCATGCTCTGTGTGGACAATTCTGAGAAGCCTTTTAGAAGGAGTTTTGTGTGAGCTTTTATAAGGCTCCTGAGAAGACCAACGCAACATAGCATTCTCCAACACCCTTAAAATAGCATTCTCTCCTTCCATTTCCCCTCTGCCTGGTCTCCAACTTCTGTTCACATCCCCAAATAAACTACCCTGTCTCAGACTCTACTTTCCAGAGAGGATTCAAGTTAAAATAATCACCTACATAGTCAGAGTAGGTAGTGGGAAGTAGTACGGTTTTGGACCTCAAGGGAGGAATAGACATTTGAGATACGTAGTTGGAAATAATTGTTTAAAAGTAGTATGTAGGGAATTCCCTAGCTGTCCAGTGGTTAGGACTCCGTGCTTTCACTGCCGAGGGCTCGGGATCAATCCCTGGTTGGGGAACTAAGATCCCACAAGATGCGCATCTTGTCCAAGAAAAAAAAAAAAAGTGTGTAAAGCCTTAGGAGTACATGGCAGAAGAAGAGAAAGAAGAGGGAGAATCCTGAAAAGAGAGAAGAGCTACAGACAGAACAGTAGGGAAGAGCATCAACAAGAGACATAGAGGAAAAATATCTAGCAAAAGAGAAAGAGAAAGAATAGTCAGGGAAGTAAGAAAACCAGAAGAAGGTAGTCATGGAGGCCAAGAAAAGAATTTCTACAAGGAGCCATTTTCCACCTGGTTCAGTGCTGTGTTCCAAGATGCCCAACATGAAAGACTAAAGAAAAGTAGGAAAGATACAGAAAGGGGAAACAGTGTGCTATACTGGACACATGTTTGGTTTTTGTTGCACTACAGAGTATAGCACATGAGCACACAGACAATTCCAGTGCTTCTTCCCAGTGGCTGGTAGATGAGTTTCTAATTGTGACCTCCTATAGCCTCAAGCTGAAAAACACACTTCACAGTGGGTATCTCTATGTATTTTCCTGAGTATCCTTTACAAAATAAAATGCCAGTTGTCCAGGGAGCTTATCATCCTATCTGGATAACCATAAAATGATCTAGAATACCATAGCAAAATAATTTTTTAAGATTATTAGTTTTCTTCTTAAAAGCATTTGCTGCAATCCTACATGTGTGTATGTGTGTGTGTGTGTGTGTGTGTGTGCATTTTAAAAGTTTGGAAAAACATATGACAACATAACAGTGGCAATCATTGGGTGTTGGGATTACTGGAATTTTTTAGTTTTAAAAAATATTTTTATTTATTTTCTGAGATTTGTGGGAAGGGTATGTTTTTCTCTTAGAATTAATACAAAAACTATCAAAAAAATTTTAACCTAAATTGAATTATGTAAAAAATATTTCCTTCATAAATTGTTGGCTACTTAAACCATCTCATCTTCAATATGTTGTCAACTCTTCTATTTGCAGCCCAGATAAATGGGGTTTTCTTCCAAAGCAGTTACCTGTAGATGGAAGTTAAAGTGGTACAGAAATGTCTCCCTGCTGGCTTAGTGCAAATAGATCAAGGCAGGAAAACTGCACACTAATGCAGCTCTTGTTGTCTGTGGATTAAAAGATATTACTCTTTATTGTAAATATCTGGGACATCAACTGTGTATTAATTTTCCCCTTTAAGGAGAGGTGTGAAGGGAAACTCACAAAATTTAATCCTAAAACTACCTAATTCTGAATCAGAGGTATTCTCCTTAGAAAGTGATGGTTGGATTTATTTTGGGTTTTTGGTTGTTTAATTTCATTTCTTTAGGCTAACAGATGTGTCAACTTTCATGCTATAATTTGAAATATTGAATGGATTCAACAGAAGCTGGTTTTTCTCTGATAGGAACCTGAAATGTTTTCTCTTTTGAGGGTTTGGAGTATATAAAATTGATTATAAGAAGGAAAATTCTTCAGCAAAAGGCTTTAATATATAAGAAACAACTTGCATCTCCAAAGACATAACTTTGAACCCTGGTAAAGATTTGGTGTTGGGTGAACCCTGAGGGCAATAAGAGTCTATCTGGTTTACTGTGCAGGGCACCAAATCCCTTCCATCAGTGGTTTCCAACTCCCCAAGGTTAAGAACTCATTCTACCAAAACTAAAAAAAGACAAAACTCTCTGTAATAGTTGCTGATTAGGGAAATATATAATGTCAGAGAGCTATTATAAATTCATTATGTCCTTGAAATAAATGTTTTATTTTTAAAAATTCCATCAGCATCCACACACATTCGAATATATAAGACATTTATCTGGGAGTCTAAACAAAGAAAGCATCAAAAATGGAAATTTCCAATTTTTCTCTATGACCATAATTTTTTTTAAATCTCCATTATAATAATTGAAGGACAATTTGTTATAATGCATAATATGAAAGGAAGGCATCATGCTGTAGGAGCAAATGAGCAATATTGACAAATGTGGTATGATTCAAACAGGTGAAATGCCCACACATTGGTCTTGCTGTTTGTATATTTTGGCAAGTAACAAATGTTTTAAAGATTTAAACTGCAATGGTTAAAATGCTTATTTTTATGCATCTTCTTTCTTAACCTATATAACAGAAAGAAAACCCAAAAGAATACATCCAGAAAATTTGGGGTATACTTGTTTTGAACTGACGTGTCTAAATTTTGGAAATGTCATTAATTTGAAAGTGGTTATTTACATTTAGTCTGAATAAACACCCTTCTACTGGGAAGATGTATGTGGAAGGGTAATTTTTTGAGATCTTAGCATCTGTTTTGTTTACTCTTTGATCTTTCCCTCCCCTGCATTGTGATCATGAAGCACAGTGTATCAGTAAAGACCATGAGTAAGGACTGTCAGTCACAGTGCAAAGTGAAATCACCACAAAAGCTTACAGACTGCCTTCCCTAGAAAGTCCAAGCATGGCTAGAACCAAAGCTCAGATGTTGCTACCTATCTCTGCCTATCTCTGCTCTGCTTTTCTTTGGACTGTTTCCATTGTCTTGTAGGCTCGCACCCCAGCTCTCAGCAGCTCCAGAAAAAAAGCCTCTATCCCCATAGTTTCATCTATCCTAGATTGGGTCTTACTGGCCTGGCTTGGGTCTTCTGTGCATCTCTTACCAATCACTGCAGTTAAAGAGATAAAATACTCTTATTGGTCAGGATTGGGTTATGTGTCCAGCTCAGCAAAAATTCTTCCCATATAAGCCAAACAAACTAATATTGGGGAAGAGTTGTATTCCCCAAGGAAACCAAGGTGCTGTTACCAAAATAAGGAAAAGTTACAGGGCAGACAAAAGCAAATATATTCAAATCTCCCTGTCTCAGGAATTTTTACAGAGATGAAAGCAGATGTTGCTTGAAGACCACATTCCGGCAGGTCCTGAGCCCTTAGGGATCCAGGCAGCCTGGAAGCCAGAGAGCAGTAAGCCTTGCAGGGAGACCAGTGAGAAATGCAGGGGCCTCCTCAGGCTTTGGTGCTACACAAAGACTGAGGACTCTGATACAACCAAGGGGAAGGAAACCCAGTGATGATTATGACAGAATTTCCCATCAGCCTAGTATGTTGGGTGCTTGGTATTTGATGACTAAGATTTATGTGACCACCCATATTATTCAGGAAACAGAAAGTACTTAGAGCATATGGACTCATGCCATCTTTGACAAAACTATGACACTCTAGGAGCCTGTGAGCTCTGGGTTGGAAAGTAAATTCCAGATCCACTTCAGCAGTATTATGCATAAACACACTGTTGTGAAACAGATCTCCAGAACTTTTTCATTTTACAACTCTGAAACTATACCCACTAAACAAAAACTCCTCTTTTCCTCCTCCCAGCCCCTGGTAACCACAATTTTACTTTCTAGTTTCATTCCATTTGTGATTGAAAAAAATACTTTGTGTGATTATAATCTTCTTGAGTTTGTTAAGATTTGTTTTGTGGCCTAACATGTGGTCTATCCTCGGGGATGTTCCATGTGCACTGAAGAAGAATGTGTATCCTGTTGTTGAATGGAGTGTTCTGTATATTTGGTCTAATTGGTCTTTCCTATTGTTTAAGTCCTCTATTTCCTTATTGATCTTCTGTTTGGTTGTTCTAATTAACCTTTGTAAGTCTCAGTTCCTCATCTGTAAAATGAAAAAAGCAGTACCTACCTCACAGGTTGATATAAGGATTAAAAAAGCTACTCCTCATTAAGTGTTAATACTTGACATGTAGTAACTGCTCTTTAATGTCAGTTACTATTATTAATCCCAAAGAAAGCATGAAAAGGTCAGAGCATATCCATCACCATATTTCAAACATCAGTGCAAGATGCTTGGCCAAAAGACCAAAAGGTACAATTAGTTGAATTATTGAAGGACAGATTTGCCAAGCAGTGGAAAAGAGGAATATTACAAATTTTGTTTGTATTTATTGTAACCCAGTTGTCAGCTGGATGCCTTCCTACCTCCACCTGCAGCCATCTACCAATCAAGAAGTCTCCCTGCCCTCACCTATATGTTCTCATCACAAGATTTAGGAATACTTGACATAAACTCCTAATTTTCATGATCCGGAAGGGTCCAGAGCCCTCCCCATACTTTCTACCAATTTGTAACAATTTGAATTCTAATATTTTCCCTGAAACTGTATAGGATGCCTTGTTTCAGCCTCTGCTGACCTAGATCCAAAATTCAATTTCTTAGCTGATGTCCACAAAAGATCAATTTGAGCTAACAATTTCATGCATTCTAAAACTTTTCTAAAGTTTCACAAGGTCATGGGAAGAGGTCACATCTCACTCTGCCATTTTGCTAGACCTACCCTGTTCATCCTCTCCTTCCTTTGCTCCAGCCTCTCTAGAGTAATAAGCAATCCTTACTCATATCCCTTGGAATGAACTTTTTACTTTCAAGTACAATTATCAAGATATATTTTCCAAGCAAATGTAGTTTTCTTATTGAGGTATTCTATTGCAAATGTTAGACAAATAATATTTTTAAGCCCATGACATTCAGTTAGGCTCCATTATATACTCCCATTCAAGAGACAGAAATTGTGCCCATTCTTCATAAAAGTTATAGTGCAGGAGCGAGACCTTTTTTTTTTGGCCACACCGCTTGGCATGCGGGATCGAACCCGTGCCCCCTGCAGTGGAAGTGTGGAGTCCTAACCACTGGACCACCAGGGAATTCCCAGGAGTGAGACCTTGAGCAGAAATGCTACTACCTAATCTACCACAAATGAAATAACATTACATCACACTGTACCAATAATGAACACCAGGAGTGTAATGAATCTGCAAGAATTTTAAAATGAAATATTACTATGTTTAAAACTCCAAATTATTATGACTATGTAAGTGTTTATAATTGCAGACTTACTTTTATCTCTATTTTCAATGCTGATATTTTGTATAATTTGTATTTATTTCATTAAACTCTGGGGATTGCAACTAAGACAAAGAACGTGATTTTCTGGTCTATAAGAGATTAAGATTCCTTCAAATTATCTGTGTTTCCAAGAGAAGATAACTCTCAGATTACAGAAGTATTTACTTAGAAAGTTAATAATATATATAAACTCCAGAAAGGCAGGAACTTTTGTTCACTAAAGTATCCCAAGCTCATAGAATAGCATCTGGCAGGAACTCACTTCACTTTGGAAAAATTAATTAACATGTAATAATTTATAGAACTTCATTTATCCAACTTACATTTATTATGTGCCTATTTTATGCATGGCTGCTTCTAGGTGAATTAGACTTTCAATTTATCCAATTTTATTTTATTTTATTTTATTTATTTATTTATTTTTTTTGCTCTATGCGGGCCTCTCACTGTTGTGGCCTCTCCTGTTGCGGAGCACAGGCCCCGGACGCGCAGGCTCAGTGGCCATGGCTCAAGGGCCCAGCCACTCTGCAGCATGTGGGATCTTCCCGGATCGAGGCACGAACCCATGTCCCCTTCATCAGCAGGCAGACTCTCAACCACTGAGCCACCAGGAAAGCCCTAATTTTATTTTTAAGGTCCCCAAATATTGAAACTTCCATCACTTTCTTAGAGAGATTAACAGCTCTTATAGTTAGGAAGATTTCCCTGACAATTAAATATTTTATTTTTCTTTTTATTCTTTCACACAGCTCAATCCTTCAATTTCCTTCTCAGGTGATCTTTACTGACCTGTGTGCAGCATCTTTTCTGCACTGTATGACTTGTGCTAAACAAAGCATCATGTTCCAGATGTGAACTCTCGAGTCATTTTGCAAGGAGCTACCAGTTCTCTGTTAAGCACAATAATTAAGTGTAGTTTTTTGTGGCATTCAATTTTTATATTTTTATTGATATAATTGCTACTGAGAATTACCTTTCTTTTTTTCCCTTCATTTGGAACTTTTTCAGGATGACTGTCTTTTGTGTTTTCATCAGTATATTACTAAAGCTAATATCTAAAAAACTTCTACAGCTAACTTTGCGAGTCATTTTACCTACATTTTCTCATGTAATTCTCACAATAAAATCTCAGTGACATAAATATTATTATTATGGCCACGATATAGGTGGAGGATGGGGTCACATAGCTATATTGAACTGAGATTTGAATCTGTCTGTTGTGACTCAAACTCTTAACCACTCTGCTATTGTTGTCACATGTTAGATCGAGTTTATTTACACTTAACTACTTTTGGTTTAATATTCAAACTTCTCTGCTTATTGTTGGTCTATATCTCAGGACAAAATCTTGGGATGGAAGGGTTCTTATTTTTCTCCACACTCGGTACAATAATACACGTTCAATTTGGAAGTAGATGTTTATTGGTAGCCTATCAGGTATCCATTCCTGTCTTTCCCCTTCCTAAGAGCAACCAGATTTTCCTCTGGGGGATCAATCTTCCCCCATTGTGCAGCAAGCATATGGTTTGAATGAAATTGACCCCACTTCCTGCTCTAGGTGTGGACTGTGATATCAATCCACCTGTTCATCCAATCCCTGATGGTTGAGGAAGGAACAGTCATTTAGGTTAAAGTCGATCGGAACATGACATTCATTTGACTTCAGAGACTGGTTTAGCTTGGTCCAGGGTGAAATTCAGGTGTTTATGATATGGTGGAGGGAAGAAAAGCCCTCTCTCTTGCTTTGGATAGTGTCATGAATGCCAATGAGACCTGGAATTGCTGCAACTGTTTGGTTATCATGATGGAGGCCAGTCTAGACAAACGAATGCATAGAGTGAGACTGAGCCAGGTGAACTGATGGGAATTTCAGCCAACTTCCTGGTTAAACCATGACTGAAGCCCACTATGTACAGATGAACTAATAGTTATATATGCCAATAAATTTCTTCTGTCTTTTGTTGCTTGGAACTGACATCATCCAAACGGATAGAACTACTCTCATTTTTATTTCTTCTTAATTTTCCTTTTCTTTTACTTGACCAAGAAGTTTCTCTCAAATTTCTACTTTTGAAGGTTATATTCTGTGTTGAACTTTGTCCTTGGAATAACATAAATTTTAAAAACTCATTTAAACTAGTTTCTAGATTTCTCTAATTTCATAGTCATTTCCTTTTTTGGTGCTTTATTCACTGGAAATTATTTCCCTGAAGCCCATTTATTAGTGTACTGAATTATCACAGTTCAAGGTCACCGTAGCAAAGTTGCCTCTTAACTTCACATTGCCAATCAATTAGTTTCTGCCAGTAAGCTGTAAATATACTATAAATATTCCTGTCAATCAGCTGTGGATACAATATGGCTTTGCATCCATTCAGACCACAAAAACCATATAATCTGAGTGGTGGAAGGAACCTTAGAAGGCATCTACTCCTGCTTAATTATTTTACAGATTGGAAAATTAGAGCCAAAAGAAATTAAATGACCTGCCTAAGGTCACACAGCTAATGGTAGGTCTCCTATGATTCCTGGTTCTTTCCATTAAATCATGCCTCCCCATGTGCAATGAAGCCTACCAAAATTATATAAATATAACCCAGTATTTCAGGAGACTAGTATAATTCCATAATGTCTCGTGTAACCAGTGTGCCATAAACCTTGGAAGCAACATAAAAAGGGCACTGAATTGAATTGAATTGATTTTCAAGTCTCAGTGGAAATTAATTTAATTTTCTGTGGTTAAAACTCTATTTGAAATTTGACAATCACTGAAGATTGATTTTTAATACATTTTGGATCATAAAGTTGACCTCTTAATGCTAAAAAATTTCACTGAAGATACAATGTAGATTGTTTTCATAAAACAACAGAAATTTTAAGTATGAAAGAACATGATTTTGGGTGGACTCTTCTTTCCCTACTTGAAGACAGCGATATTTATATATTAAAATTATTTTTCACATACTTCCTATAGAGCAGATACATTCCTCTGTTGTTCTCCTCATCTGTAGCATGGCTCTCATCAGAATCAGCCTGGGAGAGTTCTAAAATTACAGATTCTCAGATGCATCTAGAACCAGAAACTCAGAAGGAGAGCTCAGATATCTGTACTGTTTTCAGAGTTCCTCTGGTGATTCTGCTAGTTGGTCAGGTTTAGGAAGCACAGCTCTATAGCATTCTATAAAATATGTGTCTAGAAATGTTTTACTGTAAAAACAAACAAACAAAAATACTCCAGTGTACAAACACACACACTCATTCTGTGAACAGTGGATGATGACTACAATACTTAACAAGATAAATAGTCACATCTTCTGTGTTGGTGAAAATAAGCATGCAAAAAAAAAAGCCAAATTTCATTGACTCCAAGATGCACCATTATTTATGTACCACTTGGGGGAAAGGAAAGTTACTAAGCTGACATGCCATCCGTTGTAACATGCCTTGTGATTTCAGAGATGATAAAAAACATGCATCTTAAAGTGGATGAAGTACAGTAAGTTCTACTCTTGTAATTGGAGTTAGAATGGTGCCTGCCAGGTTGAAAGTGAACAAAAGAGGGAGATTAACTTCTAGAATATTAGGATAAGGGGAAACCATATTAATGATCCTAGCAATGCTACTAAGAAATCTCTGTGGATCTTATATGCATCAACTTCCAAGGCTTTTTTGATAACCAGAAATCCATCCTGCTGAGATATGAACTTGCATGACGTCTTAGGGAGCTTTGGTTAAAATTGATGGTGGGACAAGGCTCTTCATCTACAGATCTGACTTGATGCACACCACCTCCACCCACACCCTGCCCCCCACATTCTTCTCAGAGGGGTCACAGAGAAGCAAAGCACTGAAAGCAGAACATGCAAAAGAAAAAGAAAGTGACTTTTCATAAGGGTGGCACTCAATTTTTATTGTTCATGGAGGTGAGAGAATCTAATTTTAAAGGGTTTCATATTATTGTTGCTTGCACCAAAATTGTAGTTGTATTTTGTTAGGCTGCTCAACTTGGTTCCTATAGCCAACTCTAGAAATGCTTTTAGTTTGTCTCACAAAAGAAAAGCCAAGATTTATTGAATGTTTTTGGTGTTAATAGGTGAATAGTGACTGAAAAATATGGACTGAACTTATATTCTAACCAAAGTAAACCTCTTATCCATCTCCCTCCTTGATATTCATTGTAAAGAATGATGCATTTGGATTTATCTGTCTTCTTTGTTTCAAAACTACCTATACTAATTTCATGGACGTAATATCCTTCCTTGTTTATAATATTAATGTCATATATTTTAGCATTCCCTCTGGCTGCCCTGCTGACTCGGTTTCCTTTGGTCCTGAGAATACCGCCTCCCTTTATGCTGTTGGCTTTTCTTAAGTGTGCCTTAAGAAAGGATTTTTTTGGATTGTGCCTTTATGTTTACCATTGGGAGTCCTTATTAGATTGTCTTGACACATCTATTCATGTAGTTTCTTTGGGAGAATGTGGGCACTGCTGTTGCAGTTTGCATGCCACACTGCTTTTAGTGAGAAAGGGGGTAGGGCAAGATATGCCACTAGGCAGAAGCTGTGTTCGTGGTCTGCAGCGATTCCTCCTGTAATCAGAGTGCCCGTTTTCGTTGTCCCTAACTGGAGGCAGACTTTATGTTTAGATTTTGTGGTCCAAGGTGGGAACGTGAATAGAGCTCAACATTCATTTCTACTCCTTACGACTGACTCCAAATAATGATCCTATCCAATGTCCCAACTATGCTTGGCTTCCTCTCACTCTGTCTGTGACCCACCACTAAGTGCTCCCCTGCACGCATCCTGGCCCACAATTTCTCTATTTAACTTGATGTCATCTGCTTTCTAACATTCATGGGCTCATCACAGGTTTCAGTCATCTGAGTTTTATGTCTTATTATCATAAGCAGTTATATATTTATGCATGTTGTATGTGTAATTTTAGAGGTTTGGTAAAGGAGGGTTGAATGTTAGTTTGCCAGATTGGAAGATTGGAGGAGGGGAAAAGTCAGGGTATTTCCCTTCCGTTTCCTCTGAGTTTTTTGGGGCATCTCTAGCAATAGTTCTGTTTTCTCTGTGGCTTCAATACCCATTTACCCCACGTTTAAGGATCCCAGACCAAGGCTAGACCAATAGCTATATGGTTCTACCCTCTAAGCTCTGTTCCCAGAGCTTGTAAATAGTGGTTTCCTGCTATCATATGCCTTTTATTTCTCTTGCCATCTCCTCTTTTCCTTATCTACATTTTGATTGTGTGGTAACCAATCACCTGTATTAAATTCCTTTCATTTAAAATGCCTGGGACTTTCCTCGTGGTGCAGTGGTTAAGAATCTGCCTGCCAACACAGGGGACACGGGTTCAAACCCTGGTCTGGGAAGATCCTACATGCCACGGAGCAACTAAGCCCGTGAGCCACAACTACTGAGCCTGTGCTCTAGAGCCCATGAGCCACAACTGCTGAGCCCACATGCCACAACTACTGAAGCCTGTGCGCCTAGAGCCGATGCTCTGCAACAAGAGAAGCCACTGCATTGAGAAGCCCGCTCACAGCAACCAAGAGTAGCCCCCGCTCACTGCAATTAGAGGAAGCCTACAAGCAGTAACGAAGACCCAACGCTGCCAAAAATCAAAAAATAATAAATTTATTAAAAATAAATAAAATGCCTAGAATGGTTTGTTTTCTTGCTAGTCCCTAAATGATAGAGTGGAAGACCAAAGCACATTCTCAATCACCATATTAAAATAAACATTTAGAAATGTTAATAATATTTTAAGAGCACAGTTGAAATGCTATTTAAAATCATCTAGGAAACCACAGATCTATTTTCTGTACCAGGTCCACAACTCCCTAGCTGAGTAATTTGACAGAGCAGTTGGGACCATTCTGGTCATTACATAGTCCACCATTTCCAGGCATACCTGCAACTGTGCTTTAGTGACAATGATTATTGTTTATCTAATACTGTTTATTTCCATTTTTAATTTGCAACCAGAAAAACTGTTTTCAACCTGCACTGCACCTGTTTTTATGTTCAAAAGAATTTTGATGTCAACTCCAGCCAGCTGATGCAGTTTGGTGTTGCCATGCTTGCCATGAAAGACATTACTTCAGCCACCAAAAGCCTTTAATTGTCTACATATTTTAATTTCTTTGGCAAGCACTTTGCCCATTTAACCCAAGAAATCAAAATTCTTGTATTTTCTTTGTCCAACGAGAATTTCCTCCCTGCATTGTCGTCTCATGGCAAGTCAGGAAGAGACAGTTACCAAGGAGCCACTGTATGCAACTCATATTTCTCCAAGGCCCTGTTCTTCTCAAGAGCCGTCAGTAGCTCTTCTCCCAATGAACTCCTTGCTTTCAATTAAAATTTTAGGTTTAGATCAGTAATTACTTATTATTTTATATAGAATGATTTAAGATTACCCATTAACAAGTTCAGCATGATGTTTTTTAACAAGAGATTTTTACAAGGCCTAACTTCTTTTTTTCTCATGAATATTTATACCTCTGAACTAAACACAAGAGCTTTAAGTCATCCAGGTGATGGTTTGTTCACAGGTAGTTGTAATTAAAGCAAATCTATTTTTATTTTATTTTTTGTGGTACGCAGGCCTCTCACTGCTGTGGCCTCTCCCGTTGCGGAGCACAGGCTCTGGACGCGCAGGCTCAGCGGCCATGGCTCATGGGCCCAGCCGCTCCGTGGCATGTGGGATCTTCCCGGACTGGGACACGAACCCGTGTCCCCTTCATCGGCAGGCGGACTCTCAACCACTGCGCCACCAGGGAAGCCCTAAAGCAAATCTATTTTAAAGTGACCTTCCATATGTGGACACATCTTGTACCTGAATTATAAACATTCATTATAATTAAATAGGACAGCTAAAATTTTCAGTTTGGATCTTCCTTCTCTAAATTTCTAAAGCAACTCAGATTTTTTTATAGGCCCTGAGAAAATGCAGTTTGATAACCACATAGCAGCTTTTGAAAAATAGGCCTCTAACAAAGCAGATTCCAAGCACAGTTTCGCTAGAGTTTTAAGAGGACCATCATTTCTTTGTGAAATCACACACACACACAAAAAGAAAACCTCAGTCTAAAATATTTCATAACTGTAGACCCTTTGAAGATGGATGAAGAACAGCTACAAGGCAAGAAAACAAAGTTTTCATTTCTTCTGGAACTTAGAATAGCTGCTTCTTCGTTCTGCACAATCTCACCCACTAGTAGTTTCACCCACTGGTCTGACTGAGGCAAAATAAGTCATAGGCTGTATCTCAGATATTTGTTCTGATGGTCAATGTCTTACTTCTCAGACAAGCTAAAATAAGTCACCATGAACTCTCTACAGAGGAAGTAGACAATATATATCACCTCTATACTGGTTTACTCACCCTTCCCCAGATTTCCATCTGGAAGCACCATTTTCAAGCAAGCATCACAGATATGTGGAGAGCCAAATTGGCTGGCTGTGTAAGTACTTATGCCTCAGAAAAGCCTTTTATTCATGGCAAGGCTGGATTCCACTGGGACAGCCAACGTGGGCACATTTAGCATTGGCTTTTAGTCCTGGCTCATTCCTTCCCGCCTGAGTTTCTGAGCCACATATACTTTAATCATTCCAGCACACTGATTCATTGAAAAATAAACACTGAGGCGATAATTCATTAGAAAGCCTGCATATTCTTCTCCTACAGCAAGTTGAGTCTCTTCCTGCCAGAAATTGTCGGGAAAGGAGGTGTGTAATATCCTTATGTTTTGGTTTACATTGGTTCATTTTTCATCAGATTCTCCAAGCTTTGATACCTGTGGCTTAATATTCATAACATTTTGCTTGGATTTTTGACTTTATTCAAAACCCATATAACTTCCACAACCAATTGAGACAAACCAGATGAAAGATTTCAACCACATCCACTCATCAAACCAATTTGTTGCTGTTTTCTTAGGTTTCTGATTCCCCCATCTGTGTGGCTTGGTTCATGTGAGGCCAAATTCAGAAATGGGTGGGAACATATTGGCTAACTAAAGGAGTGTTAATCATTTCCACTAATAGAAGGAACCTTTTTATTGCTACTTTACTGATGGAATCTTTCCCCCAAGGCAAGAAACAATAACAAAATCCCTCCTACCTTCCTGTCTCAAAAGAATTATAATCTGTCTGGGAAACAGCCATCCCCAAGAGCTGTTTACTGAATGCCCTCAGCGGGTGGTACTCCTCTGGAAATAAGCAGCAGGTCAGGAAAGGTTAAGCACTGCACTTGGAGGCTCTGGGTTCCAGTTCTGGTCTGCCATTTATATCCGTTCTGACCTTGGAGAAGAACAGTCATCATTTACTGAACAGCTCAAATTTGCCAGGTATTTTCCATCCCTTTTAAAAATGTCAGTAATGCTACAATAATGATTAACCCCCCCTCCATTTTATAGACTAAAATGAAATAAGGCACAGAGAGGTTCAGTGACCTGCTCAAGTACTAATAGCTAGCTAGCAATTTGCAGAGCCAGGAGCTAGCCCTGGGTTTGATTTTTCAGACAACAAAGCCTACTGCCACTTTACTATACTATGACAAGTAATTTTCCTTTGCTGGGTTTTAGTTTTGATTTATTTTAATCTGAAAAAATAAGATGATTGGACTAAAACTTAAAAACCCCTTTGAACATGGATACCATATGATCCTATAATTGAGCCTAAGCTTTAAACGTGTAGAGATTATAGTTTGGTTCAGTTCAACCCAAACAATACACATATTTATAAAATAAATTTGGGCGGCGGTGGGGAGGGGTGGTATGAGATTAAGGGTCTGGTATTAATCTGGGAAAGCTTCCGGCCTAAAGGGTTTTCATCTGGTACAGGCAGGAAGAGACATGATGTAGGATGGCAGATGGGAGGAGGTCAGCTCCAGCCTCCGAGGGTCTCTGGGTAAACACGGTCAGGGAGGATTCAAAGTAAAAGAACATTAGCAGGTCTGACTGGCTGAATGACAGAGTCTCTGGATCAAGGCATCCATGCTGAGGAAAAGGAAAATGGGTCCTTTACTCAGTATTCTTCCCTCCATGGGAATTCAATAAACATTACTGACTGACTAGCTGAGGTGAACTGAACTGCAGAATTGCTTTGAAGCCCACAGTTACAAGCCATAATTGAGAAACTGTCAAGAGATTCAAATTCATGAAAAACCAGGAAAGAATAATGTTTCCATGTTTCAGAGCTTGCCAAAATATAGTTTCCTTTCTGCTGTTCATTTCCTCCCCCGCTTCTAATTCATTTTTTAAAACTTTTCCATCAAGGAGAAGTCTATTTTGTAACTATGCATAATTAATGTTTAGCATCTTTCTTTCTTTTCAAAATGTTGGGAACTGTAACTTTTCTAGTACCCTAGGGGGAAAGGGGCACTAGTTGTAAAGACTGTTCTATTTGTTTTCCCTGATAAAGGACCCTATTAAGAAAGGAATACTAATATCCACAGGATCGCTAGCTACCAAATAACCATAAATAAATGCAGGTTGAGAACTATAGCCCAACTCTGTACAGTGAGTTCTTCCAGTCTTTTTCCTCTAACACAGTGTTAATCGTCGGCTCCTGAGTGGCTTGAAATATGCGATCTTTGAACCTATAAAACAATCATATACACTATATGCCAGGCACCTTTTGCTAGACACTTTATGTATATTACCTTTAATCTTTGAAGCAATTCTTTAAGGAAAAGGAGATGTCAGGGCAGAGTAACATGCCCATGGTGGTAAAGCCAGGTCCCAACGCTGGTCTTTTTGACGTCAATCCCTTTCTCCTTCCCCTCTGCACCTTACAGAAGACAGGTATCGACCAGCAGGTACCTGTGCTTGTCCTTCTGACAAAATCACTGATGTGATCTTTAATCATTCTTTCAGAGTATCTTTGGACTAGTCCTTCACAGAATCATGTGAAATGTGCCATAAAGCACAGCCACTTATAACCAGATATGTCCTGCACCTTAGTCTGGAAGGAAATTTTCCATTTTGAAGTTAATGGGTGAAATTTTAAAGAAAGGGCATAGGTGTGAAGAACTGTTTACCAGAAAGTTAAAATTACTGTTTAAACAGACCTCTTCGTTAAGCAATAAAGGCAAACCTTGGGATGGGTGAGATCCTGCTACATTCTCACGCAGATTAATAATTGCCTTACAAACGGAGCACAGCACACCAACACTCAGTTGCTCCAGGTGAATTTCCTGCAAAGATAAACAATGACGTGGGCACTACTAAAATCAAATGCATCTGCTTAAACATATATGCTTATATGCCCATAAATGTGTACATATGGTATATTAGGTTGTTTTCATTCGACAATTTTTTAATTAATAAAATTCACTCACAATTTGACTCTCTAAGGAAAACCCAATGATTGATCATCTTCTAGGTTATCTAATTAAGTAGGTCTAAAGAAAAGTTTGCTTTTCTCAAAGGATCCATGTAATATAAATATTAAGAAAAGTACAGAGTGGATTTGTCAGCTAACTCATCTTAAGTGAAGGAACAAGAGGTCTCGGAAATCACAATGATGTGTTCATTTCACTTTGTTGAATAAAAATGATAGACGCCATGGCAATTTCAACAAACAAAGCTAAGGAAACAGTGTGAGGGCAGCCCATGAGGAAATTAGTAGAACATGGAGAACAGTCTTCTTGATCTCCTGATTTTTGATCCATTGCAATTTATTATGTATCTTCATGCTCTTTGAATCTGTGATTCTCTGTGAAAGTTGTTTCTTTGTTCTTAAAGCAGAAGTTAGGTGCAAATACTAGGAATGAGACAGAAGTAAACCGATGTGGTTAGCCCATGAGCTCAGGGCTGAATCCCAAGCTATAAGTTTTTCAAGTCAAAACAAATGTGTAAACTAAGAAAAATGTCTTGGTAAGTGCCACCAACCCAGCTATTCCCACAGGCACTCAAAAAACCTCAGCTACAAAACTACTGCGGACGAGTTGAGTATTTGGAGACGTTAGCTAGGATAGCCTCAGTCAGCAGATAGCATTTGTATCAATAATCACTCCAAAAATAATCACTCCAAACGCAGTCAAAGGCTTCTTACTGTTTATATTAGATTTATTTGTGTATTCGCACACTTACTCTTGCCACTAAAATAGCAAGTCTTTTGTTCAAAGTAGAAAACTGCCATTATTTTATTTATTTCATGCCTTCATGATTAATACATTGTCCTCCTTCTATGGCACCACTAAGAAACTTGGTATGTTCTTTTCTGGCAAATTCTTGAAGATAAAAATTCAATAAAGACAGAAATGTTAAATTTCTTGAAATCAATTTGGACCATTTTTCAGTTTTTTTCTCTATAATTCCTCATTTTTCTTGCTTTTTAAAAAAACATGACACAAAGCTTAGACTCAGAAGAATTTTATTTTCAAATTCCAAAATTTAATTAGAAAACCTTACTTATTAAACAGTAACTGGATATCAGTTTAGAACCATTTTCCCCCAAAGGGCTGGCAGTATACGTGGGAGTCTTTGAAATTTTCTGGCACATCAAACACCTAACACCTTTAGCCTTTCCTTTCAGGGGAAGAACTTGCCCATAGAACTGTTTCACTACAGTTTTATTAAGCAACTAGTGACAAATAATATTTTTATATCAACCCAGGGAGATAATCTAAATACCTTGAATTATTGGCTCACTGTTCTGAAAATGTTAAATATATATTGCCCTCATGTTTTAAAATGTATCCTAAGAAACAGACTTGCCTGGTCATTGCAGTGGACAATCTCTAGAGTGTGGGCCCCATTCACAGAAGTAACTGATATAATTGTCTGATATCTAAGTTATTGGTAACCTCCACCAGTAGCATACAAATGAACTTATTTACAAAACAGAAATGGACTCACAGACATAGAAAACAAACATGGTTACCAAAGGGGATGGGGTGGGGGGAGATAAATTAGGGGTTTGGGATTAACATATACACAGTACTATATATAAGAGAGGTAGACAACAAGGACCTACTATATAGCACAGGGAACTCTACTCAGTATCTTGTAATAACCTATAATGGAAAAGAATCTGAAAAAGAATAGATAGATAGATGTGTATAACTGAATCACTTTGCTGTACACTTGAAACTAACACAACATTGTAAATTAAGTATACCTCAGTTTTAAAACTGTAATTATAAAGAAGAAAACTAAACCTTCACTTTATGTTACTGGATTAGGCACCACACAATCATGTGCAATAGACACAATCTGTTCCTGCCACTAGCTCCAGAAATAAAAATGACTGTGTCTTCATGTTATCACATATAATGTATGTTAATTCCATCAATGTGATTTGAGTCCTGATTTCTAGTCTGCCTTAGTATAAGAAAAAAAATGACAAAAAAAATTGTGTTGACCAGAATTCTTTTCAGGGAAGACACTGAAATTCTTCAGAAAAAACTTTCATAGACTCTTGGGATTAAAGGTACAAGTAAGGCTGCTCTTCAAACTGTTCTGCAAGACCAAGTGGAAGAATTTCCTGGTTATATCAGAGTGGTATGGACAGGAGTGGAAATTAAAGGAAAACGGAAGAAGAGGAGAAAAAAGAGTGCTAACAAAAGTCTGTCACTCCACAGTGAGACCCCATTCACCTAATATCTTCCATAAAGTTACAGAACCCCAAGCTGCTTCAGTTCATGTAGATGAATCAGTAAATTTATTCACTTTTTAACTTAGTTATTAAAACAGGTGACAGGAGGGCAGCTGGGACTGCAGGTTTTAACAGAGAAGTGAAGTAGACAAAGAAAGAGGAGATAAACTTTAAATCAAATTTTACTAACACCCCAAGGGGAAAATAGGCCCCAAATGGAGTATGGGTTGCATACGGTTTTTCCAGACCTTTCCAAACACTGCACATTGAACTTCCCAAGCACAATAAATAGTCTCATACTGTATATAGAAAACTATCTCCTGAAGGACACTGCCGTTTGCCCTAGTCTCATATGAACTTCTTTACTGAATATTCCTATATCATATAGACTTAACTTTTATGCCTATAATCCTGATATTCTTCAGTTAGATTACAGCAGAGTTATGGACAAATAGAGGTATTTCAGGTGTCCTTTTACACACAGATTTCAAAATAATGTACATCTTTCAAAATGTTTAGAATTTATCATGAATTACATATTTTCAAAGTATGAAGGTGAAGTAAATTAAAAATTCTCTTTATGCTATTACCATGTGGAAATCCCCACATAGGGGCTGATAAAGAGAAATGCTTGTCACCGTTTTTGAACGATATGGGGAAATTAGTCTTGAATAATGCAAATTATTCAGGGTAGTTGGGAATGTTTCTTTGGCATAGAGTATGATCACCCTGCTGTTAAAGAGATTGGAAGAAGCATCAAAGAGTAGCTGGCATGAGATATGGAACTTGAATGACAGGACTATAACAGGCAGAAATGAGAAGATATCATTTAGAAAGAGGGAAGACATGGGGACAAGAAATCAGATGTGTTTGGGGGAAGAGCCTACAGTCCCATTCATCTGTAGGGTGAGGTTCAGGAGTCAGCCTTGGGAGCCAGCTCTTGGCAGGAGTGTCAGTGTTCTCGTGATTGAACAGTGGTCAGCTCCTTCATTGAGCTTTTTATGAAGCAGGCGTTGACAAGAGGAAAGCAGAAAGGAAGAAGTTGGAAGATGCTAAGTGTTGACTACAGCTGGCAAATGGGTGTGATTGGGCTCAAAATTATTAATGTATGACTGTTGCCAGCCTTTCCCATCCACCAACTGGCTCAAGAGGAGTCTTGCTTTTCTATGCCATTTCTTCCCTTTCTCCAGCCACCTAGGAGGCCCTTGTCTTGTCAGTTTCATTCTGTAGGTTCTCACAATCAAGAATGGAAAATAGACAAAAGAGCACATAATCAGAGAGCAGAAGAAGGCCTGTGCTATTGTTATTGGAATATAAAGGAATACAGCAATCTTCAGGAAAACCCCATACACAAGCTGAAAACAGCTTTCTTTTTCTTTTTCTTGTTTTTTTTAAATCCAAAGCAAAGTTAGATAATAAGAACCAGAAGTTTAAGGAATATCCTCTGCAGGGGGTAGCTCAGCACCATTGTAATTTGGACATAAATATAAATTATATTCATTGGTTAGTGGGATCAGGGTTATTATGGTAGGCATAAATAACAGACTGGGGAGATTTTGCTTAATTAGACAAAGACTAGGGAGACATTGAGGGCTCCTGAACAAGGTGGTGATGTGATTAGTATTCTTCTTTAGGAAGAATTATCTAACAGCTTTATCCACATAAATGAGAGAGGAAAAAAATTGAAGACAAGTAAAATCAGATAGACTTTGCAATATGCCAGGTTAAAGGGAGTGAGGAACTAAAAGGGGAGAGTGAGGACAGAGAAGAGAAGATGGCAAGGTATTTGGAAAGCAAGCTCAACAGTACCATTATGAGAGGAAAAGGAAAAGAGATGACAATTTCAAGTCTGAGGCCACAGAAATTGAGGGAATAGAAGTGCCATTAACAAAAGTGAGGCTACCGGAAGGAAAAGCTGACTTCAGGGCAGACACCATTAGGTCAATTTTACATACATTGTTTTTTATGTACATCTGGGTGAGAATGTCCCGTGGACAAATGGAAATGTAAGCTCCAAGAGGAAAGGCCTGTGTCTGTCTTGCTCCCTTTGCCCCATGGTATCTCTGAAGCCCAGCATATAACAGGTGATCAATAAACACTGCTGAATAAATGAAGAATGGCTGAAAGTCTACCCAATACTCTGAGTTCTTATGATACATGATTACAGTTTTTCATGCTTGTTTCTCTTTATTTATAGATTCTGCTTCATACACATGCGTCTTAGATCTCCATTTCTGAGTGCCCTCAACCCTTGTTTGTTGAATTAATGTTAGTAGATGCTCTTTAGTCGTAGTTTATGTACAACCCCATTCACAATTCTCATCTGCTTTTAGCATATTCAAATAAGATAAAACTCACTAAATGCCATATTAATATAAATAGAGAAATATACATATCCCTAATACTTAGTTTAAGGAAAGAGCAACACATATAAGTAACTACAGGTATAACTACGTAAATAACCATCAGCATTTCAACATTTGGTTATTCTGTTTGGTTAAGAGCCTACTTGAAGTTGTCAAATATTACATTTCCTTTCAACTACAAAGAGCCTGAAAAAGACTGTTGGGCAACAACCTGGAAAAGATTATTTAAAAGGTAAATATGGGTCCTGGTCGAAGATGGCAGCGGCAGCTGGAGCCCAGGTTTCTGGGCTGCTAGGTCGTTCCCGGCTGTCGAGCCAGCCTATGTCGAGTGGTGCCCACAGTGGCGCCCACAGCGAGGAGGGCTCAGATCGCCTGTGGAAGGCCCTCACCTTCTTCGTGGCGCTCCCCGGGTTGGGAGTGAACATGCTGAATGTCTTCCTGAAGTCGCACCACGGAGAGGAGGAGAGACCCGAATTCGTCGCCTACCCCTATATCCGCATCAGGTCCAAGCCCTTTCCCTGGGGAGATGGTAACCATACACTTTCCATAACCCTCATGTGAATCCGCTTCCAATTGGCTATGAAGACGAACAAAGAGAACCTGGACCACTACCCAGTGAAGACCACAGCACTGGTTTGAACCATTACTCTGCACACATGGGCCAGAAAATTGTACGGGACCTTAAGCTCACCTCCTTGTATCCAGTGATGACCATTATACTGATCTTCCATCCCTTTGCTTATAGCAGGAGATGGCTTAAATAAATAACTTAGTCACAAGCTGAAAAAGAAAAAGAAAAAAGGTAAATATATTTTAATTTCATGAATGGCTGGAGATTCCCTATACTCAGCAGTAACATATGACTCACATTTGTCCATGGCACAAACTTGTAGAGTAAATACAGATCACAAAACTGACTGTCTCACAAGGCTCCTGTGATACAAACTTTTCCCAAGGTCCTCTCTCTCCTGCTGCAGTGTGTGAGGGCCTTCATAAGGAACTTGGTGTTTCTAGTTCAGAAAAACTGCACATCCCATATTCTATTTTAAAAGATTTGACAATGTATGAGCAGTGTATATATTTATATTGAAAAGGTCTCTTTGGTCATTATGGATGATTCACTGGAGATGTTCCTCATAAGCATGGTTTAATAGTAAAATATAAATTCAAAATTGTAATCTGCAGTGATTCGCCCTACCCCTTGGACTCAGATGGCTTCATGAAAGTTAGATTTTTTTTTTTAAAGGCAAACCTTGAAAACAACATCTGGTGTTGAGTTCAGAAATTAGAACCAGATATGCTTCCTTATCCATATTTCGGTTCACATGAGTAGGCTGCCAGAATGGTGAAAGGGAAAAGGTTTGCTAGTTTAATTTTTGTCTTGTTTTTAAAGAAATAATAGAAATATTTTTATGCTCAAAGTAGTTATGGGTCTTTTTAAGTATACAGACCATCCCTGAATATACATAAATAAATATTAGAATTAATATAAATTTTAGGTAATAGTTAGCATTGTAACAATTCACATTCAAAGGATTCGCCAAGGGTTTCCTCTAAGTAACAAGAGCTAGACAGTATAAAGGCCTCATAGATTGCTTTTAAAACCAGTTTTCCAAATAATTTATGGTATATGTGTTCCCCAAGAAAACTGAGACAGCTAATAACTATTTGATTCAGCTATATTTTGAGCATTAGTATACATCCCATTCAGAATGCCAACATGAAAGAGCAACTAGAATTTTTGTTTTCTAAAACTTCAACAATAACTAAAGGTATGCACAGAAATGTTGGGGATGGTGATTAATAGAATTCTAATTTGGTGTTTACAATTTACCAAGCACTACAGAGCCTATTTTATTTTGCATTTATAATAAGCTTAAAGTAAACCAAGCATATATTGTTATTTCCATTTAACAGATGTTAAAATTGAAATCTTCAAACATAATGTATCACAGTTACTTTCGTAGATCCAGTAAGTACTAGAACCTAGATCGTCTGTATCTTAGAGCTTTTTGTATTATTTCATAATAGCTTTCTGCATGATGGTAATCCAACAAACTGTATCCCTAATTGGCTGGTATTTGAAACCTAGGTTTTAACTGCACTCAATTCTAGAAAAATCAATCTGAGCGAAACATCAGCATTAAAAAACAGACATACTAACATTGCCCTTGGAATATCTGTGTGGTAAGGAATCCATTAGATCCGGAACTCATTACTTTGACAGGATATCTCTATTAATGAATTGTTCTAATTGACTTTGTAAGTATGATTTTTATCTTCTACTTTTTTTCAATTGTAAGTTGTAAGTTTCTCCATAATCTTTCCATTTCAAGCAATTCTACATCATGAAAATATGTCCTTTGTTCATCCAAGTGTAGAAAGGGTATAACATTGTCTAATGCATTTGCTACATCAATAAGATTTATTTTCCTTTTTTGGTGGGGTGGGGGTGAAAAGGCATCTTTTAAATTCTGCTCTACATCTTACAAATGAGAAAATTGAAATGGAATGTTTCCCTTTTTTAAAATAGGGTTTTTCTTGGTGGCATAGCCCTTTGGCTATTCTGTTGAGGTCAAAGTCTTATTCCAGCACTAGATTATCGGGTTTCCCAAAATGAGCATGAACCCTGGAACATTTTGCCTTTTTCTTACTCCCTCCCCAAATAATGCATAGTCAATCCGTCTCTTTATATGTGATTAATAGCAACAACAACAACAATAATAGATGTCTTTCATTATAAAATTTAGTGTTTCCAGGTGTGGAAAAACAGTAAGAAGGGATGAGAAAATTACAAAATAATAATGCATACTTTTTTTGTACTTTACAGTTAATACAATTTGGCTGACTCCTCAAAATCTATGATGTAGACAGTGAAATTTTTATTCTCTGCATGCTCAAGAGATAAGTAGGGGCTCAGAGAAGATAAATAAGGTGTGCAAGTTGATATGGTCAGTAAATGGCAGAGGTGGATTAAGAATCCAAGCAGCTCTGCTCTGCTACTGATTTGCAGTGTTTATGCTACCAAGTTCTCTAATTCTGAAGCTACATTCACTTTGAATAGCCAGATGAGACAAGTGCAGACCGGTCTGAAATTCAGGAGCTCTGAATTCCTGTCTCCACCCCATTTGGCTTGATTTAGTATTCTCAAGTAGCATGACATCACAGTTAAGTGCGTGGGCTCCAGAGGCACCCAGACCTGGCCTTACATCCCCATTCCTCCACTTAGCATCTCAAGGAAGCTTCACAAGTTAGTTTCTCCAAGATTTAATTTCCTCATCTGTAAAACAAAAATTGTTATGAAACTTAAATATAAGAAATGTAAAAGCCTTGGCCACAATAAGTATTGGATAAATCATTGCTACTAGCACTTCACTTTATGCTGATTTCTCTTTTCCCATTAATACATATATTTCTTGGAGGAAAGAAAGTGAAAACCCATATAGGTTTCATCACAAACAAAATGCTGACCACACACAGAGAGCCCTCCCCCAGGCACTTACGTTCTACCTTGGACACCTTGGAAGTATTGCAAAGGTTCTTGAATCCAGATGTACAAGAATAATTTCTTTGAACTGAATAAGTAGTATGTCTTACAGAGCTATGTGACTCTATTTCTTTTATCTCTAGGGTTTTGATCTCATAATAAATAAACTGAAAATTTACTAAAAAGGTTTATTGAATTCCAGTATAGATTTTCTTGATCAACAGATGGTTAGAGTATTACCATAATTGTAGATGGGGTAGGAAAGCATTGCTTTGTGAAAATATCTGACATTATTCAAAAGAGATGGGAATCAATGTTAGCTTTCAAACCTCAATCAGCATGAATTCATAAGTATTTCTAAAATCAAATGGTACAATTTGATACTGATCCCTAGAGGCGAGAGGATTCCTTTTAATTTATGGCTTGAATTCATTTCCTTGAATGTATCCCAACGACTAAAAAAAGATCATGTTTGATGAAATAATCATAGTTAACAATGAATGCCCTGTTTCTTCCTTGTCTCCTTTTAATTCTGTTACCATTCCAAAAATGTAGGATTGGAATACAGTAGTAATAAATGTAAAGGTGAGAAACTCAATTATAATTCCAAGGGACTCATTCAAAGACACCCCAAAATCTTTACACAAATATTAGATGTTGATAACTGCATTAATATACTTATGTACATAAATTCAGAGTATTTCTGTATCATTTACCATGTTCTCAGTCACAAGTAATAGGAAGCTCAAAATGGATTAAACATTAAGGAAACTATTGGCTTTCATAGCTGGAAATTCAGAGGTAAGGTGAACTTTGGAGGAGGCATTATCCAGTGGTTCTGGTTGGGTTCTCCAACAGTTTTCTCAGCTCTGTCCCACTCCTCAGGATGGAGCAGAATAGTTTCAGAAGATACAAACACCACAACAGCAAATGACCACAGCCAAGAGAAGAAAAAAGTAGCTTTCAGTACTCTCTCATAAAAGAGAGAGAACTTCTTTCTGAATCCCCCAGCAAATTCCCCCTCAAATGTGTTTGGTCGAAATTGAGTTGCATGCTCATTTTTGTTCCAGTGTTTGAGTGGTAGAGTGATGGAATTATGGCCACTCAAGGTCAACTTTCCCTGAGGTACTTGGCTGCGTAATAAAAGGGTAATGAATGAAACAAAACTGAGATTCTCTTGGGTAGGAATAAATGGAGAATATGTACCTCTACATAGGCAACGATCAGTGTCTTCTGCCTCTTTCAATATCTACCCATTCATTCTTCTAAGAGGTATTAACTGAAATAGTTAACAATATCTACCCATTCATTTTTCTAAGAGGTATTAACTGAGATAGTTAACAATATCTACCCATTCATTTTTCTAAGAGGTATTAACTGAGATAGTTAAGATCCTGAAACACAAATACTCCTTCTGATATACTCTTGGAAGAAAAGTACAAATATTTTAAGTATTAAATAAATTGGCTTGAGCTATGAAATTCTTATATTGCTGGCAAGCAACGATGTCACAAGTCATGGACAAGATTAAACTTTAATGGCTGGGATAAATCCAAGTATAAGAAAGGAGCACTCTGCAAATATGTTTCATGCTCATACAATGGTGCATATCACCTCTTAAAAATGTAAACCAGAAGATTTCATGCAAACTAGCATTAAAGAGGAAAAACACATTTTCTCGTAGAAAGCCCTCAGCTTTGGGATAGGCATTCAGGAGTGGGATGGTATTAAGATTCATATAATGCCAGATGCTACTATGATCCACAAATTAATTTTAACCAGTGATCTGTCCAGAACCCAGTAACAAAAATACTTCCCTGGAAATGAGATTTTACTTACAAAAAGAGTTGTATATGACTGTTAATGTTTACCACGATTTTTAAAAATGAAAAATGAAGATTTTCAGAGGTCTAATGAAGCCAAGAGGAAAATAAAGACTTTCTGGAAATGGTATTTTGGATAGTGTTGACTGCGTCAAAGTAAGAAATATTTTTTTTATTTTAGAATTTCTTTTTATTCATGCCCTATAATTGTTCTTAAAGCACTTACAAATCTCTTCCCCAAAGAATTTTGGGCTTTTCTTTATATATATATATATATTTTTAATGTGACTTTATTTGGAAATAGGGTCTTTTAATTTATTTAATTTATTTATTTTTGGCTGCATTGGGTCTTCGTTGCTGCACTCAGGCTTTCTCTAGTTGTGGCGAGCAGGAGCTACTCTTCCTTGCGGTGCACAGATTTCTCATTGCAGTGGCTTCTCTCGTTGTGGAGCATGGGCTCTAGGCACGCGGGCTTCAGTAGATGTGGTGCTTGGGCTCAGTAGTTGTGGCTCACGGGCTCTAGAGCTCAGGCTCAGTAGTTGTGGCACACATGCTTAGTTGCTCCGCAGCATGTGGGACCTTCCCAGACCAGGGCTCAAGTCTGTGTCACCTGCATTGGCAGGCGGATTCTTAACCACTGCACCACCAGGGAAGCCCTGGGCTTTTCTTTAAAACTAATTTAACTTTGAAAAATTATTGTTTATATTAATTGATTAAGTATTTATAAAACGGGTACTATACCCAGAAAGAATTAAAATACATAGTCCTGCCCTCAAGAATTTAAAATCTATTTGAGGACATCAATCCAAAAATATAAGAAACAATTAATAAACAAGAAATGATAGCATTTAATTAACCACTAAATTGTGAATCAAGGCATAGTCATATAGAAAAGACCAGATGAGGAAAATCATGTACTTCAGAGAAATTACAGAAGCCTTATTAACATCATACTAACATCTATTGAATACTCACCATGTATCAGATATGTTTAATAACATATCATTTAATCCCACTACAACCCTATACATTCCAATCATTAGCATCAATATTTTACAGACAAAGAAATTGAGGCTTAGAGAGATTAACTTGCCCAAGATGAAAATTTAGTAAAAAGCAGAATTGGGAATTGAGCCCATATAGTCAAATCCTACCATGTGGTTACTTAGTTACTAAGGTATTCTGCCTCTGTGGAATATGACAAACTTGGTGAGCACTTTCAAGACTTAGAGGTCCTTCTAAATCAAGGAGGATAGAGAGAGGTATTTTAGGAAGGAGGACCAATACCAGTGAAGGCATAGTTGCCGGAGTGTCCATGGTATATATTAGGGCCCTTAAAAGAAACTGCACAGACTGAGTCTAAAGTTTGAACCAAGTCAAAGAGAAGAAGAGATTGGACAAATTCAGTGGAGTTGGGTTACAGAGATTAACAGAAGCATTGATGAGTTTTACAAAACAATTTCTCAATATAAATTAACCGTTTGAAGGACTTCCCTGGTGGCGCAGTGATTAAGAATCCGCCTGCCAATGCAGGGGACACGGGTCCGAGCCCTGGTCCAGGAAGATCCCACATGCCGCAGAGCAACTAAGCCCATGCGCCACAACTACTGAGCCTGAGCGCCACATCTACTGAAGCCCACATGCCTAGAGCCCGTGCTCCACAACAAGAGACGCCACTGCAATGAGAAGCCCGCACACCGCAACGAAGAGTAGCCCCCGCTCGCACAACTAGAGAAAGCCCATGCACAGCAACGAAGACGCAATGCAACCAAAAATATAAATAAATAAATAAATTTATAAATAAAAAATAACTTTTGACCTCTATCCTCCCCTCTCTTTCTCTTCCTCAGCTGCATCTTCAATTCCAAAAGACTTGAAATGAATCACCAGAGACCACCCAACATCTTTCAGACATTTAGATTAAAGTCAAAAGCATAGAAGTGTTCATAATAGCTAAAAGGTTAATACTTTTCAAATCCTGGGTCAGCCTACCCCAGGGAGAAAGCAAGAGACATCCTGGTGACCTGGAAAGCCCCCAGGCCCCCAGGTGACCTTCCAGGGAGCTCCTCCACATTCCACATATTTTTCAGTCTAGCTTTGCCTTGTCAGTTCGAAATGGAATGCAGGCTCACACCGTGTCAGAGCGGAGGGTCTCCTAAACTGAAATGGAAATAGCTCTAAAACTGGAATAGTTTATACCTGCGTGTTTATAAATATGTGGTTAATCTCTGGGATAAAAACTGGCCATTGTGATTGCCTCAGGGAAAGATAGCTGGATGGTTGGGGAACATTCAAAGAGAAGAGACTTGCTTTCCTTCTCTCTACCAACGCCTTGGACTTTTTCAATTTTGAAGGCTATACATGTTTATGCAATATGTCTATTGCAAATGAATTAACTTTTTAGTGGCCTTTTTGCCTGTCTCACAATGCATTCAAAGCACCATTGCCAGCCAAATTCCCAAAAGCACAGTTCCCATCACATCCTGCTCCTATCCCAAACCTTCAGTGCATGCCCATTACTAATAATAACTAACTCACAAGTTCACAAGAATTGATTTACTGACATCTTTTATGTTTCACACCACATTTTGAAGTAGGTTATGCCTCATATGACAAGTAGTAAAATGGCATGTAGTGAATTTAAAAGATTTGTTCAGGGTTACACAGCTAACCGGTAAATGCTGCTGAGACTTGAGCTTTTAATACATGCCACTTTCTGTGATATCATGCAGCCTCTCACATACAGCATAATCAGATCAAACCTCTTTAGCCTACCATTGATTTCTAACCTTCCTTGGAAGTTTTCTCATGCAAATCCCCAACACCTATCCTTTGCTCCAGGTAAACTAGTACTTAAACACTGGTTCCCCAAATAACCTCTCACTCTTCTATCACTGTATCTTTTCTCATGTTCTCTCTTTCCCCTTAGAATGTCTCCCCACTTCATTTGTCACTGAAACTCTTCCAGTTAACCACAAATGGTCCCCCTTAATGAACCTTTCCCAGATTCCCCCAGTTTTCAATTATTCTCTTCTCAATACTTTATTATATCTCCCACAAAACTACATGTTAGTCTTAAATTGTAGTTGAATTGGTGTTTATCTTAACCTCACTACAAAACTGTAAACGTTGAGAACAAAGATCATTGCTATCCACGTTCATTTTTCCAAATATCTAGGAAACTATTTTCACTTATTAGAGGCTCAGAAACATTTGTTGAATTCAGTTTGATAACTGATTTTTCTGGAACACCAGGGGTGCGTTTTAAGATGAACCAAACTTTGGAGAGAACCTAGAAACTGATTTTACAGTAGAGATCACGAACTGGTAGTTTGTGACACTCTGAAAGACATGTGTGTTGTTAGCACAGGGTCTGTTTCTTTGGGGGTTTAATTTTTAATTTGAATTATTTGCCAGCATTTAAAATCAGAAGATCTCATGTAAAAATCTGAATTTCTAGCTTTTCTTGAAAATGGGAAAATCTAGCAACACTGAGCCTGCCCTACCACATGACAAAATTGGCTACAGTTGGTAAAACCTGCCCGTTTTCAATAAGATGCAGGCTGTCTCGTGTGCCACAGCCCACCATTCATGGTTGTCTCACACCGAGGGGGCTATACTGATTTGTGATACCTGTTGGATGCTATACATTTACGTTTGCAATTCCTACCAGAAATGTTGATCCTTTTTCCTTCAGAAAAAAGTCCCTAAGGCTCATTACCTCTACCCAGAGCTCTACACCTATTTCAACAGTGGCCTGGTGAAAGCAATTTTCTCAACCATCTTTGAAAAAGTAGCTTACCCTCCTCATGTAGGAAAACCTCAAGGAGAAGTTAAGTCAGTTGTTGCATTCAGGTGTATTAATGGAAATACAGAGAAATTCTATACACAGAAAGATAACTGTCGTTTGAACTACAGGATGTCACACTGAGACATTGCCAGGGAAGCTATTTACTAGTGTCCCACAATCGGGGGGAGCAGAATACAATGCAGGTGACGGAATCCCATAGCAAGAAGGGATCTAAAGAAAGGCAATCCAGTGCTTTAATTATTTTTATGATATTCCTACCAGATTGATTTTTTATATCTTCAGCTGTCTGATGAGGGCAAGCCCATTTAAATTTTTACAATTTGTACTTCATAAGCATTCTTTTTTGCATGTAAGGAAAAGATGATTTATTGTAACTTTCCCCCATTAGTCCTTCAATTTCCCTCTGGGGTAACAATAATCACATGTGACAAACTTTTTTTATATTTAAAGACAATTATCATAGTTTCCTCAAAGTCTTCCATTCTTCAGGTGAAACACATTTGGTTTCTGGTTAGTAAGACTGTCTTCACCCTCTGGTTATTTCTTCTCTGGTTCGTTATATTCCATCAAAATTCTTGGCGCCCCAAACTGGCCAGAACATTACAGGTATTTTCTGTTCCAACAGAGCATAGCAGAGAATACTGCATCACTTTGTTACAATAACTTTATTTATGCAGTCTTGAAGTTTAATTAGTTGTTTTGGCAGCTACAAATCTCTGTTGACTCACAGGTGGTTGCAGTCGACTGGAACCGAGTTGCACCACCAGGTTCTGTTAAAGCTCATCTTCACCATCGTGTGCTTCCACAATTAGCCTTCTGGACTTCATATTTATCCCCATTAAATCTCATCATGTTTATATTGGCCCATTAGTCCAACCTCTCAAAGTTTTCTTGGATTTGATTCTAGAACTCTCTCTCCTTGATTTCCTTTTTTTTAAAAAAACATCTTTATTGCAGTATAATTGCTTTACAGTGGTGTGTTAGTTTTTGCTCTACAACAAAATGAATCAGTTATATATATATACATATGTTCCCATATCTCTCCCCTCTTGCATCTCCCTCCCTCCCACCCTCCCTATCCCACCCTTCCAGGCGATCACAAAGCACCGAGCTGATCTCCCTGTGCTATGCCGCTGCTTCATACTAGCTATCTGCCTTACGTTTGGTAGTGTATATATGTCCATGCCTCTCTCTCGCTTTGTCACAGCTTGCCCTTCCCCCTCCCCATATCCTCAAGTCCATTCTCTAGTAGGTCTGTGTCTTTATTCCTGTCTTACCCCTAGGTTCTTCATGACATTTTTTTTTCTTAAATTCCATATATATGTGTTAGCATTCGGTATTTGTCTCTCTCTTTCTGACTTACTTCACTCTGTATGACAGACTCTAGGTCTATCCACCTCATTACAAATAGCTCAATTTCGTTTCTTTTTATGGCTGAGTAATATTCCATTGTATATATGTGCCACATCTTCTTTATCCATTCATCCGATGATGGACACTTAGGTTGTTTCCATCTCCGGGCTATTGTAAATAGAGCTGCAATGAACATTTTGGTACATGACTCTTTTTGAATTTTGGTTTTCTCAGGGTATATGCCCAGTAGTGGGATTGCTGGGTCATATGGTAGTTCTATTTGTAGTTTTTTAAGGAACCTCCATACTGTTCTCTGCAGTGGCTGTATCAATTTACATTCCCACCAACAGTGCAAGAGTGTTCCCTTTTCTCCACACCCTCTCCAACACTTATTGTTTGCAGATTTTTTGATAATGGCCATTCTGACTGGTGTGAGATGATATCTCATTGTAGTTTTGATTTGCATTTCTCTTATGATTCGTGATGTTGAGCATTCTTTTATGTGTTTGTTGACAGTCTGTATATTTTCTTTGGAGAAATGTCTATTTAGGTCTTCTGCCCATTTTTGGATTGGGTTGTTTGTTTTTTTGTTATTAAGCTGCATGAGCTGCTTATAAATGTTGGAGATTAATCCTTTGTCAGATGCTTCATTTGCAAATATTTTCTCCCATTCTGAGGGTTGTCTTTTGCTCTTGTTTATGGTTTCCTTTGCTGTGAAAAAGCTTTGAAGTTTCATTAGGTCCCATTTGTTTATTTTTCTTTTTATTTCCATTTCTCTAGGAGGTGGGTCAAAAAGGATCTTGCTGTGATTTATGTCATAGAGTGTTCTGCCTATGTTTTCCTCTAAGAGTTTGATAGTTTCTGGCCTTACATTTAGGTCTTTAATCCATTTTGAGCTTATTTTTGTGTATGGTGTTAGGGAGTGATCTAATCTCATACTTTTACATGTAGCTGTCCACTTTTCCCAGCACCACTTATTGAAGAAGCTGTCCTTTCTCCACGGTACATTCCTGCCTCCTTTATCAAAGATAAGGTGACCATATGTGCATGGGTTTATCTCTGGGCTTTCTATCCTGTTCCATTGATCTATCTTTCTGTTTTTGTGCCAGTACCATACTGTCTTGATTACTGTAGCTTTGTAGTATATTCTGAAGTCAGGGAGCCTGATTCCTCCAGCTCCATTTTTCGTTCTTAAAATTGCTTTGGCTATTCGGGGTCTTTTGTGTTTCCATACAAATTGTGAAATTTTTCGTTCTAGTTCTGTGAAAAATGCCAGTGGTAGTTTGATAGGGATTACATTGAATCTGTAGATTGCTTTGGGTAGTAGAGTCATTTTCACAATGTTGATTCTTCCAATCCAAGAACATGGTATATCTCTCCATCTATTTGTATCATCTTTTATTTCTTTCATCAGTGTCTTATAGTTTTCTGCATACAGGTCTTTTGTCTCCTTAGGTAGGTTTATTCCTAGATATTTTATTCTTTTTGTTGCAGTGGTAAATGGGAGTGTTTTCTTGATTTCACTTTCAGATTTTTCATCATTAATGGGTAGGAATGCCAGAGATTTCTGTGCATTAATTTTGTATCCTGCTACTTTACCAAATTCATTGATTAGCTCTAATAGTTCTCTGGTAGCATCTTTAGGATTCTCTATGTATAGTATCATGTCATCTGCAAACAGTGACAGCTTTACTTCTTCTTTTCCAATTTGGATTCCTTTTATTTCCTTTTCTTCTCTGATTGCTATAGCTAAAACTTCCAAAACTATGTTGAATAAGAGTGGTGAGAGTGGGCAACCTTGTCTTGTTCCTGATCTTAGTGGAAATGCTTTCAGTTTTTCACCATTGAGGATGATGTTGGCTGTGGGTTTGTTATATATGGCCTTTATTATGTTGAGGCCTTTATTATGTTCCCTCTATGCCTACACTCTGCAGGGTTTTTATCATAAATTGGTATTGAATTTTGTTGAAAGCTTTCTCTGCATCTATTGAGATGATCATATGGTTTTTCTCCTTCAATTTGTTTATATGGTGTATCACGTTTGATTTGCATATATTGAAGAATCCTTGCATTCCTGGAATAAACCCCACTTGATCATGGTGTATGATCCGTTTAATGTGCTGTTGGATTCTGTTTGCTAGTATTTTGTTGAGGATTTTTGCATCTATGTTCATCAGTAATATTGGCCTGTAGTTTTCTTTCTTTGTGACATCCTTGTCTGGTTTTGGTATCAGGGTGATGGTGACCTCATAGAATGAGTTTGGGAGTGGTCCTCCATCTGCTATATTTTGGAAGAGTTTGAGAAGGGTAGGTGTTAGCGCTTCTCTAAATATTTGATAGAATTCACCTGTGAAGCCATCTGGTCCTGGGCTTTTGTTTGTTGGAAGAATTTTAATCACAGTTTCAATTTCAGTGCTTGTGATTGGTCTGTTCATATTTTCTATTTCTTCCTGATTCAGTCTTGGCAGGTTGTGCATTTCTAAGAATTTGTCCATTTTATTGGCATAGAGTTGCTTGTAGTAATCTCTCATGACCCTTTGTATTTCTGCAGTTTCGGTTGTTACTTCTCCTTTTTCATTTCTAATTCTATTGATTTGAGTCTACTCCCTTTTTTTCTTGATGAGTCTGGCTAATGGTTTATCTATTTTGTTTATCTTCTCAAAGAACCAGCTTTTAGTTTTATTGATCTTTGCTATCGTTTCCTTCATTTCTTTTTCATTTATTTCTGATCTTATTTTTATGATATCTTTCCTTCTGCTAACTTTGGGGTTTTTTTGTTCTTCTTTCTCTAATTGCTTTAGGTGCAAGGTTAGGTTGTTTATTCAAGATGTTTCCTGTTTCTTAAGGTGGGCTTGTATTGCTATAAACTTCCCTCTTAGAACTGCTTTTGCTGCATCCCATAGGTTTTGGGTCGTCGTGTCTCCATTGTCATTTGTTTCTAGGTATTTTTTAATTTCCTCTTTGATTTCTTCAGGGATCACTTCGTTATTAAGTAGTGTATTGTTTAGCCTCCATGTGTTTGTATTTTTTACAGATCTTTCCCTGTAATTGATAGCTAGTCTCATTGCATTGTGGTTGAAAAAGATACTTGATACAATTTCAATTTTCTTAAATTTACCAAGGCTTGATTTGTGACCCAAGATATGATCTATCCTGGAGAATGTTCCATGAGCACTAGAGAAAAATGTGTATTCTGTTGTTTTTGGATGGAATGTCCTATAAATATCAATTAAGTCCATCTTGTTTAATGTATCATTTAAATCTGTGTTTCCTTAATTATTTTCATTTTGGATGATCTGTCCATTGGTGAAAGTGGGGTGTTAAAGTCCCCTACTATGATTGTGTTACTGTCAATTTCCCCTTTTATGGCTGTTAATATTTGCCTTATGTATTGAGGTACTCTTATGTTGAGTGCATGAATATTTACAATTGTTATATCTTCTTCTTGGATCGATCCCTTGATCATTATGTAGTGTCCTTCTTTGTCTCTTCTAATAGTCTTTATTTTTAAGTCTATTTTGTCTGATATGAGAATTGCTACTCCAGCTTTCTTTTGGTTTCCATTTGCATGAAATATCTTTTTCCATCCCCTCACTTTCAGTCTGTATGTGTCTCTAGGTCTGAAGTGGGTCTCTTGTAGACAGCAAATATATGGGTCTTGTTTTTGTATCCATTCAGCCAATCTGTGTCTTTTGGTGGGAGCATTTAGTCCATTTACATTTAAGGTAATTATCGATATGTATGTTCCTATTCCCATTTTCTTAATTGTTTTGGGTTCGTTATTGTAGGTCTTTTCCTTCTCTTGTGTTTCTCGCCTAGAGAAGTTCCTTTAGCAGTTGTTGTAGAGCTGGTTTGGTGGTGCTGAACTCTCTCAGTTTTTGCTTGTCTGTAAAGGTTTTAATTTCTCCATAGAATCTGAATGAGATCCTTGCTGGGTAGAGTAATCTTGGTTGCAGGTTTTTCTCCTTCATCACTTTCAATATGTCCTGCCAATCCCTTCTGGCTTGCAGAGTTTCTGCTGAAAGATCAGCTGTTAACCTTATGGAGATTCCCTTGTGTGTTATTTGTTGTTTTTCCCTTGCTGCTTTTAATATGTTTCCTTTGTATTTAATTTTTGACAGTTTGATTAATATGTGTCTTGGTGTATTTCTCCTTGGATTTACCCTGTATGGGACTCTCTGTGCTTCCTGGACTTGATTAACTATTTCCTTTCCCATATTAGGGAAGTTTTCAACTATAATCTCTTCAAATATTTTCTCAGTCCCTTTCTTTTTCTCTTGTTCTTCAGGAACCCCTATAATGCGAATGTTGGTGCGTTTCATGTTGTCCCAGAGGTCTCTGAGACTGTCCTCAGTTCTTTTCATTCTTTTTTCTTTATTCTGCTCTGCAGTAGTTATCTCCACTATTTTATCTTCCAGGTCACTTATCCGTTCTTCTGCCTCAGTTATTCTGCTATTGATCCCATCTAGAGTATTTTTCATTTCATTTATTGTGTTGTTCATCGTTGTTTGTTTCATCTTTAGTTCTTCTAGGTCCTTGTTGAATGTTTCTTTCATTTTGTCTATTCTATTTCCAAGATTTTGGATCATCTTTACTATCATTATTCTGAATTCTTTTTCAGGTAGACTGCCTATTTCCTCTTCATTTGTTAGGTCTGATGGGTTTTTATCTTGCTCCTTCATCTGCTGTGTGTTTTTCTGTCTTCTCATTTTGCTTATCTTACTGTGTTTGGGGTCTCCTTTTTGCAGGCTGAAGGTTCATAGTTCCCATTGTTTTTGGTGTCTGTCCCCAGTGGCTAAGGTTTGTTCAGTGGGTTGTGTAGGCTTCCTGGTGGAGGGGACTAGTGCCTGTGTTCTGGTGGATGAGGCTGGATCTTGTCTTTCTGGTGGGCAGGTCCACGTCTGGTGGTGTGTTTTGGGATGTCTGTGGACTTATTATGATTTTAGGCAGCCTCTCTGGTAATGGGTGGGGTTGTGTTCCTGTCTTGCTAGTTGCTTGGCATAGGATGTTCAGCACTGTAGCTTGCTGGTCATTGAGTGAAGCTGGGTGCTGGTGTTGAGATGGAGATCTCTGGGAGATTTTCGCCGTTTGATATTATGTGGAGCTGGGAGGTCTCTTGTGGACCAGTGTTCTGAAGTTGGCTCTCCCAACTCAGAGGCACAGCACTGACTCCTGGCTGCAGCCCCAAGAGCCTTTCATCCACACGGCTCAGAATAAAAGGGAGAAAAAGTAGAAAGAAAGAATTAGTAGAAGTAGAAAGAAAGAAAGAAAGAGGGAGGGAGGGAGGGAGGAATGAAGGAAGGAAGGAGGGAAGAAAGGAAAAAAGAAAGAAAGAAGATAAAGTAAAATAAAATAAAGATAAAATATAATAAAGTTATTAAAATAAAATAATTATTAAGAGAGAAAAAAAAAAACGGACAGATAGAGCCCTAGGACAAATGGTGGGAGCAAAGGTATACAGACAAAATCTCACATAGAAGCATACACATACACACTCACAAAAAGAGGAAAAGGGGAAAAAATCATAAATCTTGCTCTCAAAGTCCACCTCCTCAATTTGTGATGATTCGTTGTCTGAAGGAGGGAAGGAAGGAAAGAAAGAACGATGATAAAGTAAAATAAAAGAAAGTTATTAAAATAAAAAGTAATTTTTAAGAAAAAACTGGCGGACAGAACCCTCGGACAAATGGTGGAAGCAAAGCTATACAGACAAAATCTCACACAGAAGCATACACATACACACTCACAAGAAAAGGAAAAGGGAAAAAAATCATAAATCTTGCTCTCAAAGACCACCTCCTTTATTTGGGATGATTCGTTGTCTATTTATGTATTCCACAGACGCAGCGTACATCAAATTGATTGTGGAGCTTTAATCCGCTGCTTCTGAGGCTGCTAGGAGAGATTTCCCTTTCTCTTCTTTGTTCTCACAGCTCCCAGGGGCTCAGCTTTGGATTTGGCCCCACCTCTGCATGTAGGTCGCCGGAGGGCGTCTGTTCTTCGCTCAGGCAGGACGGGGTTAAAGGAGCAGCTGATTCGGGGGCTCTGGCTCACTCAGGCCGCGGGGAGGGAGGGGCACGGAGTGCGGGGCGAGCCTGCGGCGGCAGAGTCCAGCATGACGTTGCACCAGCCTGAGGTGCACCGTGCGTTCTCCCGGGGAAGTTGTTCCCGGATCCCAGGACCCTGGCAGTGGTGGGCTGCACAGGCTCCCTGGAAGTGGGGTGTGGATAGTGACCTGTGCTCGCACACAGGCTTCTTGCTGGCGGAGCAGCAGCCTTAGCGTCTCATGCCTGTCTCTGGGGTCCGCACTTTTAGCCGCGGCTCGCACCTGTCTCTGGGGCTCCTTTAAGCAGCGCTCTGAATCCCCTCCAGGTACGTGGGGGGTTTCTTGCCTTTTGGGAGGTCTGAGGTCTTCTGCCAGCGTTCAGTAGGTGTTCTGTAGGAGTTGTTCCACGTGTAGATGTATTTCTGGTGTATCTGTGAGGAGGAAGGTGATCTCCGTGTCTTACTCTTCCGCCATCTTCCCGGAAGCCTCCACTTATGCTCTCTCCTTGATTTCTGTCTCTGCAAATTTCATGTGTACTCAATTATTTCCTCCAAGTCACTAGAAAATAAGCAGAGCCGGAAAGGACTTTGCTTCAGGTCCTCCTTCCTGGTTTCCAGATTCAAGCTGGTCCCTCAGTATGTTTTGAGAAGAGTCATTTACCTGTCAGTGATCCACCCAACTCTATTGTTAGTTTTTTTTTTATCTGTCTTTAAGAATACTGTGGGAAAAGAAATGTTGAATCCCTCAAGTGCACATGCATACACATAAGTATATACTTTCCTCGGGAGAGGATTCATAGCTTCCACTGGATCGTCAGAAATTTTCCTGACCTAAAAAAGATTAAGAACCATTAACTTATTAATTCTCCAGATATACAATATATTAAAATAGTTCTATTTTTTAAATCTCTGATGATCATTATTTATTGAGTGCCTACGTTGTGCCAGGAAAGCTCTAAATATTGAAATATCATTGTGAACATAATAGACCAATCCTCTGCCGTCATGGAGTTTAACGTTGGCCATAATGACCAAGATTAATAAGGAAGCCAATAGTATGTTTAATAGTGATTAGTGCTAAGGAACAAAAATAATATAGAGTGAGGGGATATGAAGTGTTGAGTGAGAAGGCTGCGTCACTGAGAAGATGACATTTGTGTAAATACAGCAGCAAGTGCAAGGCACCCTGTTAGCAAAATTCTTAGTCTACCCAACGAACAGCAAAACTGCAACAGAGTAAGCCAGGGGAAATAGTAGAGATGATTTAGGAGAGGATTCTGTGTAGGGAAGCCAAAATATTTTTCCGACGTGGAGGGAGTTCCCACTTAGGGTGCAGCTGGAAATGTGGGAGAGAGGTGTTTTTAGTTGTCACAAGGACTCCGGGACCCTACTGGCACTTAAGGAGAGCAGAGACACTCTGTAGGACTCTTTTGTATGGTGGAAAACTGTTTTGCCCATTGGCAACAATAGCCTTTACTCCGAATGAGATGGGAAGCCATTAGAGATCTCAGTGCAGGAGAGTGAGTGGTCTAACATATTTATCAAGGCTCAGCCTAGCCGTCGTGTTGGAGGTGAAGAAGACCACAGCAGAAGCACAGAGACCAGTTAAGAGACTGTCTCAATAATCCATGTAAAAGATGATGATGGCTGAACCAGGGTGGTAGAAAGGAGGACATGACAACTGGTTGGATTCTGAATAAATACTTAAGATTGAGTCAACAGGTATGCTGATGCAGTAGAAGGGATGTGAGAGAAAAAGAAAAGTAGAGGATGAATCCAAGATTATAGGCCTGATTAGTATCTATTGTTTGGAAGGATAGAATCATCATTTGTGGTTGTGATGGAAAACTCAGAGAGAACACAATTTTGGTTGGAGGCGGAGGGATTAGGAAGAAAGGCCATATGGCGTAGCCACTTAGACTGATGGATGAATGCAAGTATCTAAGGATTTGTATTGTACGTAGATACAGTTACAGAGAGATAAAGATACAGATATGAGTACTGACATGGAAATAATATAGAGATGGGGATGTAGGAAGAAATCTAAGAGACCAAAAATGTTAACACCAGCTATCTCTAGCTTTTTACTTCTTATGAAGATTTTTCTCTTACATGTTTCCTAGATTATTTACATTAAGCATGTCTTAATTTTGTGAAATGTAAAAATTTTGAATATCTACAGCACTCATTTATGAAAGCGACAGAGCTCTGATGTGATTTTTCTTTTCAGTAGACTCTACTCCTCCCTCTCCAACTGCTTAGGCATCAGTTAGCAACGGACTCCCCACTTGTGAGGCCACTTGTAGGGATTTTAAATCTCAGCCTTACTCTACTGTGGTCATCATAACCATGCAATACATTTCCAGACCCCCAGGATTTTCATTTCAGGGAGAAACGGTGGAATTGTTAGCAGCTGGATCCTCTTTGAAGGAGCAAGCCACACATATTTATAGAGCTTTGGGGGATTGTAGGAGGAGCGAAACAATTGTCACTCAGGTCCCCTTTCCTGGCAGCACCTCAAAGGTTACCAAGTGAGAACAGCAGTGCCCAGCTGCCCTGAAAATCCAGAGAGAGTGAAATTTAAAACTTGAATTGCCTCTCTCTTCTCATTATGTATTATTTGTCAATCATGGATAAAAAGTGGTTTTTGCCCTCCAGCTGCTAGCCCTGGGGTGCACATATCACTCAGTGGTGCCACTTTCTTGTGGAACATTGCAAGAAAAATCAATGATTACACCTTTCTTTGAAAGGAAATGTGGTCTTTCTTTTCCTCATTTTTTTTTTTTTTCATTTTAACCTGATGGCTTAAACTAAGAAGGCAAGTCACTTGGAAAAATATAAATAAACTTTGTTGTTATGGTGATAGACATCTTAGATATGGAAATAATGTGTATTAGAACACATGCACTTTCCTTTTTCCTATTGGAGCCAACATGTCTGAAATGTACTGAATGACTACAGCCTGGTGGGAGAGGGATACTGTACTCCTTTGTACCGGACCTTGCAAATGAGCAATAAAATGCACATTATCACTCTGTATGAAATTCGGGCCTTTAAAAATAGATTCATTTTGATGCCTGCCTTTCAAGCTTGTTTTACAATATCACAACACATCGCCCTCATTTGTACGTTTCACTCATGTGACGATGGAGTGCTTTTTAAAATTTTTTAGCACCATTTTAGGACTCAGTAACTTTCTATTGTACTATGCAGGGGGTGAAGATACAAAGCTCAAATACGTTTTCAGTTGATGTGATAAATACACATTAAGCCATACTGCACACAACTTTCTGTCTAATGTTCTTAAACAAAGTACCAAAGCATCATCTCAGTTATTCAAGCATATTCAAATAAGAAACATTAGCATCTGTCTGTTTCTAAAATTTGCACCTTTGGCTTGTATAAAGGAGAAAAGTCCCAATAGAGGCAATGCTGAACTTTTTAAAAGATTTATTTAGCCAGGAAAAGTACACTAAAGGCATCAGTTGTCACAGTTTTATTCTTTTGTAAGTTAAATACCACTCACCAAACAATTCAAAATTGTGGTTAAATGTACACATTTTACAGGTGAATCAAAATGCTAACATAATCGATAACCTACAGTGAAACAGATCCTGTGAAATTAAGATAAGACGATATCGTCTCCCTCTCATTCTTTTCTTTTTGTCATAATTCCACCTAGGCACAGACATTGATGCCAACTGGAAAAATCCAATAATGGAAGCCCCAGCAGGTTCAGCTTCCCCTTTCATGCTCTAATTTACATGGAAATGTGAGGTGATCACATATGTCATAAATTTTACAGAATGTAGGTTTGGGCAGTAAGGACAATCCAATAGTTTGGACCCACCTATTTCTTCAAGCTTCTTGTTTTCTGTGGGCAGGATATGCACCCTGCAGTAAGCTCAGGTTCAGATGGAACACACTGAACTGACTGGGCTTCTGGCCAAAGCTGTGCATTGCCATGGCATTTCATATGGTTTCCACCTGAGTACTGAAGGATGTCTGTCTGTACCTATCAATGTATGTATGCAGGCTGCCACCTCAGCTGGTTCTGATTTACACCTAATTCTCTACAGGATCCCTAGAAGTGAACTTTGGTGAACTTTGTACAAGTTCGACCTTCAGAACAGACTTGAAATCCCAGTTTTGTCTGGGATTCAATTTCAAAGTGAGGACGTCTTTCCAAGGTACGTGTTTCCAACTATTGTTGATTATTTGGCCCCAGTATCTATCATGTTTAATATTGTACATTCCTGAATATCTAGACAGTGTAAGAGAATTGGAACTTAGAGGACCAGCACCATGGAATGGGTGGCTGTAGAACACCTACAGTTTCAATGTGTGTCTCATTAAAGAAGCTTCCAAATACGTGACGATTTTGTGGTGGTCCATGGCAACAAGTATCTACTAGTTGCTTTTAATGCTCCTCTATTTCTCTTTATACCTCTTTACTCTTCCCAACTGACCCATCAAAACTGAGATAAGTCAGCCAAACTGAATGCTTGCTCTTGCTTTGTTGATTGTCTCTGAGTTCCCAATTTTATGCCTTTGTTCTCCTGTCCTTTACATGGGCTACCTTTCTCTTTTTGCCATGTGTTCATAACCTCACTAATCATAAGGCTATATTTACAGCCCTCTTCATCCATGAAGACTTTCCTGACCCTGTCAACTGGAAATAATCCCTCCTTTATCTGAACTTCCGTAACTCGGATGGAGTGGTATCATCATCATCATGTATATACATATATTATCTCCCACACTAGACTATAAGATGCTTGAGGGCAGGACCAATTTTAAAATTTTTTTAATTGAAGTATAGTTGATTTACAATGCTGTGCCAATCTCTGCTGTACAGCAAAGTGATCCAGTTATACACATACACACATTCTTTTTTTTTTATTCTTTTCCATTATGGTTTATCACAGGATTTTGAGTATAGCTCCCTGTGCTATACAGTAGGACCTTGTTGTTTATCCATCCTATATATAATAGTTTGCATCTGCTAACCCCAAACTCCTAGTCCATCCCTCTCCCTCCCCCCTTCCCCTTGGCAACCACAAGTCTGTTCTCTATGTCTGTGAGACTTTCTGTTTTGTAGATAGTTTGATTTGTACCATATTTAGGATTCCACATATAAGTGATATCATATGGTATTTGTCTTTCTCTTTCTGACTTACCTCACTTAGTATGATAATCTCTCGTTGCATCCACGTTGCTGCAAACGGCATTATTTCATTCTTTTGTATGGCTGAGTAGTACTCCATTGTATATATGTACCACATCTTTATCCATTCATCTGTTGATGGACATTTAGGTTGTTTCCATGTTTTGGCTGTTGTGAACAGTGCTGCTATGAACATAGGGGTGCATGTATCTTTTTGAATTATAGTTTTGTCTGGGTATATTCCCAGGAGTGGGATTGCTGGATCATATGGTAATGCTATTTTTAGTGTTCTGAGAAATCTTCATACTGTTTTCTATAGTGGCTGTACCAACTTACATTCCCACCAACTGTGTAGGAGGGCTCCCTTTTCTCCACTCCCTCTCCAGCATTTATTGTTTGTAGACTTTTTGATGATGGCCATTCTGACTGGTGTGAGGTGGTACCTCATTGTAGTTTTGATTTGCATTTCTCTAATAATTAGTGATGTTGAGCAGCTTTTCACATGCCTACTGGCCATCTGTATGTCTTCTTTGGAGAGATGTCTATTAAGGTCTTCGAGGGCAGTATTAATTCATCTTCCTATTGTTAGAAAGATGATAGAGTCACTCAAATGATTTGTTGAAAGAATAATGAATGGATAGATGAATATTCATTATATTCAAATATAAAGTGACAGGAGGACTTAAATACAGGCAATAAGTATCATAAGAGAAGGTTGCAGTGATAGAAAGTATTTAAAGAGGAAAGACATTTTCAGCCCTCACTGTTCTTGTGTAGTGTCAAGTTAGTGCCAACATCACCACCACTGTGAGCCTCAGAAGGACAAGCACCTCATGGTCCTCATTCAAAGCTACATCCCCAGTCCCTATGCCCAGTAACTGGCATATAACAGACACTCAATAAATGTTTTTTGGGGGGCTTCCCTGGTGGCGCAGTGGTTGAGAGTCCGCCTGCCGATGCAGGGGACGTGGGTTCGTGCCCTGGTCCGGGAAGATCCCACAGGCTGCGGAGCGGCTGGGCCCGTGAGCCATGGCCACTGAGCCTGCGCGTCTGGAGCCTGTGCTCCGCAATGGGAGAGGCCACGATAGTGAGAGGCCCACGTACTGAAAAAAAAAAAAAAAAAGTTTTTTTCAATGAATAACATGTTGAATTTTTAAAAGCAAAGACTCTTTATATAATGTAAGCCTCTGGGCTAGAAAGAGAAATTTTAGGGACATCAGAAGGAGAAGATTTAAAAAAAAAAAAAAAGAAAAGAAAAAAACCTAAAGCATCTTAAGGCAAAAAACTAAAAATGTTTTCCCAATTTTTACCTGTCTGACCTTGTCTGAGCCTCCTTGAGCTGAGTTCTCCCCCTGTTCAATGTCAAGTTGATGAGACAGCCACAAATGATAATCTGTGTAAACTCAACCACTCTCTCATTAGCCCAGAAACAGATTAAAAAAACTGATACCGACTCTTGAGAGTTCTTCTGTAGAGCACTCTCTTATTTCCAGAGTAGCTCCAAATTTGATAAGATCCAAGCCTTTGGAGGAAAGATTAGCATCAAGCCCAGTGGGGATTTTTAATCACATTAAAACAAGATAACATGTTATCTGAGAGAAAATTAATCCTCACATCTAGGCCATGTTATTTATGCAACTTGACACATGGGTATTCTTTTAAACAGTTATCTGGTCCATTTCATTTCATAGGCTTTATTGCCTTGTCACCTAAATATCTTTAATTTATGAGCATTCAAATGTTTCTTGATTAAAATAACTAAAAATTTTATTATTTCTTGCTTCATAAAATAAGTCATATAATCAGACTCCTAAAGAGAGCATGTTGACATCATGTTTCCAGGTTTATAACATCAGGTACCCAAAACTGACAACATAAACAAATTCATTTAGTTCTGCACTTACAATTGAATATTAGCTGGAAAAGATCTACAGAAAATTACCTGGTGGCTGGTGCTTATTCATGAAGTGATGAAGAAAGGTGTTTGAATGAACTTTGTAAAACAACTAACTGCTTATTTTGGTATCATATCCTATTTCAAAATATGCAAAACCTTTATTTATTTATTGAACTAGCTATTCAGACCTCTTTCCACAAATGACTTTATTTTTTTTTTACATCTTTATTGGAGTGTAATTGCTTTACAGTGGTGTGTTAGTGTCTGCTTTATAACAAAGTGAATCAGCTATACATATACATTTATCCCCATGTCTCCTCCCTCTTGTATCTCCCTCCCACCCTCCCTATCCCACACCTCTAGGTGGACACAAAGCACCAAGCTGATCTCCCTGTGCTATGAGGCTGCTTTCCGCTAGCTATCTATTTTACATTTGGTAGTATATATATGTCCATGCCATTCTCTCATTTCCTCCCAGCTTACCCTTCCTCCTCCCCGTGTCCTCAAGTCCATTCTCTACATCTGCATCTTTATTCCTGTTCTGCCCCTAGGTTCTTCAGAACCTTTTTTTTTTTTCAGATTCCATATATATGTGTTAGCATATGGTATATGTTTTTGTCTTTCTGACTTACTTCACTCTGTATGACAGTCTCTACTTCCATCTACCTCACTGCAAATAACTCAATTGTGTTTCTTTTTTATGGCTGAGTAATATTCCATTGTATGTATGTGCCACATCTTCTTTGTCCATTCATCTGTCAATTGACACTTAGGTTGCTTCCATGTCCTGGCTATTGTAAATAGAGATGCAATGAACATTGTGGTACACGACTCTTGAATTATGGCTTTCTCAGGGTATATGCCCAGTAGTGGGATTGCTGGGTCATATGGTAGTTCTATTTTTAGTTTGTTAAGGAACCTCCATACTGTTCTCCATACTGCATCAATTTACATTCCCACCAACAGTGCAAGAGGGTTCCCTTTTCTCCACACCTTCTCCAGCATTTATTGTTTGTAGATGTTTCGATGATGGCCATTCTGACTGGTGTGAGGTGATACCTCATAGTAGTTTTGATTTGCATTTCTCTATTGATTCTCTAATGATTAGTGATGGTGAGTGTCCTTTCATGTGTGTGTTGGCAATCTGTATATCTTCTTTGGAGAAATGTCTGTTTACGTCTTCTGCCCATTTTTGGATTGGGTTGTTTGTTTTTTTGATATTGAGCTGCATGAGCTGCTTCTATATTTTGGGAAGAGTTTGAGAAGGATAGGTGATAGCTCTTCTCTAAATGTTTGATAGAATTCACCTGTTAAGCCATCCATTCCTGGACTTTTGTTTGTTGGAAGATTTTTAATCAGTTTCCATTTCAGTGCTTGTGATTGGTCTCTTCATATTTTCTATTTCTTCCTTGTTCAGTCTCAGAAGGTTGTGCTTTTCTAAGAATTTGTCCATTTCTTCCAGGTTGTCCATTTTATTGGCATATAGTTGCTTGTAGTAATCTCTCATGATCCTTTGTATTTCTGCAGTGTCAGTTGTTACCTCTCCTTTTTCTATTTTCTATTCTATTGATTTGAGTTTTCTCCCTTTTTTCTTAATGAGTCTGGCTAATGGTTTATCAATTTTGTTTATCTTCTCAAAGAAACTGCTTTTAGTTTTATTGATCTTTGCTATTGTTTCCTTCATTTCTTTTCATTTATTTCTAATCTGATCTATATGATTTCCTTCCTTCTGCTAACTTTGGGGTTTTTTTGTTCTTCCTTTTCTAATTGCTTTAGGTGTAAGGTTAGGTTGTTTATTTGAGTTGTTTCTTGTTTCTTGAGGTAGGATTGTATTGCTATAAACTTCTCTCTTAGAACTGCTTTTGCTGCATCCCATAGGTTTTGGGTCATCATGTTTTCATTGCCATTTGTTTCTAGGTATTTTTGGATTTATTCAGTGATCTCTTGGTTATTTAGTAGTGTATTGTTTAGCCTCCATGTGTTTGTATTTTTTACAGATTTTTTCCTGTAATTTATATCTAGTCTCATAGTGTAGTGGTTGGAAAAGATACTTGATACGATTTCAATTTTCTTAAATTTACCAAGACTTGATTTGTGACCAAAGCTATGATCTATCCTGGAGAATATTCCATGAGCACTTGAGAAGAAAGTGTAATCTGATGTTTTTGGATGAAATGTCCTATAAATATCAATTAAGTCCCTCTTGTTTAATCTGTCATTAAAGCTTGTGTTTCCTTATTTATTTTCATTTTGGATGATCTGTCTATTAGTGAAAGTGGGGTGTTAAAGTTCCCTACTATGATTGTGTTACTGTCAATTTCCCCTTTTATGGCTGTTAGCATTTGCCCTGTGTATTGAGGTGCTGCTATGTTGGGTGCATGTATATTTATAATTGTTATATCTTCTTCTTGGATTGATTCCTTGATCATTATGTAGTGTCCTTCTTCGTCTCTTGTAACAGTCTTTATTTTAAAGTCTATTTTGTCTGATACGAGAATTCCTCCTCCAGCTTTCCTTTGATTTCCATTTGCATGGAATATGTTTTTCCATCCCCTCACTTTCAGTCTGTATGTGTCCCTAGGTCTGAAGTGGGTCTCTCATAGACTGCTTATATACGGGTCCTGTTTCTGTATCCATTCAGCCAGTATATGTCTTTTGGTTGGAGCATGTAATCCATTTACATTTAAGGTAGTTATTGATATGTATGTTCCTATTACCATTTTCTTAATTGTTTTGGGGTTGTCCTTGTGGGTCTTTTCCTTCCTGTGTTTCCTGCATAGAGCAGTTCCTTTAGCATTTGTTGTAAAGCTGGTTTGGTGGTGCTGAATTCTCTTAACTTTTGCTTGTCTGTAAAGGTTTTAATTTCTCTGTTGAATCTGATTGAGATGCTTGCTAGGTAGAGTAATCTTGGTTGTACGTTTTTCCCTTTCATCACTTTAAATATGTCCTGCCACTCCCTTCTGACTTGCAGAGTTTCTGCTGAACGATCAGCAATTAACCTTATGGGTGTTCCCATGTATGTTAATTGTTGTTTTTCCCTTGCCACTTTTAATATTTTTCTTTGTATTTAATTTTTGATAGTTTGATTAATATATGTCTTGGCATGTTTCTCCTTGTATTTATCCTGTATGGGACTCTCTGTGCTTCCTGGACTTCATTAACTATTTCCTTTCACATATTAGGGAAGTTTTCAACTACAAATCTCTTCAAATATTTTCTCAGTCCCTTTTTTATTCTCTTCTTCTTCTGGGACCCCTATTATTCGAATGTTGGTGCATTTAATGTTGTCCCAGAGGTCTCTGAGACTGTCCTCAATTCTTTTCATTCTTTTTTCTTAATTCTGCTCTGCAGTAGTTATTTCCACTATTTTATCTTCCAAGTCATTTATCCGTTTTTCTGCCTCAGTTATTCTGCTACTGATTCCTTCTAGAGAATTTTTAATTTCATTTATTGTGTTGTTCATCATTGTTTGTTTGCTCTTTAGTTCTTCCAGGTCCTTGTTAAGTGTTTTGTGTATTTTCTCCATTCTGTTTCCAAGATTTTGGATCATCTATACTATCATTACTCTGAATTCTTTTTCAGGTAGACTGCCTATTTCTTCTTCATTTGTTTGGTCTGGTGGTTTTTTTCCTTGCTCTTTCATCTGCTGCGTATTTCTCTGTCTCCTCATTTTGCTTAACTTACTGTGTTTGGGGTCTCCTTTCCACAGGCTGCAGGTTTGTAGTTCCCATTGTTTTTGGTGTCTGCCCCCAGTGCCTAAGGTTTGTTCAGTGGGTTGTGTAGGCTTCCTGGTGGAGCGGACTGGTGCCTGTGTTCTGGTCGATGAGACTGCATCTTGTCTTTCTGCTGGGCAGGATCACGTCCGGTCGTGTGTTTTGGGGTGTCTGTGACCTTATTATGATTTTAGGTAGCCTCCCTGCTAATGGGTGGGGTTGTGTTCCTGTCTTGCTAGTTGTTTGGCATACAGTGCCCAGCACTGTAGCTTGCTGGTTGTTGAGTGGAGCTTGGTCTTAGTGTTGAGATGGAGATCTCTGGGAGAGCTTTTGCTGTTTGATATTACCTGGGACTGGGAGGTCTCTGGTGGATCAGTGTCCTGAATTTGGCTCTCCCACCTCAGAGGCTCAGGCCTGACACCTGGCCAGAGCCCCAAGACCCTGTTAGCCACTTGGCTCAGAAGAAAAGTGAGAAAAAGAAAGAAAGAAAGAAAAAAAAATTAATAAAATAAAATAATTAAAATAAAAAATATTATTAAAAATAAAAATATATAAAAGTAATTAATAAAAGGAAGAAAGAACAACCAAACCAAAAAACCAATCCAACAATGATAACAAACACTAAAAACTATACAAAAAAAACCCAGAAACAAAAAAATGAACAGACAGAACACTAGGACAAATGGTAAAAGCAAAGCTAAACAGACGAAATCACACAAGGAAGTATATGCATACACACTCACAAAAAGGAAAAAAGGAAAAAATATACATATAAAAAAAAAGGAAGAGGGCAGCCAAATCAATAAACAAATCTACCAATGATAATAAGCTCTAAATACTAAACTAAAATAAAGGTAAAACCAGAAACAAATTAGATGCAGAAAGCAAACACCAAGTCTACATTTGCTCCCAAAGTCCACCACCTCAATTTTGGGATGATTCGCTGTCTATTCAGGTATTCCACAGATACAGGGTATATCAAGGTGATTGTGGAGATTTAATCAGCTGCTCCTGAGGCTGCTGGGAGAGATTTCCCTTTCTCTTCTTTGTTCGCACAGCTCCTGGGGTTCAGCTTTGGATTTGGCCCCGCCTCTGCATGTAGGTCACCTGAGGATGTCTGTTCCCCGCCCAGACAGTACAGGGTTAAAGTAGCAGCTGATTAGGGGGCTGTGGCTCACTCAGACTGGGGGGAGGGAGGGGTACTGTATGAGGGGCAATGCTGCAGCGGCAGAGGCCAATGTGACGTTGCAACAGCCTGAGACGTGCCACGTGTTCTCCCAGGGAAGTTGTCGCTGTATCACGGGACCCTGGCATTGGTGGGCTGCACAGGTTCCCAGGAGCGGAGATGTGGATAGTGATCTGTGCTTGCACACAGGCTTCTTGGTGGCTGCAGCAGCAGCCTTAGCATTTCTGGAGTCCGCGCTGATAGCCGCGGCTCACGCCAGTCTCTGGAACTCATTTAGGTGGTGCTCTGAATCCCCTCTCTTTGTGCACCCCGAAACAATGACCTCCTGCCTCTTAGGCACGTCCAGCCTTTTTCATGGACTCCCTCCCAGCTGGCTGTGGCACACTAGCCCCCTTCAGGCTGTGTTCATGCAGCCAACCCCAGTACCCTCCCTGGGATCTGACCTCCGAAGCCCAAGCCTCAGCTCCCAGCCCCCACCCGCCCCAGTGAGTGAGCAGACAAGCCTCTCGGGCTGGTGAGTGCTGGTTGGCACCGATCCTCTGTGTAGGAATCTCTCCTCTTTGCCCTCCGCACCCCTGTTGCTGCGCTCTCCTCCGTGGCTCCAAAGCTTCCGCCCTCCGCCACCCGCAGTCTCCGCCCGCAAAGCGGCTTCCTAGTGTGTGGAAACCTTTCCTCCATCACATCTCCCTCCCAGAGGGGCAAGTCCCATCCCTATTGTTTTGTCTCTGTTTTTCTTTTTTCTTTTGCCCTACCCAGGTACGTGGGGAGTTTCTTGCCTTCTGGGAAGTCTGAGGTCTTCTGCCAGTGTTCAGTAGGTGTTCTGTAGGAGTTGTTCCACATGTAGATGTATTTCTGATGTATTTGTGGGGAGGAAGGTGATATCCATGTCTTACTCCTCTGCCATCTTGAAGGTCCCTCCCACAAATGACTTTAAATGGATTCTTCCCTGATATGATTTCATTAGAAGTGAAAGGGAAAGTTTACTGTTATTTAACAAACTTTACCTGGTTAGTGAAAATGAAAGGTATAAATGAGATTATAAAGAAAGAGTTTAAGATATGTCAATACCTCAAATACCTTTAACAATTTAATAAATATCATTCATATATCAACTACCTAGCCAGGAAACATTTCTCAGTCACTAATATTAAATGAAGCAAGTACAGCCAAAAGCTGTTTAAATCCAATAATATGAAAATTAACATTATTACATTATAACCAAATTACATCCAATGAACTACCAGTTATTCTTATTTACTTATTATAAAGAAAGCTAGTCCCAAAAGCTCTCTTCTGTTACCTGGGTTGTTACTATTTATAACTGTAGCAATCAAGCTCCTATAAAGTCACTTAAAGCATATTTAATATCACATTCTCAAACTAAAATTTTACAACATCAATTACCAAAAAGGTGAGAGTACAAACAAATTTATTTAGTTTAGTCACTTATTTTACTTTAAAATGTTCTGCTTTGTGTATGATATGCATTCTAGCAAGCTACTCATGGGATGCATTCTAATTTTCAGATACAAACTACAAAGGCCTGCATAATTACATTTCTGATTTGGACTAATACAGTAAAACAGTTTCAAAATTCTGATAAGGAAATCATTCACTCAATATTTTAGGTAATCATTAATTTTTCACCTGAAAACACAAAGTGACTACCTCCATGATGAGTTCAAGCTTAATCATAGGTTCCAAAGTGTTACGTTAGTTAAAACATGACAAACAACCACAAATCAGCATTTCTTTTCTACCCTCACTTATTCATGGAAATGCTATGACCAGGCCAAAACTACACTATCACATATTCCCTCTTTTTTGAAAATTAAAACCAATAAAGTAGGCAGAACAGGCATTCTCACTCCATTTAACATATGAGAAATTTGAGACTTGGAAGATCACACAGTTGGTAAACAGCAGACCCAGAGAGCCAGCTTGCTGGGGAAAGAATTTGCCAGCAGAAATTAATGAAGCATTTTGCATTCAGGTCAGCCATAACCACTAGCTCTTCATTTCCTATATTTTTTCCAAGAACCCTTATTTGCTTTCCTATGGATCAACCTAATTTGTTTCTACTCTACTCATATAGTAGCATGTCTTCTGTATGTGATCCATTTATTCCAGTCAGATTTCTATTTTCCGTTGTCCTTGGACTCAAGTGTTGGTATCCTTACACAGTTTTGGGTTTTTTTTAGGTTGTCAATAAAAGGTCTTATAAGTTTTTCTACCTTTCAAAGTACCCTGTACCTGAGAAAAATTAGAAGAGCAGAAATAAAATTCAGCCAGGTCAAAAACATATCTTAAGAAGAAATTTGCTTCGTGTACTGCCATTTACCAAGTACTCACTTGATTCCTACCATGTATCTGACAATGATTGAGGGAGTCAGTACCTAACAAGGAAGACATATAATAAGCCAAAGATGACTACATGTACCATGGTGTGTGCTCTAATAGAAGCAACGAGTTAGAGAGCTTCCAGGAGTGGATATGTAACACAGGGGGAGTTAGGGAAGGTTAATAGAGAAGGGTCATTGAAAGATGAAAAGGAATGAGCAAAGAAGGCCAATCCAGGTGAAGAAGAGAGTTGCCCAACCTGGTGTGGCACTTTTAAGAACCTGCCCCTTTCTGGCAGAATGTGATGTGTCCCACAATGTAGAATTTCCCATTGCATGCTCAATTTTACTAAACTTTTCTTCTTGAAACTCCACTTTTCGCCAGCTTTGTATGACCCATCTGCTACTATTCTGTACCTTGACCTCTACCCCGTTGGCTCGATAAAGGAGCCAATCTGTCTTACACTTTGACCCTAGCAATGGTTCATATCTCAGCATAATTGTGGAAAATTCTTGGACAACGCCACCTCCATTCAACCCCAAGTCTAGCACCTTCCAATGATCCATAGCTCCTTAAATCACTTCTCTATCAAGTCTGCCTCTTCCTCCTGGGCAGGACCTGAAAAATGGTGGGAAATCACAGGATATCCTCCAGAGACAGACAAAAGTTGAATACGGCTAGAAAATGTTTGGGAAAAAACAAATACTAGAGCTAGAAAAGTAAAAACAACAACAGTAATAAAATTTTTCAAGCATTGAGCAGTAGCTATCTGTCATGTCAAGAATTTTTGTGTTATCTAATTTAATCCTCACAACAATTTCATAAGGTAAATCCTGTTACTTTCCCTATTTTACACACGAAGTGACTGAAGTTCAGAGTGGTTCAGTAATTCCTGAAAATCACACAAATGGTAAAGGAAACAGTCAAGCTCACCCACACTCCAGAACCCACACTCTTAAGCTATATGCCTCCCAAATGTAGATCAGGTTAGCTTGTAAAACCCCATTTCGTGCTTCATTAAAAATCTGAATTTGATTCTTATGCAATGAGCCATTGAAGGTTTTTAAGCAGGGGTGTGTTTAGACTTGAATTTTAGAAAAGATCATTCTGGGGACATAGGATAGGTTAGAGAGAATGGAGAGAGTTCAAAGAGTGCTGCAGGACCCCATGGTGATGAAATGAGGCCCTCAACTTGTATGGTAGCCATGGCAAAAGGAAGTGACAAGAAATATTTGAGAAGTAACTTACCATGTGTGAATGGTTGAGGAAGGGGAATCAAAGAGCATTCCAAAGTCTTTCATCTAGCTGGCTATTGGTGGCTGTGAACAGTATCAACAAAGAGAGAGAACACAGAAGGAACTGGTTTAAGAGACAGGATAAAGAGTTGTATTACAGCCCACCACCAGACACACTTCCCTCCATGATCAAGCTTGCTTGGTCCAGATTGTTCTTCCAAGTCAATTTTATAGCTGAAAATTTTTTTTTAAATGTAACTTTCTTGGAGATCTTTCAAAGAGTATAAAATCCATGGAGACTAAGAATTTGTGGACAGTCTGTTCTGATGGGTCTGGCTTCACATTCCCTTCCTACTCCATTTTCTAGAATATTTGTAGGCACCACAAAGGGAATCCACTACTATCTTCCAAATCAGCATCCAGGCCTTACAGGAAAAAGCCTACCCAGCAGGTTTTTAATTACCTCTACATCTAACCACCCAAATATCTTCGTTATCTTCTCTTTTTTTTTTTTTTTTTTTTTTAAATGCCATGACTCATCAGACCACCAGGTAAAAAGCCTCAGGTCAGCAAGCCAGCAGCCAGGAAGAGCACAGAAAGAAGAGAGAATGGCTCTTAAAGTCTCTTATTTCAAAAAGCTTTTGTAGCTTATTCTTGCAGAGCAGAAAGCAACTTTTGAGTGGTCCAATTTATTGAGATACCACAAGGCTGACACAGTTGAAAATCAGTCCTAATATGAAAATATAAATTGGCTTCCCATGCTGAGAAAAACATTTCCACAGAGCCAAATATTTCATCACAAGAACTAAAGCCTCTGTCTTAGTTCTAGGTCATGTGTCAATAAGAGGGTTGCTTATTTTTTAAACCTTGTGTCATGTCACCCAACTGCACCATCTATAATAATTTTCTGGAGTGAAACAGACAACCAAGACCCTCTCTCAAACACAAATACTGAGGCCAAGTCAAATCAGCAGCTGCTCTGTTTCTGAATGAGCTGTTGTAATTTAAACGTCTCATTCCATTGGGAACTAAGGGAGGTGACATAACCCAGAAGAAGCTCGGAAGTGAGAGTGTTTGTGGGGGTGGCTGAACTATGTGACCTTTAAGGTCACCTTTAAGGTCTGCCCTCCAATTCTGTCTTCGGGAGTCAATGAAAGTACTTCAGGAGTTTTTGGTGCTCAGGACAACCTCCTTGAGAGTTTAATTTGAAAGAAAAAGAAAAGTGAGGCTACAAGTAAGTGGATATGATGAAAGGTTTTTCTTTACATCATCTTCCATGGAAAGTATTTTTAAGTAGCTAGTTAAACCGTGGATGTCTATTACGCTCTGTATTATGAGAAAACAGGAAGTTCATTTTCTTGGACCAAATCCATACTACAATGAAGAGTGCTTGAGCAGCAGTAACGGGCAGAGATCAAGTTGATTCTAGGACTTTGCTTCAACTCAGCTAAGACTATCACTAAGCACTCTCTATATTCTATTGTTTAAAAAACAAAATAGAGATAGTTAAAATGGACTTGGAACATGATACACAGACTGTCACTTCAGTACTGTGGTCAAATTTTCTCATGAAAGGTGGATCTCAGTTTTTATTCTAAATTGTACACTGAGTCCGTTTTTCTGTTTACTAAATGGTATCATTCAGTTAGCATTCAATAATGCCTAATTTAAAAGATCATATAATTAGCTCAATAGATGCAGAAAATCATCTGACAAGATGATAGGATTCAACACCCTTTCAGGATAAAAATCTTCAACAAACTAGAAATATCATGTAGTCTTAAAAAGAAGAAAATCCTTATTGTTTGCAATAATATGGTTAAAACTGGAGGACATTATGCTAAGTGAAATAAGCCAGACACCGAAAAATAAATACTGCATGATCTCACTTATATGTGGAATTTTAAAAAGTCAAACTCTTAGAAGCAGAGGATAGAATGGTAGTTACCAGAGGATGGGGGTGGGAAAAATGCAGAAATGTTGGTCAGAAGGTACAAAGCTTCAGTTATGCAGAATGAGTACATTCTGGAGATTGAATGTACAGCATGGTAACTATTGTTAACTACTGTTAACAATACTGTATTGTACGCTTAAAATCAGCTAAGGGAATAGATCTTAATCTTTCTCACCAAAAAAAAAAAAGATAACAATGTGAGGTGATAGGTATGTTAATTAGCTTGAGTGTGGTAAACATTTCACAATGTATGCATTTATCAAAACAGCACATCGTACCCCTTAAATACATACAATTTTAGTTTGTCAATTATACCTACATAAGGTTGAAAAAAATAATGGTAAGAATGGCTAATATACTTCCACTTAGAATTTGGCTTGTTGTATTATATTCCAGTTTGGAGAGGAGGGTACAGTATAAGATATAACTCTTCTTATTGACTAAACAGTCCAAGCAGGGTTTTTACCATTTATTTTTAATATTCTTTAGAGAAAATTTATCAGCATGATCTTTTAGTTGAGCCAAGAGCATTTTATAGATTTATATTCATTACATTGAACAGTAGTATGTACAATAAATATCTTAGAAATTTTCCAGCTAGTTTAGGCCTCTTATCCTAAAGTTAAGATTGCTATCAAAGCTAACATTTATGGAAAGATCACGATGAGATTAAGAAAGTATTGAGATTCTGTCTTTGTAAAAGCATATAAGGTCCCTGGTATAAGGGTCTAATTATCATGGTATAAGGTCATGTGCCATTTCCTTGACCTTACCATGAACTCTGAATTTATGTCTCAAGTGATATATAGTGTTAATTTCAATTCCAAAGGATCTGGAAGTTACTCATATTTAATCATTTATGTTATATATTGAACCAATTTCTCACCCTCTATGAGAACTGCCTGGGATGTTTTATGAGCCTGAAATTCCCCCATAGGCCATCTAGTGTGTATCCAAGTGTTCTGTGTTACTTGGATCAAGGTGCTCTATTTACAGCCTTTGGAATACCACACAGCTTCCAGTGATTTCTGACCTTCTGTGGAAGTTTGGATATGGGAGTGCTTGTCAAATTTGTCTAGTGGACACCCCCTAGACGTGGGGTCCGGTCCTGCTCTGTCCTTGCCTTCCCTTTACCCCCAAATCCAGGATTGCTGGCAGGGTAGTTCATACATAGCTCAGCTTGGAAGTGGAGCACACCCATCCAAGCCTTAAGGACTGCTTTCAAAATGACATTTTGAGAGTAAATTTGGGAATCATCTGAGGCCTTCAGCTGGGACTCTTTTCCAAACTGCTGCTGCTGCTTATTTGGTGCGCTCGAATTGGAACAGTTTCTCAAGTACTCTGAGGCTGTCTTTGACCATGAGGAGAGAAGCAGAAATGAAACCACTGCCTCCACTGATCTCAAAGACAGAAGTATCCTAACCAGCAGAGATGATTCAGCCATACCAGCCTCTTCCTACCTCTTCTGGCCTCTGATCGGCTTTAGTCTTGGGTTCTGGTTTCTTTCTTGTTTGGGTTTTTGTTTCTATTTCCTAGCTCTCAGCTTAGCTTGGCCCTTGTTTTTTATTGCTTAAATAGAGCTGTTTAAAGAACACTGAGTAATGGATTAATGTGAAACTGGAGGGAGCTTTTCAGAAACCTGTGCAGAGTATCCTTTGCCCTATTGTCATATTCACCTATTCCAATGGCTTGGATAAGACATTATGCTTGTCAAAATTTCAAACTCTACATGGTAGAATTGATATTAATATTCTTTATATTTATTCAGGGCTTTGCTGTTTTAAAAAGTTTCTGCATATAGTATCTCATTGGATTCTAGGAATGATGGGTGCAGACGATAAGATAAATTTCAGTTCAGTATGAAAGACAGCTTTCCATAAATTGACCTGTCCAAAAATGAAACAGCAAGCTTCACAAAGAAATGAATTCCAGGCAGTGGAAATGTTTGAGTAGATGGTAAACAGTCAACTCTCAGGGATTTTGTAAAAAGATCCTTGGTTTGGGTGAAATCTTGGATTAAATGACACTATGATGAGAAAGAGAGAAAATGAGAGGAGATACATATTAATTCAAATATATTGTCTCAGGAGAGAGAAAAAAATGAGAACACAGGCTACAGTTTTCTTAAAATCTTTGCTAGATTATAGAACTCCCAAATACAGCTTTAATATAGCACATGTAGTTGAGCAATTCATCATTTTTTAGGTTTTGTTTCAAAAGTTCAATACGAATCTGAAATAGTATAAGCTTAAATCATGGTCTCAGGATTACAACAGGGATGTGTGATTTACTTCTCCTCAGACCAAAATGACCTAAAACTGAAGAGTTAATGGGAATATCTGAAGGGTTAAGTGTAAGTGGGAGCAAGATGCATGTGAAGACTAAAGACACTGCCTGGGTACAGATAGAAGGATGGGGGTGGGAAGGGCAGCTGGCTGTGGAAAATGCTGGGGTGGCCAAAATGAAGAGTGTAGAATTACCAACCCAACATAGGGCAGGGCTAGAATGAGGTCACTGCCCTTTTGAATTAGAAGCAAAGGAATCAAACAAACAGCAGAACTGGTTTGCATTAGTGCTTCCATAGTTGGAAGAAATGCCTCCCTTCTTCCCTCCAAGACCAGCTCCAGTGGAATGTTTTAGTAAAATATTCACTTGGCCTAGTCCAACGTTACCTTAAGAAAAAAATCTTTTTGTAAGTTCTTAGAAAAAAGTTCTTAATGATTGTGTGGTACTGGGATGGGCAGGTAGGGCAAGGGACCAACACATTTTCCTTTCTATTTTACTGAGGTGATTTTTTTGGGGGTGTAATATAATGTAATGTAACATAAATAACATTAAATTCAAATCACTTGCTGTCTTTCATATCTGACTCACATCACACACAAAAAAAGATTATGAAAAGTGTTATTTGCTTGGCTTGGGTACATTTTCTATCCTACACCTGGATTGCCATCGACAGGAATGCCAGGCTAAAGATGCTCTTCAAATTTTACCATGTGTAAATGTATAACTTGGAAAACGTTCAGGATAGTTGCTCACTTTTTTCAGGGGAAACTGATTATAAATTACTAACAATGCTTTATAAAATGATAAGTACCTAGCAATCAGATCTTGTTGTTTTGTTTTGTGTTTTACCATTCTCCAATAGAAGAAACCAGGGCTTCTCGGAGGAACATCTGATTCTAGGACTAGGACAGGAAATACATAAAATGATCCTGGAACGTAGTGCCAGAAAGTAAGGAAGTTCTCAAAAACAAAACAAAACAAAACAAAAAGAATCTAAAAAGACCACAATGATGTGGGGGACGTCAAAGAAATACAGACACCAACTGAAAGCTCTCCCAATAGCCCAGCCAAAGCAGAAATGATTTGAGCAGCCAAGTAAATAAAGTTGTATTGGATAATAACCCAAAGTATAAAATAAATATTCATGAGTCCAGACAGCTATAAGAAAATAGGGTTGGTTAAAAAACAATAATAGGGGCTTCTCTGGTGGCGCAGTGGTTGAGAGTCCGCCTGCCGATGCAGGGGATGCGGGTCGTGCCCTGGTCCGGGAAGATCCCACATGCCGCGGAGCGGCTGGGCCCGTGAGCCATGGCCACAGAGCCTCCGCGTCCGGAGCCTGTGCTCCGCAACGGAGAGGCCGCAACAGTGAGAGGCCCGTGTACCGCAAAAAAAATAAAATAAAATAAAATAAAATAAAATAATAATGATAAATTGGGTAAAGAGACAAATCTTTCATGCAAAAATAATTCCAAATAATTTATGAAGCTATTCTGCCCTCAGGGAGGTGGAGCATAATTCCCTACTGTTTTAGTTTGGACTACACATAGTAACTAACTTCCTGCCCAAGTGTACTGTATGGAAAAGGTAAAAAAGAGAAGCTTTAGAGTGTAGAAATCTGACAAACACCGCCTGAACCAAGTGGTCAAGGTTAACATCACAGTCATAAGTCATATGCATAGTGTGTGATGAGAAGGGCACTTTACATCTGTGCTCTTCCTCCCCCAAACTCATAACCTCAGTCTAATGATGAAAAAAAAAAAAAAAAATCAAAGAAATCCCAGTTGAGAGCCATTCTACAAAATGCCTGACTAGTGCTCCTCTGAATTGTGAATGTTTTTAAAAACAAGAAAAGCTTGAGAAACTGTCACAGCCAACAGGAGCCTAAAGAGACATGAAGTCTAAATGTAATGTGGTAGACTGGCACAGAAAAAGGACATTAGGAAAGAACTAAGGAAATCTGAATAAAGCATGGACTTCACTTCATAACAACGTATCACCATTGGTCTATTAATTATGACAAGTGTACCATACTAATATAAGATATTAATATTTGGGGAAACTGGGTTCGAGGTGAATGGAAGCTCTCTGTACTATCTTTACAATTTTTCTATAAATCTAAAAATACACCCCAAATAGCTGGAATTGTGCTACACTAAAGCAATTTCTCTGAGATGATTTTTGCTGCCATGAAAAACCACCTACAGAGATAAGAAGCTTTCTTGACTTTTCACGCTTATTAGCTTGAAGATTACATGTAAAAAGGGACGCTGGAGACCCACTTCTTGAAGGACTTGTCAGTGAGAAAATTTAAATGTATAATGAAATATGTGCCACTGTGTAGAGCACTTATACCAGTGCTTTTATGGGTTTACCTCTGAAGTGGAGATGTAGCTTCTTTCATATTCCACTTGCAACATTTTTAAAAGCATGAAAGTGTTCTAAGGCAGTAGTATCCATATTACAGCAAAGCAACCTGTCGAAAAATAAAATAGTGACGTATCAATTGTTTGGACTGTAGCAGCTATCAGACAACCAGGGCAAACAATTAACAAGAGCCAGCTTAGTTTGCTAAATGTAAATTTCTTCTTGAAAGATGAGCGAAGAACAGGCTTCAGCTGGTATGCAAGGCAAATGTGTGTGCTTTTTCATTTTGAACAAAATTTTGGCTTTTAAATTATTCTTCCTTGAGTGCATTCTCTTGAGAAGAAAGAAATGAGAGCCACACAGAATGTTTCAGTTTTACATAGCAACATAGGTAGATCTGATCATAAAATTTCTAAATTTAATTAAAGTTTATCACTGTAAGCAAGATAAATCAGTTGCCAATAAATATGGTCACCCTCTGCTCTGAGCGGCTCTTAGAAGAAAATTATCCAAAAGGAGAGAAAGCCCTGTCTTTTTGTGGAAGAGCCTTGGGAAAAGAGGTTCAGTGAAGAATTTGTCTTACTCTGATGGGTAGAACTGAGCATGAGACGTGAGAAGGGGACAGCATAAAAACATAATTTATGTTACAATTTATAACCTGACTATTCATACAATGGCATCTACACTGGCACTGCAGGAGATTCATCTTGAAATTGTAGGCAGGAACCCAGTCACCAAGACTAGCAGTCTGTGTACCTAACACACACAGGTGAGAAAACAGGCACAGAAAGCCCAAGTTATTTGCAATCATACAGTCATGCAGGGGGTCCTGGACTGGGGCTCTGTGACCTTGGGTTCTTCCTAGGAACGATCCCTGCCTCTTTTACAAATATCAACCTCAGCAGATAGACCTAACTAGTGTTCTGGGAGACTACAGAACACCTAATGTCAGGTTAATAAAAACCTGCTCACAAAGTTCAGGTTGATTGATCCTGATGCTTTTTTTTTTTTTTTTTTTTTTTAATGAAGGTGTACTTTTTCAAACGCCAGTAGAAGGCTGATTTTTTTTTTTTATTTTTTTTATTGAGTGCAGTGACTTTATGAGGTAGGCGCTATTGTCCCTGGTTTACAGCTGGGGAGACTATTACTTTTTTTTTTTTTTTTAAGAAGATGTTGGAGGTAGGAGTTTATTAATTAATTTATTTATTTTTGCTGTGTTGGGTCTTCGTTTCTGTGTGAGGGCTTTCTCTAGTTGTGGCAAGCGGGGGCCACTCTTCATCGCGGTGCGCGGGCCTCTCACTATCACGGCCTCTCTTGTGGAGCACAGGCTCCAGACGCGCAGGCTCAGTAGTTGTGGCTCACGGGCCTAGTTGCTCCGCGGCATGTGGGATCCTCCCAGACCAGGTCTTGAACCCGTGTCCCCTGCATTAGCAGGCAGATTCTCAACCACTGCGCCACCAGGGGAGCCCCGATCCTGATTCTTTTCTTAAAGCAGAAGGAAGAAAAGATGCTTCTACCCTTTCACTGTGTCTCTCACTGAGACCTCAGAGTTAGGAAAGCTCTGCCTCAGAAGTTCAATTTGATCAGCTCATATACCTATGCAAACCCCACCAAGCTTCTGAAGCAATCACACGAGGGAGTCTAGGCATGTTCTGATGCACACGAAGAGCAGGAAACGTGTCCTGCGCATCTCAGCATCTGTGAGGGATGGATACGCTCACTACCTCTGGCAGAAGCCAGCTCAGCGTGCCCCCTCGATTCCAGCTCTGAAACCCAAGTCCTGTGTTAAGGGCCAGAGGAGGGGGGCTCCGTGCTGCATTAGGCCAGCCCTGCCGTGCACGGCTGGAGAAGCACATCAGTAATAATTTAGCACTCAGCAGCTGCAAGAGCAGGGGTCCCTGCCAAGTGCCAGTCTTTGATTCTCCTCTCTACCAGGCAGTAGCTAGTTCATTTCCTGGGCACCCAGCCACATTTCAGAGAGAGCAGGACTGGTGATGGCTGGGACAGCACAGACGCACAGCCCCCTGAACAAGTAACGGCTATGAACCAGCCTGCACCATTAACAGTGTTGAAGAATTGAGCTATTAGCCATAACTAAGAGGATACAGGGAATGATTCATTTAAAGAATTGTAGAGTCAGTAAAAATGTAAAAAGTTCTAAATAAACGCATTATAATAAGCAGAACATGATTCAGAGCCCCAGCTTACAGGGTGGCTTCTAAGGTAATATCCAATTTTGTTTACATGGATTCTGGAGCTCAACTGGTTTTATAATTAAAAAATAAACAATCCACCATTTCCTGTCAGATCCCAGGGTGGTTCCTCGGAGTCAAAGGGGCATCAATCATTCCAAACATAAGATAATCAATGGATAGGAGTGTGTATGTGGGAAGTAGGGTTTATGAAACAATGGCTGCCTCGACAGTGTATGAAAGGCTCCTCGAATTACCACTGCCCAATGGAAAATCTCATTCATATCTTCCCTAGTTTTTCACCGCCAATCTCATCTAGATCAGATCTGTGATTTCAACATCAAGTCCTGTTCGTGGTGGCATTATTGCAGCACTCTGTTTTTATTGGAAATGGCAGCTCTTATTTCAACAGACCCCCTGGCTTCTGTTTGTGGCAGTCTGGGTTTGTGTTCGTTGTCAGCCTAAGGGGTTAAAATTCATTTTAAATTACAGCATGATGGATGCAATCCTTCTTTCCACTTGCTTCAGGAACCATTTGGTAATTTGCATTTAAAGTCACAGACTCTATTTGGGTTTAAAAGCCAATTGTATTACAATTAGACTTTTTTTTTGAAGGTACAAGGAAAAATAAAATCATTATTTAATCGACAGTGAGCTAACCTGGCGTGTTGCTGAAAAGTTTTTGAATACTAACGATAAGTTAATTCCGTAATTTAAGATAGATGACAATGCTATTGCAGTCACCATGTTTTGAACATCTGTATGCATATTTTTTCAAGAAAGAAAGAACCTTGAATCATCCTGGCCTTAACCTCTTAGAAGTCCTAAGGGATGCTTGAGCCAATTAATAAGGAGCCCCTTCACTTGAAGTATTTGGAAAGCCAGCATTTGTGGTTAACAGGGAACATCAGTTAATCACATATTAGGGATGATTCCTTTGTTCACTGTATAAAAGTGGTTTCTAGCAGATATTCTTATATTCCCATACACAATATTTATCTTCTCAAAGCCAAACAAATTCCAACAGCCAATGTGACCTTTAAATAGTATTTTTTTCTGTCTCTTAGAAAACAATTTAAGGGGTTTCACTATATTAGTGGAATTTTCCCTTTTTTTTCCTAGTCTTCAAAAGATTTTACTTTCATCTTCTTTTGCTTTCTCTCCAGCTACAAAATGTGCTCATTACGGGCCTGTCTGCCAGCTACAAAAGGGAGGAGACTCCTATTTCAGCAGGTCTGAATCTCAATAGCCACTTTCATCTCCCGAGAGTTCAATTCTGCTCTATTTAATAAAACCCAACACTTCAGCTATCAGAGTCATTAGGAGGAAGCAGGATTGGAAGAAGGAAAGCCTTCATTTATTTCAGTGCCATATATAATTACACCATTTATTTCCCTAATGGGGTCTACACTTTTCCACTACCTTTTTTTTCCTTTCAGAATATTTCTAAGGAAAGCTCATCATTTAGAAAACAAAGACTAAGCAGTAACAAAATTTAAAAAAAACACTCCTTCAGAAACCAAAGTAGTTCTAGTACCAGGCAGTTAACACCAAGTAAGTGCCAGGATGCTATTCAACCCTAAATAAACCAAATCCCCCTGAATATCATTGTCACTTTGTTTATTGTCTTTTCCCTTCAACTAAGGTGAAGTATTTTGATGAGCCAGGTTTTCCCTATGACACAGAATAAAAGGGATTTAAGTTTGATAACTCTAAAGGGCTACAAGTCTCCGTGGACTGCAGATATGACCGATAAAAGTTATAAAATGCATCTCCTGAAGGTGCAATCAGAAATCCAGTATTACATTAGCACATGAAAAGCAAGCTCAATCAATTAATTACTTCTAATCAACCATCCTTTGTTTAAGAAACTAAAAGTTACAATTAATTGAAAGTGCAAAATATCCTGAAAATTATCTGTTAGGTCTATAGGGAAGTGGTTTTCAATGGTTTTCCACCACGGTCATCCATATCCTGACTCCCCAGAGTTCTGTGAGCTATGAGATAAGCCATCAGCTCTTCCTGATTGATACTAACTCAGATGATTTTAAAAATGAAATCACATCATCCTAGAATTTTTTAAGCAGGAAAAACCCCCAAAACCCATATAGTTTGGAAATTGCTAACCTGGAGCTCATAACCTCCTGAATATATAAGCATAATAGTTTATAGGTATGTGCATACTTTTGGGAAGAGGATCCTTGGGTTTTGTCAGCTTTCTTAAAAGATTTATGACCCAAGGAAATGTAAAAATTATTAATCTAGTTCATTCTCCATCTCTGCAAGAACTTGCTATATAATAAGGCTGTATTTTTTTCTAATGTTCTAGGCTAATCCATGATTGATGATCAATCTGCATACCGTCGGCCAGAATTGTGTAATATTCTCCACATACAGTTGTTGGTTCAGTGCATTTAATGAACAGAATCAGAAACTTTGCAACACAAAGCAAAATGTTCTCTAACTTGCCCTTGGTCTCCTAGGTCAAGAGCTTTATTATAGTCGTATAGATTAATCTGACAATTTTCTTTCTTCAGAAATCATTGCTGGTACTTATTCAATCTCTCTATACAATATAATAAAAACTAATTTTTGTACCTTTTTCATATTTTTTCAAAGCCTTTTAAAGGTATGCCGAGCTATAATTTCTAGTCTTGATGGACTGAAACCGGAAATGTGAATTTCATTGAGGAGTGAACTGGAAACCTGTAAGGATTATGGATGACATGTGCACCATATGGAAAACATTGTTCAAAATTCAAATTGTCCCTTTCAAGTGTCTCTCACATCTCAACATGGCTTTGTTTTTCTAACATAAAAAGGTCAGATCCCTGGTATGAGGTGTCTTTTGCCTAGATTTGACATCCTGCAGCACCAAGAATCTTTTTTTGTTTTGTTTTTCTACTTCTACTTTTCCTGGTGTTAGTTTACTCCTCATCTCTTCCCCACCTTCCGCATCGCATGTATTCTCCCCTTCTTACTCAGCCTTACCGACCAGAAAAAGAAAATAAAACTTGTAATGTCATGTAAAAGTAGACCAAAATGAACTATCCTGACAATTATGTGAAAAACAACAAAATCATAAGTCATTACAATCTATATAGTAAAGTCAAAGTCAAAGACTCCCAGGCATCTGAAAATGAAAGGGAGGGAAAATCTTACTTTTTAAATTTATGTGAAATGTAGGAAGACAGAGAAATAGATTTTAACTGGTGGTCACAAATGGTGGTGGTTTCCTCTAGATTTACTCAAGAAAAGGCTACATGTCTGGTTTAGCTGAAGCTAGTTCCCTGGCAAGAAGAGAATGGAGTTATAAGTGCCTCTACTTTGTATAAATGTATACACTGATTCCAAAACTGATGGTGTTCATGTGTCACTTTACTTTTTCAGTAACACTTCCATTTATCTAGCTTACAGAATTCAGAGTCATATCACATGAAAATGTCTAACCCTGGTGTCAAACCATCTAAGTCTCAGACTAGAGCCACCAGTTACTAACACTGTAACTCATCTCTTAATCTCCTGAAGCCTTCATATATTTAGCTACAAAATGGGCATAATAATAGCAACTACTTCACAGACTTTTTGTGAGGTTTTAATAAGATCATGAATGTAAAGCAAAATGTCTGACGCACTCAAGTTTGCCATAAACATTACCATTATTAGTACTGTTATTTTTATTATTATTAAGTTCCGTGCCTTGTGCTCTTATTTCAGAAAACAAGCCACAGTGCCCTTCTCGTTGGGATTCTGTCATTCAGATCATTTTCATCTTAACATCCTTCTATACCAGTGGTTCTCAAACTTCAGCCTGAATCAGAGTCACCTATCTGGCTTGTTTAAAAACACAGATTGCTGGGCTCTATTCTCATTGTTTCTAATTCCGAAAGCCTGGGTAAGCCCAAAGCTTAGCGTTTCGAACAAGTTTCCAGGTGGTAATGATGCTGCTAGTCCTGAATCATACTTTAAGCACCAATGCTTCTATATCAGGGTTGGCAAACTTTTTCTATAAAGCACCAGGCAGTAAATATTTCAAAAGCAACCCTGGACAATACATAGATAAATGAGTGTGACTGTGTTTTGGTCAAAGTTTATTTAGGCACAGTGATACCCTGCATTTTATACAAGGAACTTGAGCATCTGTGGATTTTGGGATCTTGGGGGGGGGGGGGCGTTTCCTGGAACTAATTCCCCCGTGGATACAAGGGATGACTGTACTTGAATTTTATATAATTTTTATTTCATGAAATATCGTTCTTTTAAAAATGTTTTAGTCATTAAAAAAATTAAAAAACATTCTTAACTTGTGGGTCATATGGAAATAGGCTGGGGGCCATTTTTCGCCTGTGGGCCATAGTTTGTCAATCCTTATTCTATGGAGACCCATGTGCTCTTTACCTGCCCAGTCTGAGGCAGAGTCATCGACCTTCCTCCCTGGCTCAGCCTGAGCCTGGTGGTTTACTCACTACCAGTTGGCATCTCACCAGCAGGTTGGATAAATTACTGGTGTTTTAGCCTGCTCACTACTGCCCTTCCTAGAAAGTGCTACTCCTATTACTCTAGCTTATTAGCTGCAGCTTTGGCCTCTCAGAGCATATACTTCAGTATGTGTAGAGGAATCGGTTGTCTCTCCAGCACTGATATCCCTCGTCTTTTAACAAGTTTACACTAATGTCCTTTAGGGTGTGTGCTTAATTTCCTCCACTGGTAATGGTCCTGTGATCTGGGTAGGTTAGGCCAATCAGAGCATCTGATTTCCCCTGGTCATGGTCATTGGTTTAGGACCTCATTCTGGCCAATGAAACGTGAAAGGACTTTTGCTGGGGAATCATGGGAAAGGAGTCTATCCTCTCTTCATCAGGAGCTAAGGAAGAGGTTCCTTCTTTCGCTGTGGACTGCATGGTAAGGAAGCAAATTCTGTAATTGCTGTAGCCATTAATGTTATTATGAAAGAAATAAGGGTGAGGCAAAAGCAAAAATATGGAGGATAGAGCTGAGAAAACTATATGTAAACAACCAGAGTCTTATTCACAGTTCTAGATCACACTTCTGGATCAAGCCACATCTGAATCAATTGGATTACTTATTAACTGTGATTAAGGTTTTTTTTTTTTTTTTGCGGTACGCGGGCCTCTCACTATTGTGGCCTCTCCCGTTGCAGAGCACGGGCTCCGGACGCGCAGGCTCAGCGGCCATGGCTCACGGGCCCAGCCGCTCCGCGGCATGTGGTATCTTCCCGGACCGGAGCACGAACCCGTGTCCCCTGCATCGGCAGGCGGACTCTCAACCACTGCGCCACCAGGGAAGCCCCCTGATTAAGGTTTTTTATAAGATTCTCTGATTTAAGCAGCCATTGAAAAACTTCATCAATTTTTCCCCTCCTCTTTTCTCTTATGGGATATACTTCAATTAGGCGTTACACCCAGGGGTAAGGGATAAAAGAACAAGTAATTAAACCATTGCTATAATCTTAATTACCGCTAATTGAATGAACCCTTGGTGTGGCAGAATAAGATTGTTTCTTGCAGTCTTTTATATCAAAAGGCTATTTGATGGAGTGGATGGATAGTCAAGGCAAAGCTGGCAGGAATTATAAGTAGCCTTTGATTCCTTTTCTCATTTGTTTCTCATTATAGAAAGATGACCTATGACTTATTTAGAAACACCTGGGTATCTTGAGGCATCTTCTAAGAACTCTCTTAGAAGGACTGAATATATACAAAGTGCTTGAGAAATAAGAAGCATAATTATGACTAGAGTCATAAGTAGCGTAGATACCACTTCAGTCATGTCTTATGTTTTCCAGTGTTTAAAAAGACAAGTTAGCTGTTGTTTGACTTCATCTGGGTGTCCCTGTCCTAGTTAGAAGATGGGAAGCGTTCAACCAGCCACGTATTCTGGAGGATGTTATTAGAAGGAGCACTTGACAATGAGCTCTTCCTGGATTCTTTAGTGGGTATAAAATAACACTGTGTAATTGTGAGAGTCTGTGGGTAACTTGCATGTCCTTGAACCCCAAGAGGAATGTGTTGGAATAGTTACTTTAGTTTCAAACAACAGAACAAAATATAGCTAATTTAAGCAAAAATAATAATAATATTAAAATAAAAGGAGTAGGAAAGTTACTAGAAAGCTTTTGAGGGTTTTCATGAGGATCTCACCGGAATGCTGCCATTAATGCACTTTAACTCCACTTACTCCAAGACTCACTGTTTCTCCAAACTAGATTTCAGATACCTGGGGGAAAAGAATCTGGAAGTCTCTCCTGGCCAGGTGTCATCCGTACCTGGAAAATTCAGCCCTTTGTGGAGTATTCCCAGAGAAGCAGGAAAACTAAGCTAGGCTGGCAACCAGATAGGGTCTAGCTCAGGTAACTTGTGTCAAGTACACATCACTCAAACTCACCTGATCTTCAGGAAAATGCCCGAGTTGGGGGCAAAGGTCTAAATTCCATAGAAGGAACAAGTCTATTTCTTGTCGAATTCAATCAGACTTAACATGTTTGGTTTTCTGTGGGGGTGTTTTTGTTTGTTTGTTTTTATTTTGCTAAGGAAAAATTCAGTATTAGGCATACATCTGCATTTTCATGGCCAGGCCACAGCCTGTTCCTCATTGCCTTGGTGTTCGGTACCTCATGTCCATTGAACTGGCAGAAAGATAGAAGCTGTTTAAGATGCTCCTTAGGAAGTGGGTGATGTTAATGAAAGTTTTGAGCCTATTTCCTACCTAGAGAAATCAGTATAATGTATGGTCATCAGTAGCAATAGCAATGGCTACTTATTTACAAATTGACCTCTCCATGAGTCACTTTTGCCATACCAGTAGCAGTATAATACCTGGCCCATCTCTAAGCCTAGCAGTATTTTCCAGTGAATGACCCTGTAACTCTCTCCAGCAACAAGCTAGGTGGACCTAATCCTGATGGTGGGGAAATGATCTGAACTCAACTTCCCGTGGGAACTTGGATCTGCAAAGTCTCCAGGAGCTGAGCAGCTAGTATCTCTTAGATCCTAAACAACTAATGGCTTTTTTTGCTTGGCAGCTGAGTCCAAATCGTGATTCTCCAACCAATGTTACTTTCAAACCTGACCTATGAGAAGGAAGAGCAACAGGGGTCAAGGTCCCTTTCCTGGAGCACCCTTTATATTAGCTATGCACCAGCCCAAACATGCCCCCCTGAAGGATGTGGGGTAACTAGTTACCCATGGACCAGCTCACCTTTCTGCCTCTACATTCTTGTCTTCACCAAGTAATACCACTCGAGTTAACTCTAAACTTTTTTCCCAACACATAGATATGCCTGAAGTTACATTCAAGAAAGTTGTAGAAGTCAAGAGACTAGAGGTAAAATCAGACTAGATTTGCCCCAGATTTGTTTTCGTTTCTATAGCGATGCTATCAACCTAATGATTGTTAAAATTCTTAAGAGAAAAGTGGTGTTTGGCGTTTTTTTTAAGGAGTTTAACTTTTGCTCCTGGGATATGTGCATGTGCAGAGAATTGAACACCTTCATAAATGAGAGTGTTCCTTTCTTTCCTTTTCACATATATTTACTTCCAGTAAATCACTTGGGGTGTGAGGATGAGAGAAGAATAGCATATTGATTCGGGTTCTATGTAAAGACAGGGCAAAGGTCTTACAAGTATGATCATCTCATTGTTATTATTCTAGAGAAAATGATGTTTTTTCCTCTTTTCCTTCATGTAGCCCAAATCTCCAAATTCCTACTCTGATTTAGTCTCCACTTTCCAGGTATGCCACTTCTTTACTGTCTCCTGAAACTCCATGGAAGGGAATGGGAAAGCGTAATGACTGGGCACTTTTCATAGATATTTGTTGCTTTGATACCTGCTTAGCATTTGAACCCCCTCCCGGTAGGGCCCTTACTCCCCTACAGAAGTAGAAAGGACCAGATACTTGCTCTACTCATCTGCATGGCAGCCAGGGCACTATCAGAAGGCCTAAACTTGACCAGTAGTAATTGTCACTGGAATAAATTGAAATATTAGCCCCAATTCTTCATCCCATCCTGTGTGTGTGACTTCTGCTATGTCACTTCACAGCTCTTCTCATTAGAGGTGGAATGTTTTTCGTTGTCCCCTTGACTTTGGGCTTGCCATGTGACTTGGATTTGCCAACAGAATGTTAGTAGATTTGATGTTGCAGAAATTTGAAACATACTTATACAGTTTGGCTTGCCATCTTGAACTTCTGCCATCACCGTGAGAAGAGATGTCAGGCAGCTGACTGATGCAAAAAAAATGAGAGATAAGGAGTTTTAGTGGCACCCAACTTGAGGTTTGGAGCCAAGTACAGCCAAGTATAGCTTAGATCAGCTAACCCCTACCTCACCCACAAATGAACAAAAATAAAATACTGCTTTTTTAAGCCACTGAATTTCGGAGTGCTTTGTTATGCAGCTCTGGTGTGGGAAGAGTTGACCAATACACTCAGCTTGGCACTTTGAATCTATAGCCCATGATGCATAGGGACAGACACTGAAAAATTTATCTCCTCCACAGAGAGACTGTATTCAGGGACAAGCGATGAAGTGCTGAGGACAAGGCTCAGTGTGCAACCAGGGCATTAACTTGGCTGAGATTTTGGCTACCCAGCTTCCCTGTGTTCTTGTTTGATTTCCTTCCCTGGTTTGTTGGTCTTCTGGGTTATTCTATGAGATAACAAATATCCTCTCAGTGAATTTATTTTCTGCTTAACTTGGTTTGGGTCAGTATGTAGTGTTTGCAAATAAGAACCTGTCTGAATCAGCCCTTATATTTCACTGGAAGTGGAGGATATGGAAGAGCAGAGAGTGGAACTGGCCAAGAGTGGAGGAAGCAGGGACATTAGTTCATGGGTCCACAGTTCTGATGGCAGGGTGTGGAGAATTTCTGCATAGCGTAAGGTGGAGTTTTTATTTTATGTTTCTGAGAACTTTCAATTATTCCTACTTTCACATAGAGCATGTGAGTAGTAGAGTCAGTGAGTAGGCTTTCTTTCAAAAGGAGTGATCAAACTTTTTCAGTCAGTAAACTATGTTCATCAACAATCCTAAAACTAATAAATTATGTCTCACTGACACTTCTATTCCTTATCTAATTGTGTTTTTTTCACATCTTTATTGGACTATAAATGCTTTACAATGTTCTGTCAGTTTCTGCTGTACAACAAAGTGAATCAGCTATATGTATACATATATCCCCATATCTCCACCCTCTTGAGCCTCCCTCCCACCCTCCCTATCCCATGCATCTAGGTCGTAACAGAGCATTGAATTGATCTCCTTGTGCTATGCAGCAGCTTCCCACTAGCCATCCATTTTACATTTGGTAGTGTATATATGTCAATGCTACTCTCACTTCATCCCAGCTTCCCCTTCCCCCCCATGCCCTCAATTCCTTTCTCTATGTCTACGTCTTTATTCTTGCCCTGCCACTAAGTTCATCAGTACTGCTTTTTAAAATTCCATATATATGCGTTAGCATACAATATTTGCTTTTCCCTTTCTGACTTCCTTCGCTGTGTATGACAGATTCTAGGTCCATCCACCTCACTGCAAATAACTCAATTTTGTTCCTTTTTATGGCTAATACTACATTGTATATATGTGCCAGATCTTTATCCATTCATTTTTTGATGGACATTTATGTTCCTTCCATGTCCTGGCTATTGTAAATAGTGTTGCAGTGAACATTGTGGTATATGTATCTTTTTGAATTATGGTTTTCTCAGGGTATGTGCCCAGTAGTGGGATTGCTGGGTCATATGGTAGTTCTATTTTTAGTTTTTTAAGGAACCTCCATACTATTCTCCGTAGTGGCTCTATCAATTTACATTCCCACCAACAGTGCAGGAGGGTTCCCTTTTCTCCACACCCTCTCCAGCGTTTATATTTGTAGATTTTTTTGATGATGGCCATTCTGACTGGTGAGAGGTGATACCTCATTGTTGTTTTGATTTGCATTTCTCTAATGATCAGTGATGTTGAGCATCTTTTCATTTATTTGTTGGCCATCTGTATGTCTTCTCTGGAGAAATGTCTATTTAGGTCTTAGGTCATCTAAATGTCTATTTAGATGTCCATTTTTGGATTGGGGTGTTTGTGTGATATTGAGCTGCATGAACTGCTTGTATATTTTGGAGATTAATCCTTTGTCGGTTGCTTCAGTTGCAAATATTTTCTCCCATTCTGAGGGTTGTCTTTTTGTCTTGTCTTTGCTGTGCAAAAGCTTTTAAGTTTCATTAGGTCCCACTTGTTTATTTTTGTTTTTACTTCCCTTACTCTAGGAAGTGGGTCAAAAAGGATCTTGCTGTGAGTTATGTCATAGAGGGTTCTGTCTATGTTTTCCTCTAAGGGTTTTATAGTGTCTGGCCTTACCTTTAGGTCTTTAATCCATTTTGAGTTTATTTTTGTGTATGGTGTTAGGAAGTGTTCTAATTTCATTCTTTTACATGTAGCTGTCCAGTTTCCCCCACACCACTTATTGAAGAGGCTGTCTTTTCTCCGTTGCATATTCTTGCATCCTTTGTCAAAGATAAGACGACCATATGTGTGGGGGTTTACCTCTGGGCTTTCTATCCTGTTCCATTGATCTATATTTCTGTTTTTGTGCCAGTACCATACTGTCTTGATTACTGTAGCTTTTTAATGTAGTCTGAAATCAGGGAGCCTGATTCCTCCAGCTCTGTTTTTCTTTCTTAAGATTGCTTTGGCTATTCGGAGTCTTTCGTGTTTCCATACAAATTGTAAAATTTCTTGTTCTAGTTCTGTGAAAAATGCCATTGGTAATTTGATAGGAATTGCATTGAACTTGTAGATTGCTTTGGGTAGTACAGTCATTTTCACAATATTGATTCTTCCAATCCAGGAGCATAGTATATCTCTCCATCTGTTTATGTTATCTTTGATTTCTTTCATCACTGTTTTATAGTTTTCTGAGTACAGGTCTTTTGCCTCCTTAGGCAAGTTTATCCCTATGTATTTTATTCTTTTTGTTGCCGTAGTAAATGGTATTGTTTGCTTTTTTTCTCTTTTTGATATTTTGCTTTTACTGTATAGGAATGCAAGAGATTTCTGTGCATTAATTTTGTATCCTGCAACCTTACCAAATTCATTGATTCATTCTAGTAGTTTTCTGGGGGCATCTTTAGGATTTTCTACATATAGTATCATGTCATTGGCAAACAGTGACAGTTTTACTTCTTCTTTTCCAATTTCTATTCCTTTTATTTCTTTTTCTTCTCTGATCACTGTGGCTAGGACTTCCAATACTGTGTTGAATAATAGTGATGAGAGTGGACATCCTTGTCCTGTTCCTGATCTTAGAGGAAATATTTTCAGTTTTTCACCATTGAGAATGATGTTTGCTGGGGGTTGGTCATATATGGCTTTTATTATGTTGAGGTAGTTTCCCTCTATGCCCACTTTCTGGAGAGTTTTTATCACAAATGGGTGTTGAATTTTGTCAAAAGCTTTTTCTGCATCTATTGAGATGATCATATGATTTTTTTCTTTAATTTGTTAATATGGCATATAACATTGATTGTTTTGCATATATTGAAGAATCCTTGCATCCCTGGGATAAATCCCACTTAATCACAGTGTGTGATCCTTTTAATGTGTTGTTGGATTCTGTTTGCTATTATTTTGTTGAGGATTTTTGCATCTATGTTCATCAGTGATGTTGGTCTATAATTTTCTCGTTTTTGTGATACCTTTGTCTGGTTTTGGTGTCAGGGTGATGGTGGCCTCATAGAATGAGTTTGAGAGTGTTCCTCCCTCTGCAATTTTTTGGAAGAGTTTGGTAAGGATAGGTGTTAACTCTTCTCTAAATGTTTGATAGAATTTGCCTGTGAAGCCATCTGGCCCTGGACTTTTGTTTGTTGGAAAATTTTAAATTTCAGTTTCAATTTCATTACCTGTGATTGGTCTGTTTATATTTTCTAATTCTTCCTGGTTCATTCTTGGAAGGGTGTACTTTTCCAAGAATTTGTCCACTTCTTCCAAGTTGTCCATTTTATTGCATATAGTTGCTTGTCATAGTCTCTTATGATCTTTTGTATTTCTGTGGTGTCTGTTGTAAGTTCTCCTTTTTTATTTCTAATTTTGTTGATTTGAGCCTTCTCCCTTTTTTTCTTGATAAGCTGGCTAAAGGTTTATCAATTTTGTTTATCTTCTCAAGGAATCAACTTTTAGTTTCATTGATCTTTGCTATTGTTTTCTTCGTTTCTATTTCATTTATTTCCACTCTGATCTTTACGATTTCTTCCTTCTACTAACTTTGGGGTTTCTTTGTTCTTCTTTTTCTAGTTGCTTTAGGTGTAAGCTTAGATTGTTTATGTGAGATTTTTGTTGTTTCTTGAGGTGAGTTTCAATTGCTATGAACTTCCCTCTTAGAACTGCCTTTGCTGCATCCCATCGGTTCTGGAGCGTTGTCTTTTCGTTGTCATTTGTTTCTAGGTATTTTTTAATTTCTTCTTTGATTTCTTCAGTGATCTCTTGGTTATTTAGCAATACATTGTTTAGGCTCCATGTATTTGTGTTTTTTACTGTTTTTTTTTACCGTAACTGATTTCTAATCTCATAGTATTGTGGTCGGAAAAGATGCTTGATACAGCTTCAATTTTCTTAAATTTTCTTAAATCACAAAGGTTGATTTGTGACCCAGGATATGATCTATTCTGGAGAACATTCCATGTGCACTTGAGAAGAAAGTGTATTCTTGTGCTTTCTGGTGGAATGTCCTAAAAATATCAATTAGGTCTATCTGGTCTATTGTGTCATTTAAAGCTTGTGTTTCCTTATTTATTTTCTGTCTGGATGATCTGTCTGTTGGTGTAAGTGGGGTGCTAAAGTCCCCCACTATTATTGTGTTACTGTAGATTTCTCCTTTTATGGCTGTTATCATTTGCCTTATGTACTGAGGTGCTCCTATGTTGGGTACATAAATACTTGTAATTGTTATCTTTTCTTCTTGGATTTATCTCTTGATCATTATGTAGTGTCCTTCCTTATCTCTTGTAACATTCCTTATTTTAAAGTCTATTTTATCTGATATGACTATTGCTATTCCAGCTTTCTTGTGATTTCCATTTGCATGGAATATCTTTTTGCATCCTCGCACTTTCAGTCTGTATGTGTTCCTAGGTCTGAAGTGGGTTCCTTGTAGACAGCCTATATATGGGTCTTGTTTTTGTATCCATTCAGCCAGTCTTGTCTTTTGGTTGGAGCATTTAATCCATTTACATTCAAGGTGATTATCGATATGTGTGTTCCTATTACCATTTTCTTAATTGATTTGTGTTTGTTTTTACGGGTCTTTTTTTCTCTTCTGATTCCTGCTTAGAGAAGTTCCTTTAGTATTTGTTGTAAAGTTGGTTTGGTGGTGCTGAATTCTTATAGATTTTGCTTATCTGTAAAGCTTTTGATTTCTCCATTGAATCTGAATGAGATCCTTGCTGGGTGGAGTAATCTTGGGTGTAGGTTTTCCCCTTTCATCACTTTAAATATGTCCTGCCACTCCCTTCTGGCTCGCAGAGTTCCTACTGAAAGATCAGCTGTTAACCATATGGGGATTCCCTTGTATGTTATTTGTTGCTTTTCCCTTGCTGCTTTTAATATTTTTTTCTTTGTGTTTAATTTTTGGTAGTTTGATTAACATGTGTCTCAGTGTGTTTCTCCTTGGGTTTTTCCTGTATGGGACTCTCTGTGCTTCCTGGACTTAATTGACTATTTCCTTTCCCATGTTAGGGAAGTTTTCATCTATAATCTCTTCAAATATTTTCTCAGGCCCTTTCTTCTTTTCTTCTTCTGGGATCCCTATAATTCGAATGTTTGTGCATTTAATGTTGTCCCAGGGGTCTCTGAGACTGTCCTCAATTATTTTCATTCTTTTTACTTTATTCTGCTCCCTGGCAGTTATTTCCACCATTTTATCTTCCAGCTCACTTTTCCGTTCCTCTGCCTTAGTTATTCTGCTATTGATTCCTTCTAGAGTAGTTTTAATTTCAGTTATTTTGTTGATCATCACTGTTTGCTCTTTCATTCTTCGAGATCCTTGTTAAACGTTTCTTGTATTTTCTCCATTCTGTTTCTGAGACTATGGATCATCTTTACTATCATTACTCTGAATTCTTTTTCAGATATGTTGCCTATTTCATCTTCATTTATTTGGTCTTGTAGGTTTTTACCTTGCTTCTTTGTCTGTAACATATGTTTTTGTCGTTTCTTTTTTTTTTTTTTTTGATTGGTGGGGCTGTATTCCTGTCTTATTTGTTGTTTGACCTGAGGCCTCCAGCACTGGAGTTTGAAGGCAGTTGAGTAGAGCCAGATCTTGGTGCCTAGATGAGGACCTCCAGGAGGTCTCACTCTGATTAATATTCTCTGGGGTCTGAGGTTCTCTGTTAGTCCAGTGGTTTGGACTCAGCGCTCCCACCATAGGAGCTCGGGCCTGATCTCTAGCCTGGGAACCAAGATCCCTCAAACTGATAAGAAACGGTGTGAATAATTTTTCTCCACTGGAAGTATAACTTATTGTCCAATATGCCAGCTACTAGCCACATGGAGCTATTCAGCATTGAAAGGTGGCTAGTTCAGATTGAGATGTCCTTCACTCTGTTCAGTGGCCACCAACTGGATCCTTAGTTTCACTTAACTTCTTGGAAAATGCATGTTGTTGCTCACAAAGAGAACAGGAAGGCATTGAAGAAATGTATCGCTTCTTCTAACTGTGCTCCTGGCACTGGAATCCCTGCCTCACCCCGTGGGCGGCCAAGCAGGCCCCTTATCTAATTGTTAATACTTAGATGCCTTTTTGATATGCTAAGAACTCCTAGTGAGGAAGGTGGAATAAATCATTAAGTGAGAAGGAAGGCTTCAATCATTAGCCACAACTTCTGTATAATAGGCTTCTTCAACATGCCATTCATTAACCTGGTTTCAGTAATTAACAGAATTATAGAAAAATGTTTTAAATGTCCAAAGCTATACATAACTGCTACAAAATCATTCATGCTCAGATTTTCTTACTAAGACTTGTCAAGTGCTTCATTTTTTCAAAAGCCTGAAAGTATACATAATTGAGTGGTGTAATAAATACTAAATTCTCTAGTATTGTATTAAGTATGTAATGTAGATGGAGATATGTTTGCCATTATTTTCATAAACCAGAGAGTCAGGAAATTTTATAAAGTTGACATCTTTGTGTCATGTAATTGCAGATAGATGCATATAATTCCATTTAAGATAAAAAAGAATTGAGTTTCATCACTTAAAAAAATAAATTCATTTACTTAGCATGAATTTTACATTCAATGCAAGGCATTTATTTCTGGAACTTGGATCACACTCACTGTGTTGTATATGTAAAACCTTCATTGACTAGTATATACATTTTAAGTTTATTATCTTTTGCCTTTACACAAAACCCTTGGCAGACTAGTCTTAATGCATACATGTTGGAGATAACTGAGTCTGTTTCTTGTCAGTTCTAAATTTAAATGATTTACTTTTCTTGATGGTTGAAAATGCTTGAAGTTGGGGCATTAGGGGGTAAATTCAGGCCATTTGTGCTTCTTCAAAGAATTTAGAATTTACATGATAGATGAAAGGTTACTAAATACTGTTCACATTCTGGATTTAGAGAGGCAAATAGGAGTGCCCATCCTTAAATACATTAAATTCATATGTAACATCTAGTTTGAGAAAATGAGCGTGGGAGGAAGTGGGAAAAAGGGAAGATTAGAGCAACAGATTTGGAGATAAAATGACAAAGACCTTTTATATTCTCATCGGAATGAAACAAAGAGGGGAAAAATATCAATAAAGCAAGTTGCAAAAAAAGTTTGATGGCCTGAAAATAAAGGCATGAAGAAAAAAAGTAGAGCATGAAATTCAAATGTACATTTGTTGTCATTTATTTTATCATGTATGTTTACCATAAAAATGCAGATTTAAAAAATAAAAGGAAAGAAAAAAACACTGTCATTCCTACCCCTAGAGAAAGTCATTCTTAGCATGTTGGTATATATTTTTACAGTCTTTTCCTAAAAATGTGTGTGTGTGTGTGTGTGTGTGTGTGTGTGTGTGTGTGAGTGAGAGAGAGAGAGCACACATGCACATACACACACATAGAGGACTTTTTACACTAAGGAATCTCATTCTATCAAGTGTTTTGTAACATATTTCATCACTTAATATATTGTGTGCATCCTTTCATGTCAAAAATCGACTTCAATATAAATACACTTAATGGCTGCATAAATATTCCATTTTGTAGAATAAACAAATAAATGAATTCTATCAAAATATTCTGTAAATTGATCCCTCACAACTTCCATTATTAAAATGGAGCTACAGCCCCCCTACACCCTGAATGACTGAAAAACTGTGGAAGCAGAGGCATCAGTAGGCTAGAGTGCTGTTGCAGCCAGGAGTGCTTTGCTTAGTCTGAAGGATCTACAGCACTCCCACAGCCTCAACTCACTGTTCAGTTTCCTGTGTCTGATGTTATTCAGTCTCTCTCACTTCCCAGATGCCTAATTTCTTTTGCCCAGCCTGGGGAACATCTCTGTTTTTCTCAGTGTCCTGCAATGTTTGATAGAACTGGATTCAAATATGGTACTTCAGTGGCTGATTCCCCCATCTAATGCATGCACGTACTTCACTGAAGACCCATGGTCTTGGGGGAGGGAATAATTTAAAATCCATCCTGTCCAACTCTAGAGAAAACTGATAAAATATGAATGTTAAGCTTTTTAACTGTGTGATTTCAGTTTGCAGGTAGAGGTGAAGTGGGGAGATACTTCCAAGTGACCTGAAATAATCAGAAGTAAGCAGTCAACTCTTTTGCATACACGTGCCTCTTATCTTGAATAAGAGACCTGTTCATGCAGACCTAAGTGGAACTTTGGAATATCCATTTAACTTAGGTACCTGTGTAATATACATTAATCTTAGAGGACACTGATATGATTTGTGCCATGCTGTCCTTTTAAATATGTCATTACCAAAGTGGAAACAATCCAATAACAGTCTATGGGTTAGATAAATTATGTTGTATTCTATAGCAGAATACTCTCCAATTATTTTTAAATGGTATAATAGCAAAAATCTATAATTTATGTAAAGATGTTCATGATGTATTTTTTTATGTTTTAATTTTTTATTATTAAAATTTTTTAAATTGAATTTTCATTTTATATTATAGTTGATTTACAATGTTGTGTTAGTTTCAGGTGTACAACAAAGTAATTCAGTTATACGTATACATATATTTATTCTTTTTTTAGATTCTTTTCCTATATAGGATATTACAGAATATCGAGTAGAGTTCCCTGTGCTATATAGTAGGTCCTTGTTGGTTATCTATTTTATATATAGTAATGTGCATATGTAAATCCCAAACCCCTAATTTGTCCCTCCCCCCACCTTTTCCCTTTAGTAGCCGTAAGTTTGTTTTCAAAGTCTGTGAGTCTGTTTCTGTTTTGTAAATAAGTTCATTTGTATCATTTTTTTTAGATTCCACATATAAATGATATCATATGGTATTTGTCTCTGTCTGACTTACTTCACTTTGTATGATAATCTCTAAGTCCATCCATGTTGCTGCAAATGGAATTATTTCATTCTTTTTTATGGCTGAGTAATATTCCATTATATATATGTACAACATCTTCTTTATCTATTCTTCTGTTGATTGACATTTAGGTTGCTTCCCTATCTTGGCTATTGTAAATAGTGCTGCAATGAACATTGGGTTGCATGGATCTTTTCAAATTATGGATTTCTTCAGATATATGCCCAGGAGTGGGACTGATGGATCATATGGTAGTTCTATTTTTAGTTTTTTAAGGAATCTCCATACTGTTCTCCATAGTGGTTGTACCAATTTACATTCCCCACAACAATGTAGGAGGGTTCCCTTTTCTCCGCACCCTCTCCAGCATTCACTGTAGACTTTTTTTTTTTTTTGGCGGTACGCGGGCCTCTCACTGTTGTGGCCTCTCCCGTTGCGGAGCACAGGCTCTGGACGCACAGGCTCAGCAGCCATGGCTCATGGGCCCAGCCGCTCCGCGGCATGTGGGATCTTCCCGGACCGGGGCACGAACCCGTGTCCCCTGCATCGGCAGGCGGACTCCCAACCACTGCGCCACCAGGGAAGCCCTCATGTAGACTTTTTGATGATGGCAATTTTGACCAGTGTGAGGTGATATTTCATTGCACTTTTGATTTGCATTTCTCTAATAATTAGCAATGTTGAGCATCTTTTCATGTGCTTTTTGGTCACCTGTATGTCTTCTTTGGAGAAAAATCTATTTAGGACTTCTCCCCATGTTTTGATTAGGTTTTTGTTTTTTTGACATAGAGCTGCTTGAGCCATTTGTATATTTCAGAGATTAATCCCTTGTTGGTGGCTTCATTAGCAACTATTTTCTCCCTTTCTGAGGGTTGTCTTTTGATCTTCTTTATGGTTTCTTTGCTGTGCAGAAGCTTTTAAGTTTAATTAGATCCCATTTGTTTACTTTTGTTCTTATTTTCATTACTCCAGGAGGTGGATCAAGGAAGATGTTGCTGAGATTTATGTCAAAGAGTTTTTTGCCTAAGTTTTCTTCTAAGAGTTTTATAGTGTCTGGCCTTACATTTAGATCTTTGATCCATTTTGAGTTTATTTTTGTGTGTAGTGTAAGAAAATTGTCCTAATTTCATTCTGTTACATGTAGCTGTCCAGTTTTCCCAGCACAACTTATTAAAGAGACTGTCTTTTCTCCATTGTGTATTCTTACCTCCTTTGTCATAGATTAATTGACATAGGTGCGTGAGTTTATTTCTCGGCTTTCTGTCCTCTTCCATTGATCTATATTTCTTTTTTTTTTTTTTTTGCGGCACGCGGGCCTCTCACTGCTGTGGCCTCTCCCGTTGCGGAGCACAGGCTCCGGACGCGCAGGCCCAGCGGCCACGGCTCACGGGACCAGTCGCTCCGCGGCATGCGGGATCCTCCCGGACCGGGGCACGAACCTGCGTCCCCTCCATCGGCAGGCGGACCCTCAACCACTGCGCCACCAGGGAAACCCTGATCTATATTTCTGTTTTGTGCCAGTACCATACTGTTTTGATGACTGTAGCTTTGTAGCATAGTCTGAAGTCAGGGAGCCTCATTCCTCCAGCTCTATTTTTCTTTCTCAGAATTACTTTGGCTATTTGGGGTCTTTAGTGTTTTCATAAAAATTAAAAAATTTTTTGTTCTAGTTCTGTGAAAAATGCCATTGGTAATTTAATAGGGACTGCATTGAATTTGTAGATTGTCTTGCATAGTATAGTCATTTTGACAATATTGATTCTGCCAATTCAAGAACATGGTATATCTTTTAATTTGTTTGTGTCATCTTTGATTTCTTTCATCAGCATCTTACAGTTTTCAGAGGACAGATCTTTTGTCTCCTTAGGTAGGTTTATTCCTAGGTATTTCATTCTTTTTGATGTGATGGTAAATGGGATTGTTTCCTTAATTTCTCTTTCTGAACTTTAATTGTTAGTGTATAGGAATGCAAGAGATTTCTGTGCATTAATTTTGTATCCTGCTAACTTTACCAAATTCATTGATTAGCTCTAGTAGCTTTCTGGTAGCATCTTTAGGATTTTCTATGTATAGTATCATATCATCTGCAAACAGTAACAGTTTTACCTCTTCTTTTCCAATTTGGGTTCCTTTTATTACTTTTTCTTCTCTGATTGCTGTGGCTAGGACTTCCAAAACTATGTTGAATAAAAGTGGTGGAGGGGACATCCTTGGGTATGCTTTCAGCTCTTCACCATTGTGAATGATGTTAGCTGTGGGTTTGTCATATATGGCCTATATTATATTGAGGTAAATTCCCTCTATGCTCACCTTCTAGAGAGTTTTTCTCATAAATGGGTGTTGAATTTTGTCAAAAGCTTTTTCTGCATCTATTGAGATGATCGTATTGTTTTTATTCTTCAGTTTGTTAATATGGTGTATCACATTGATTGATTTGCGTATATTGAAGAATCCTTGCATCCCTGGGCTAAATCCCACTTGATCATGGTGTATGATCCTTTTAATACATTCTTGGATTTGGTTTGCTAGTTTTTGTTGAGGAGTTTTGTGTCTATGTTCATCAGTGAAATTGGCCTGTAATTTTCTTTTTTTGTGGTATCTTTGTCTGCTTTTGGTATCAGGGTGATTGTGGCCTCATAGAATGAGCTTGGGAGTGTTCCTCCTGCAATCTTTTGGAAGAGCTTCAGAAGGATAGGTCAGAAGGATAGGATAGGATAGTTTCAGAAGGATAGGATATCAAACATTTATCTCTTCTCTAAATGTTTGATAGAATTGGCCTCTGAGCCATCTGGGCCTGGACTTTTGTTTGTTGGAAGTTTTAAAATCACTCTTCAATTTCTGGTGGGCAGGGCCATGTCAGGTAGTGAGCTGTGAGGTCAGTAAGGCTCTAGACAGCCTGTCTGCTGATGGGTGGGGCTGTGATCTTATCCTGCTAGTTGTTTGGTCTGAGGTATTCCAGCACTGGAGCCTGTAGGCTGCTGGGTAGGGCCAGGTCTTGATGCCAAAACTGCGACCTCTGGGAGAGCTTACGCCCATCAATATTCTCTGGGGCCACTGTCACCAGTATCCTTGCTGCCCCAGTAAGCCACAGCTGATTCCCTCGTCTCCAAGCGACCCTCCAAGACTTATAGGTAGGTCTGGCCCAGGATCCTATGGAGTTACTTCTTTTTGCTGGGTCCCAGTGCACATGAATCCTTGTGTGCACCCTTCAAGAGTGTATTCTTTGTTTCCCCCAGTCCTGTGGAGCTCCTTTACTCAAGCCCTACTGGCCTTCAAAGCCAAATGCTCTGGGGGCTCCTCCTCCTGATAGCAGATCCTTAGGCTGGGGAGCCTGACATGGGGCTTAGAACTCTCACTCCTGTGGGACAACCTCTGTGACACAATTATTTTCCAGTGTGTGGGCCACCCACCCAGTGGGTATGGGATTTGATTATATTGCAAAAGCACCCCTCCTACCATCTCGCTGTGGCTTCTTCTGTGTCTTTGGGTGTAGAATATCATTTTTGTAGATTCAAGCTTTTTTGTTGATGGTCGTTCAGCGGTTATTTGTGACTTTGGTGTTTTCATGAGAGGAGGTGAGCTCAAATCCTTCTACTCTGACATATTGTCCAGGAATCTCCCATGATGTATTGATAAACGGGGAGGCTACAAAATAGCATGTGCTATTTTATAAAAATAAATTGCATGCTTTATCTTTACATGGCTATCTTTGCATGAATATCTTTACATGAATTGTTAATGGTGGTTGTTTTAGACTGATAGGATTATTGGAAACTTCTATTTTTTTTCTTTTTGTGTATTTATATTTTTTAAGTTTTCTGTAATTCATAGATTTCAACTTTGTAGTGAGATAAAAATATTTGAAGGGGCTCATTATACCATCTCTCAAGCAGATGGCTTGTCATTCAGAGGTTGCCATTCTCTTAAAAGGCAAAATCAATAGCAGAAATTATAAGTATCTCCTGCTGAGTGACTCATACTGTGCTAGGGTGATGAGAGGTAAGGGGCAGCTACATTAGCATGTTTCCTTGGATTATCATGAGTAAAAACATTTGGACAGCAGAGAGTAGGGGGAAGTGATTAGCAATTCAAGGCCTAAAAGTTATTTTCTTTCTATTTTTTTCCTCCTTCTTTTCTTTCAAGTTGATGAGGACATTTCCCTTTGCATGGTGTAGCTAATGGGTGAGCTGATTCTTGCTGATATTCATAGAATAGGTTAATCTCAGGATTAGGTTAAAAAAAAAAAAGCAACAAGCACATGCTCCTTGAATATTTCCTACTGAAATAACCACTGTTCAAATCACAGAATGTCTGCTGTAAGTCTTTAAAATGATCAAAGTGAGTCCTTATAGAATTTCTGGCAAGGTGAAATTCCTGGGTACATTTCACAAAGTAGAATTTCCAACCACAGTGGGATTTCCAAGAATATGCCTAGAAGAAAACAAATGAATCTTCATTCTCTAAGAGCTCTTTTTCTTTGTTTAACCAACTGCTGAGAAATATAAGTGGGGGCCAGTGAAGAACAACTTGTACTCTGAATACAGGATAGTCATCGGTTTTTAGAGCTGGACAGGCTTTTAGAGATCATCTAACTCAAATCTGAGAAAGATGAGGAGACTCGCCCCAAAGTTTTGTATCTATCATACAGATGGCGGCTCCCTTCTCACCAGTTTCCCATTATATAAGTGGAAAAGGAGGACTGCATTCACTTTCTTAGGCTGAAGCTCTGTTCCTTACTCATATTTTCTCATTATGCCTTTTGGCATTTGTGCCACAACTGCAACTACATATGCTTCAGTTGATGGAAGAAGTGGGAGTAGGATTTGTAACATGAGCTATACCTAGATTATGTGGACGAGAATATTAAATAGAATGTACTCAGAGATATTTGTCCCCTTTCAAAGAAAATTAAGCAGAAGAATTCAGTTTCAGTTTTAAATCTCAACAGGTTTATTCTCTGAGAGCCAGTTTCTCTAGATTTCCGTGACATTTTCGGATGGAGCAGAGAAAGTCCCTATGGAATAGATTAGAGAGTGTTAATATGCTTAAGTAGAAAGAAAACCTCTATAGAAGAATTAGTGTACATGACTAAGGTTCTGTGAAGTCTGCTGATTGTACCAGCACCAGCTCACCAGTACATTCCAATGACCACTTCTTTCCTTGTAACTCCATTGGGTATGATTCAGATTGACCAAGATCATCTATCATTTTGTTGGACTTCTTCACAGCCCCTCTGCTTCCTAGCTGAGTTATTTATGTAACATTATTCCACATGGGAAAGCCCAGCTGTTAAAGTTTTAGAATCGGGAATAAGAACAGATTTTTATTAGATCTTTCATCTTGTCTACAGTGTGTTTTTCTTGGTTTAAATAATGATAACAGCATGCTAGCACCTCTGCCATAACTCACTCTCCTGTACGTGTCTTTGGAGGGGAGAATGCCCTTGTACTTCTGGGGTTCCAGAATGAGGCTTTTATAAAACTGAATCTGAAATCAATGTGTGGGATGGTATAGTCACCTGGTGAGTCTGAACTCATATGCCTGGGGTGGGCACTGCAGAGGTAAAAATGATAGAACTAAACTACAGATTGGCGGGAGCAAGGGAGGGATATGAGAGAGAGGAAAAAAAGGAGTTTAGGGGGTTAGAAAGTTTCTATCATAGAAGGAAAGTTGTACTGTTTACAAAAATAAGGAGACCCAGACAGAAGCAGATTTAGAAGGGATAAACAGTTTTGTTTGGCATGTTTTTGACTTGCTGGGAGGCGATCCAAGTGGGTCTTTAAGAGGATGTGAGGCCCCTGTAATGTGTCAGATTGGTTAGGCCGTCCTACATTTCCCAGAACTCCATTTCCTCTAAGTTTTGGTTAGAGTGGGCCACAGGAGAGTCTCGTGTGAAATTTGAGGGCAGAGGTGCAGCAACCACCGTTTTGTTAGCTCACACATGTTGTCCCAGGTGTGCTAAACTTTTTAGCATGAGGCAATGGCTGGGCCTATAACTATTCCACTTTCTCCTTCAGTTTTTCTCTAACCCTTGGCCAGATGTGTGTTTAGCTCCAAGGTGAAGGGCACTGGCTTCTTTCTGCAGGACGTCTCCAGCACCAAGATCAGAGCAATAATAACTGATGGGTTTCAGTCCATCCTGAAGCTTCTAGCCTTTCCTTCCCAATTACCTGCCCTGTGGATTTCAGTTCCAATACGAGATCCAAGGACAGCCTGATAGACACTATACCTGCTCCAATTTTGCAAGCAGGTATTGACTCATCCTTTGCATGAGTCTGCCAGTCTTCTCTATGGCTCAAAGCACTGCATAATTTGGCTCATTTTTCTATCCAACTTATACCATTCTTTGTCTCATTTAGTTCATGCTAGTTTCCTATCAACTTCTCCACTTGCTCCAGAGCAAGTCCCAAGCTCTTTCCCATCTCTGGGTCCTCAAGTATGCTGTTCTTCTGCCTCCTGGCTCATGCTCTTTTCGTCTGCAGGTCTTAGCCTAACCCATCAACTTTATGGACTGGCCATCTCAGACCACTCCATCTAAAATCATCCTTTGTTTGGTGTCTTCAAGGTCCTTACTAGAGGTTGTGTATGCCTATCTATTTTGGTTAGTTGGTCTTCATTAGAATCGAGGTTCTGTGACAGGAGGAGCTGTCTTGTTCCACATTGTATATGCTGATGCTGGCACTGTGTCTGGCACACAGCCAGTTCTCAAAGGATTCTTCTAGAAATAGAAAGGAAGATGTGGAGGAACCTACTTTGTGGGACAGCCATGTCAGAGGGACTAATTTTCCATTCCTTGGAGGCATAAAGATTATCCTGAATTCTACCCTTATTTCTGTTATTCATGGCAAGTCAAATAATTGCCTAGGGATTCAGGAACCATCTCAATAGTTTCCTATGTCCAATTTCTCTTAACAGATTCAATTACGCCTCTTTGAAAGGATGCCTGTGATGGTAATACTTAAAAATAAAAACAACTAGGATTGGAGTTGCCAGTAGTATGAATGCAGTTTTAAGTTATGGGTTTTAAATTCTGTTACTGTATGTTATTTTGGCTTTGATTCACTTAGAGCTCATAACAGTGACCCATTAATAGAGATCTGAATGAGGTTTAGATTACATACTCATAAAACTAACTTTTCTGAAAACTCATCTAACTTTATTACCCTATATTTTGTGTTCTACAGCTCTCTTAATTTCATACTGTAAACCTCTTAAACATATTTTATAAAAGTACTCTCATCACTTTCCAAGATTTAATAGAGGTTCCTCCATTTGTGAATAACATTAGCTAAAAAGCAAGCAAAGAATAAACAATACTTTTATTAAATAAAATCAAAAGGAAAATCCTATCTTGTTTTTCTAAGGCCCTAATGAAATGTTATTGAAAGAGTGTTCTATCTTCCTTTCAATCTCCAAGATCAAATCTTTTGGTGTTACCCTGAGTCTGCAGATCATTTTTCTTTAAAACTTCACTACTGCAAATATTCCTTCTTTGAGGCCAGCCTTCTTGAAATCCTTCATGCCTTAAATGTGTCCTTATTTCTTTTTAAGCAGTCTAATATCTTTGCACATTACTTTTCCAGCATTTAGCCTACACATACTATGTGATCAAAAGTGTTGAAGTGGCTCATAAATTAGACGGTTTTGGCAATTTGGGTACAAACCTTCAATTACTACACATTTGCTCCCAGGCTACTTCCCTTGCCAAATAAAGCTCAAACAGTAGTGGTGTCTGGGTATTTTGAAATTCCTAAGTGCTCTCATCCTCTACAAGGTGTGTGTGAAGTGACGTACCCTATTTCCAATATTTATGTTTCTCTCTTTTTTTTTCTCCCAGCAAATCTGTTATGGTTCAGGATATTAATGCAAACCCTCCGAATAGAAAACAGATTTTGCTTTCCTACTGTGTTAAACTAATGGTCTCAAGCAAAGCCATTTTGAATTCTTTTGATCTAAGTTAGAAATCAGAAACTTAGTAATTTTCCTCTATAGTCTCACATCAACTCGTAGTTACAATGGAGCAGTGAGGGAGGTTTATAATATACACTGAGGATACAACTAAGATACTGTTTTTCTATTCGTATATGAAGTACTTTTTGAATTCAAAACTCAACTAAAAATATAGTTGTTGCAATTCACTTGGTTAAGTCAATTATTTCCGGTAACAGGTCTAACGAAGGTTTGTCTGTGTTAACTGGGTGCTGGGAAGATAACAGTAGAACGACCACGCTACCCAAAGCAAGGTACACAGTACATATATTTTTTTTCATATTTCTCAATAAATGGTATAAATTGGCTAAATAATCTCACTCTGATGGTCACTGCTCACAGATTTTGATAGCTACTTGCCAGAAGGCTTGGGCATCTGAAGGCTCTCAGTTGAGGACAAGTTGAAAGTCACTGTCAATAATTAATTGTCACTTTCACTCAGAATCAGATTTCCACCATCTCTGGAGGGAATTCATGACTTCACATCTAAAGCTCATTAGACTCTTGAAGGCTCACTCAAAGAAACAGCAATATAATAGGTTGAACAGCTTTAAGATGCAAAACAATATAAAAATAAAACTTCCCCAAACCAACCTCGACCAGCCATGACTTAAAATGCAGGTAAAACAAATAGAAATATTTCTCTATTCCCATCTTACTCAAAACATGGCCATTTCAATACTCTAACCAACCCCTAAAAAACCTTTCACTCATCTGACAATAAGACAAAACTAGGAGGCTCTTGCAAGTTCATTTTGATTTTTATTACATACCACAGACATATGCACTAACCACAGAGTAGGATGATTTTTTGTACTCTCAAAACCACAGGAAATATCTTTCCACCTACCCTTTTTTTCTGATATTGGAGTGGCATTTCAGATTACCATTTTGGGACTGGTTGAGGGCAAAGTAAAAGAAACTGTGGAAGGCAATGTATAGATTACATAATCATGAAGCTATTTTTTGGAAGCTAGTAACTTGCTGATTGAGAATAACAGGGCTGTGCAATACTCACAATGCTGATATATTACACAAGTACTTATATTTTGTACATCTACTGTTACTGGATACCAAAGAAAGTAGAGGCGTCCCCAAGAATCTTCCGTTCTTGTTTTCAGTTTCCTATGATCCAGTACTTCTCAAAGGCTTTGAAAGGAGCACATGTCCTTGTTTATTAGAAATCTTTTCTGTGCACCCAGGAAATGTAGAAATTGCAACCACTTTCGCTTCTTATGCACATGTGTGCTTTAACAATCCTGACTACTTTTGGCATTGATAGAGTATGAGCTACTCAGAGTTCCTGAAAATATTTGACCTGACTGGTAAGTTACCTTGGCTTGCCTCTGGAGAGGACAGTAATGTATTATTCTTGGTCCAAAATAAGGTTGGCATGGATATATTTAACCTTGTTTATACATACACCAAGGGAGAATTTTATTTTTATTCTTGAATTTTTTTGTCAGGCAGGAGGAAACATATTGAACTTCAATTCTGAGGTAGATAATAGACAGCAATGAGAAAAATACAAGACCCTCTAGGATCTAACCTCTCTCCACATTTCTAGGCTTATATCGTAGTGTAGTTGACCCTTGAACAATGGGGGTTAGGGGCGCTGACCGTCTGCGCAGTCCACACTCCAGGGATATCCTACAGTCAGCCATCCATAAGCGAGGTTCCGTAGCCACAGATTCGACCAACTTGGGATCGTGCAGTACTGTAGCATTTACCACTGAAAAAAACCCAACCTATAAGTGGAGCTGCACAGTTCAAACCTGTGTTGTTCAAGGCTCAGGGGTACTCCCCAAGTGGCTGGCACGACAAGCTAGGTACTGATGGTCCATAATATACCCCTGGTGCTTTTGCATATTGCTCTTAAATTCAGCTTAAGCCTTGCTTCTCTGGAAGGAAGTTCATATCCCTGACTGAGCTGTCACCTTTTTATTTTCTTCTAGAATCCTGGTGTTATTTCAATAATAAATGCTATCACACTGCACTTCATATAAAATAACCTAATTTCTCTCTCACCCACAATATTATGAACCACTAGAGGGAAGAAACTGTGTACTTGTGTTCAGTGATAATAGATTGAATGCACTCTCTTAATGCCTCTTTAAAATGCTGAAATATAAACATTCTATTTATAAGTGGTAGGTCTTTTTCACAAAACCAGGCAGAGATCTGTTCATTTTTGACTTTGTGAACTTGAAGAAGTTACTTCACTGAAATCTCAATTTTGTCCTAGGTTAGAACTAGACTGATCTGCATTTTACTAAGATGATGGTGTCTGTTACAAGTTACATATTACTACTTTTCCCAGCATAGGACTGTTTTGAATCTGACAATGTAAGAACATTCAGGATAGTAGTGTCTGGCACAGCAGCATAGGCATTAACAAAATACTGGACTTGAATCTAAACTTTTTTAAGCCACAGAGGGAATTCAGCAGACTATGTCTTCTTTTGATTGAACATCTTTTAAGACTGCCTGGAAAGAAGGCATGCTCCTGCCACTGGCACAGCTGAGGCCGATCAGGAACTAAACATCAGCACAAAACAAATTCCAGGCAAGATGGAATCAAAAGATTTTGGAGCCAGGAAGGAGCTTAGGGAGGGTATTTGAATCTAGCAAGCTGTGGACTTTAGTGCCCATCATCCCATCTGGCCTTGCACCAAGACTGTGTGACAGAGGCAGTCCATCTGATGTTTAAATTGATCCTTAATCCTCTTCTGCATCTTACCACCTCGCCAAGACCACAAAAGGAATATCTGAATATTCTGTGGGCTTAAAACTACCTACGCCGCCCTTTGGGTTAGAGAATAGGATTTAGTGGTAATTCTTTGAAAAAAAAAATACATTAAAGAAAATGCTCATTGGGCTTCCCTGGTAGTGCAGTGGTTGAGAGTCCGCCTGCCGATGCAGGGGACATGGGTTCGTGAAATAAGAAATAAGCTGCTTCCTATTCTGTTCAGCATCTACACACAGTAAAATGTTTATATGTTGCCAAAAATTTTCCAAAAAATTATTTCTTCCTCTACTTTCCACCTGCCTCCTCTGAAATGCCAACTTAAAAGAAATGTCCTAGAACTGATTATCTAGAATAGTCCTCCCTTTTTCATATTAGACTTGTGTTAGTATATAAAAAATTAGTTGATATAGCTTTTGGAAAGTCTAGTTGGCAGCAGAGTTGGACAACAGATGGCCATTCAAGAAACTAGACCCAGAAAGGTGACTTACTCTGCATGTATATTCTGATAAGAGTCCTATTTTGGGGATACCCTGAAAATCCTTGACCTAATGCAAAGCCCAAGAGACAGTGCAGAGTAGGAACAATTATAACCTGATTAACCTGTTTAAGGCAAAATATACCATTTTAAACCAGCTATAGATAAGCCAGAAATGTACAATAAACAAATATACTGACAGCCAAACAGCAGCTTTTATCTTTTGCAAAAAAAAAAGCAGGCAATGTGTAACAAGATTTTCTTACGTTTCCTAGAATTCTAAGTACTTTAAAGTGGTCCTAAAAATAGGTAACTTTCAGTTCCATACTTTGTTTCTGCAGAAACAGCTACTGGCAGGCTCATTTAAAAATAAGTCTAAACAATTTTTTTTCTTAAAAAAAAAGTTTATTCTTTTTATCTTTATGGGGAATTAACAGCCGACAACAATATCTAATTAATACTATGTATAATGGGCAATTTTTAGTTAAGAAGTTTTCCTTCGCTTTGAAACTTTAACTGAATTTTGAAATGTTAACCATAAATGTGTAATAACTGCTCTACTACAAAATTTATGTCACATTTCCAGTGTTCCTCTTGCTCAATGAAAATTACTGAAGGTCCTCCTTTATCATCAAAGCTCAAAGACATTTATGCCATGGCATACGGTAAGTAGATGTGAAAACTGTTTATCATCATGTAGTAAGTTACACAAGATTCCAGTTCAAGTTTATAGGCAAAACATAAACTAGATTTAAAGTGCTGTATTAAAAAACAAAAACACAGTTTGCATTTTGGGGTAATTAAAATGTAGAGACCTAACACTAAAAAGAATGAAAAACGTGTGTAAGATTATCATTCCATTTAGCTCTTTTTTACTCTAAGCATGTAGCCTTATTCCAAAAACAACAGTTAGCTGGTCAAATTTATGCTTAAGACATTTATCCACACTTAACCAGAGGTTTCAGAGACGATAACACCAGTCAGGTATTCTGCATTCTTTTATGTTAAATAGGAACATTTTCTCAACAGCACTCTTAAGTCACTTCTCATTTATCTTCCTCCTTAAGAACTGCATAGGCTTGTTTTAAATAGTTTAAATACCTGTAATAAACTACAGTTTGCTAACAGTAGAGGTACTCTGGTTAATGCTCAAAATGATGTGGCCAGAGGAAAAGCAAGCATTATTAAATATGAATGCAGTCCTTACCAACACGAATTGAACCTTTTTTTTTTCCAATAAAAAAGCTAGTCCAAAAAGTCTCATTCTATAAAGAATTTATCGTTTCCAAATCACGGTGAAAGGAACTTAAGTAATTTACCAATTTTGTTTTCTCCTATGTGCCTTAAAGATACCTCACTAAAAACTGCTATCTGACATAATAGAATGACATATGCAGAATGTAATATTGTAGTGACAGTACTGAGGTTGATGTTACAGACATATTTAAGCTCTGAGTATTAAATGGTTACATCCTAATTATTTATATAGAACATTGGTCCAATAACAAAAATAGAGAACAGCAGCTGAAAATTTATCTCATTCAATGTTCAAAGATAAAAGGGTTAACCATTCTTTCCATTATTTTATGCAGATAAGTCCTTTTTTTCATATTTAAATCTGATTGCAACTGAATTCTGGCATTTTTCCAAGCTACTGTATGAAGAGGATGCTGAAGGCCATCACAATACAGCATACCGCAACATAAGGACTCTTCCGTTCACCTGTTGGAAAAAAGGTAGATATATTCACGTTGATTAACTGAGTAGTTAGCAGTAAGGTTATTACTTACTACAGGAGAGGGGCATATAAAAAACCAAGATAAAATTCTTGCCTATGAAGCCCATATATTTAGGGGCAGGGGTGGGCAAAACAAACTACATGCAACATAAAAGTGAGTATACTCCAGAATGAGCTAAACTATACTGATCTATTTCTAAGACCACCTCCTTTTCATGCCTTTAGAAAACCTTTCATGAGCCATTTCAGTGTCACTGCATAAACCCAGATATTAAAAAATATAACACAGAATGTAGGCTAAAGATCCAAATGAAATTATCTCAAAAACTCAATTAAAACCAAAGAAATATTGCTTGTTTTTTCCCTATAAAAAAGGGAAATTTCCACCTATAAAAAGAAATTCAACATACAGTTTCTAGCCATACTTTTTTTCTTCATTGATAGCAATTCATGACAATTATAAGGGGTAAAAAATAAGCATTCCTAGATGAAAATAAACAGGGTGTTCAATCAAACTGCATTTAAAAAATCAACATAACGTAGAATGCTTAATAAAAACATATCAGAGAAAACTAAACTATTTCTGAAATGGATTTCATATCAAATCTTTTACAGTATAATTACTCTGGGTTAGAGATGCAGAACTTAGAACAACCACTTCTGTATTAGTCAATTTTCACATGTGTTTAAGGAGTGTTTGTTTATACTTGGAGACTTTCCTTTGCATGAAGTAGATCTGGAGTTGGCTTGTGAAACTCCTATAAACAGAGATCCTGTAATTGTGAGCTAACTCAAACTCATCTTGTTCTTTCCTGTTTCTTCAGTAATTGCAAGGCTGCACAAAGCACCAGGCATTTTTATGCTGCCTTGAGGGCACATAAGAAAGGAAGAAGGAGAAAGAGTGATGTGCTACTTCTAGGAATAATCCTGGGTATGTACCTGGTTCCTTTACAGAGATGGTTTATACTCACCTCACCTGTGTTTTTCTGTGATGTTTAAAATAATCTTTTCTAGTAACTAAGTTCCATATTTCACTAGCAAGTTCAGTTAACTACTTCTGGAAAATGTCAATCTTGACCACTCTTATCAACTAAAACCTTGAAGGTCATCTTCATTTTCAGAGCTTCCTCACTGAGATCATAGTGATACAGTCAAAAAGTTTATATATTTGTTCAATGGCAATATTCACAGAAGACATTACACACATACAAATAAAATAAACATTTGGTGTTTTTCTGAAAGTTTTTTCTATCCGTAGACATTTGATGGACTGCATTCCAGCTAAAGGAAAATCTAGAAAGTGAGAAAATACAGTGTTTTTACAATATTAACTGGAAAAAAAAATCTTTTGAAACTAAAAAATACCGTGGTTCCTCATTTTTTAGCCATGCTGATTCTTTCAGGGTAAAAAACTCAAGTTATCCAACAAAACAATCAGACCAAAATTTCTGGTAGATCTCATAAGGAAGCCTGTCACTCACCACAGGGCTAGATACTCTCACTGTCTAATATAGTCTTCTTAAACACTAAAAGAAGAAACTAATATTGTCCTAAATTTTCCATCTGCTGGAAATTAATTTTTGAGGAAGTTCTTCTCTTCCTCATCCTCCAACTTAGAATGCTATAATTTACATATGGGTTTCATTTTCCCGTTTTTAATTTTCTTAAAAGAGACTGCCATGTGGTAGAGGCTAAACATCTTTGGTTGAACTTGGGTAAGAATGTTACTTCTTGTCTGGTCTTAGGTCTCTATAAGTGAATGTGAAACAGTTGCTGTAATGTGATGTGTAACATGATAAGATGATTTGGCTGGGCCTTTTCCCATTAAAACTGTTTCCTTTCTTTGTGGATATATTCTGTGTCAAGATAAGAGAGGAGCATGTGGTTGAGAAAGCAGCATATCACCATCAACATTTTCTAAACCACTTTGCCAAAATGAAAAGCTAATGCTTTCCACATAATTGGCAAAAATGAATAATTGAACCATTTAACCTATGGTATTCATATAGTCAAGACAGGAAAATGGAAATACATGGGCAAGCAAAAAAAGGCACAGTTTATAATTAGACATAAAAATAGGTAGTACTATAGGATAACATGAAGAAAGCTATAAACTAGATGTCTGAAAACTTTAGCTATACTTTCAAGTAAAAATTGTGAACAAAAGGATCACCTGGATTGGCTACTAAATGGAGTTGTACATCATTTTCTAATTTATTACACAAAAGATGGATTTAAAATACCTTAATATTTTATTCATGAGCTAGCAACTTTAATGTTAGTATGACTCTAATCCAGTGATATTCTCTACTTCCTCAAACTGTCTTGCTCTTCCATATGTTCTCTCTCTTTTTTTATTGAATAGTTGACTCAATGTTTCAGGTGTTCAGCAAAGCGATTCAGATAGATACACACACACATATATTTATACATATACTCTTTTTCCAGATTCTTTTCCATTACAGGTTATTACAAGATATTGAATATAGGTCCCTGTGCTATATAGTAGGTCCCTGCTATTTATCTATTTTATATATAGTAGTACATATCTGTTAATCCCAATTTCCTAATTTATCCCCTTCCCTTGCCCCTGCCTTTCCCCTTTGGTAACCATAAGTTTGCTTTCAATATCTATGAGTCTATTTGTTTTGTAAATAAATTCATTTGTATCATTTTTTTTAGATTCCACATATAAGTGAGATCATATGATATTTGTCTTTCTCTGCCTTAATCTCTAGATCCATCCATGTTGCTGCAAATGGCATTATTTTACTCTTTTTTATGGTTGAGTGATATTCTACGACTGCAATGAACATTGGGGTGCATATATCGTTTCGAATTATGGTTTTCTCTGGATATATGCCCAGGAGTGTGATTGCTGAATCATATGGTAACTCTATTTTTAGTTTTTTAAGGGTTCTCCATAGTGGCTGCACCAATTTACATTCTCAACAACAGTGTAGGAGGGTTCCCTTTTCTCCACACCCTCTCCAACATTTATTATTTGCAGACTTTTTGACGTTGGCCATTCTGACCAGAGTGAGGTGATACCTCATTGTAGTTCTGATTAGCATTTCTCTAATAATTAGCGATGTTGCGCTTCTTTTCATGTGCCTGTTGGCCATCTGTATGTCTTCTTTGAAGAAATGTCTATTTAGAGCTTCTGCCCATTTTTTGATTGGGTTATCTCTTTGATATTGAGCTGTACAAACTGTTTGTATATTTTGGACATTAATTCCCTGTTGGTCACATCATTTGCAAATATTTTCTCCCATTCCATAGACTGTCTTTTTGTTTTGTTTATGGTTTCCTTTGCTGTGCAAAAGCATGTAAGTGTGATTAGGTCCCATTTGTTTATTTTTGTTTTTGTTTCCATTACTCTAGGAGTCGGATCCAAAAAAATATTGCTGCGATTTATGTCAAAGAGTGTTCCGCCTATGTTTTCCTCTAGGGGTTTCACAGTATCCAGTCTTAAAATGGATTAAACACCTAGATGTGAGTTTATTTTTGTATGGTGTTAGAGAATCTTCTAATTTCATTCTTTTACATATAGCTGTCCAGTTTCCCCAGCACCACTTACTGAAGAGACTGTCTTTTCTCCATTGTATATTCTTGCCTCCACTGTCCTAGATTAATTGACCATAAGTGCGTGGGGTTTATTTCTGGGCTTTCTATCCTGTCCCACTGATCTATGTCTGTTTTTGTGCCGGTACCATACTGTTTTTGACCATACCCTTGTAATAGTCTGAAGTCAGAGGGCAAGATTCCTCCAGCTGTTCTTCCTTCTCAAGATTATTCTGGCTAATCGGAATTTTTGTGTTTCTATACAAATTTTTAAATTATCTGTTCTAGTTCTGTGAAAAACACCATTGGTAATTTGATAGGGAATGCAGCTGAATCTGTAGATTTCCTTGGATACTATGGTCATTTTAACAATATTGATTCTTCTAATCCAAGAACACAGTGTATCTTTCCATCCGTTTGTGTTATCTTCAATTTCTTTCATCAGTGTCTTCTAGTTTTCGGAGTACAGGTCTCTAACCTCCTTAGCTTTATTGCTAGGTATTCGATTCTTTTTGATGAGATGATAAATGGGGAAACTATTAGAGCTCATCAATGAATTTGGTAAAGTCGCAGGATACAAAATTAATATACAGAAATCTGTTGCATTTCTATACACTAACAAACAATGAAATATCAGAAAGTGAAATTATGGAGACAATCCCATTATGTTCTCTCTTTGTAGTTTATGTGAGGTATTCTTACCAGCCTGTTCCTTAGCGAGATTACCTTTTTCCTTGAGTGACCTGGATCTTGAAGCAAGGAGTTTGGTGTATATATATTTACATTTACCATTAGCTATCAGCATTAGCCCTTGAGGGTGCTTTTTTGTCTCTTTCTCTTCCTCTTCTTGGTTACTTTTGAAGGGCTTAAGATTTCTTCTGTTGTTTCAGGGTTTGCGTTGGGACTCTGCAAATGTGATCTAAAAGCATCAGAAAATACCATCTCTTGGGGAGACTGGCCAAGATGGTGGAGTAGAAACACCCTGAGCTCACCTCCTCTCACAAGCACACCAAAATCACAACTATTTGCAGAACAACCATCGATGAAAAAGACTGGAACCTACCAGAAAAGATCTTCTACAACCAAAGACACAAAGAAAGAACCACAAGGAGACAGGTAGGTGGGGAAGACTAGCTGTATAGTCAAGTCCCATACCACTGGGTGGACAACCCACAAACTGGAGAATAATTACGTTGTAGAGATTCTCTCAAAGGAGTGAAAGGTCTGACCTGAACATAAGGCTCTCCAGCCTGGAGGTCCTGCACTGGGAAGACGAGCCCCCAGAGCACTGGCTTTGAAGGCCAGTGGGCCTTAATTTCAGGAGTCCCATAGGACTTCGGGGAGAGAGACTTCACTCTTAAAGGGCACCCACAAAGTTTCACACATTCCAGGACTCAGGGCAAAAGCAGTAATTTGATAGGAGCCTGGGTCAGACCTACTTGCTGGTCTTGGAGAATCTCCCGGAGGAACAGGAGGCAACTGCAACACACCCTGGGGACATAGACACTGGTGGCAGCCATTCATAGAGCTACTTCTACCATGGGGACACTGGTGCTAGCAGGCGCCATTGTGGAATCTTCCCTCTAGCTTATTAGTGCTAGGACCCAACCGTGCCCTGGCCCAACAGTCTATAGGTGCCAGTACTGGGACACCTCAGGCCAAGCAACTCACTCAGTGGGGACAGAGCCCCACCCATCAGCAGACAGGCTGCCTTAAGACCCCCTGAGCCCACAGCTGCCTCTGGACATGGCCCTGTCCAGCAGGGTCCCAGCACCCAGTTCCCCAACCAGTGGGCAGGCACCAGCCCCAGAAACTCCTGGAGCCCAGCCCTGCCCTCAAGGAAGCCTGTTCTAGCCTCTGGACCAGCCTCACCCATCAGGTGGCAGACACCAAATGCAAGAAAACCACAATCCTGCAATCTGCAGACCCAGCCTGCCCACACCTCCCAGTAGGCCAGACCCTGCCCTGGGACCAGTTGGGACATGGTCCTGCCCACTAGCAGGCCAACACAAGTTTCAGGACACCCTGGACTCCATACAAAACTGTGTCAGGAACTGCTCCCCACCCCTCTCAGTGGTGCTGAGAAAACAGCTACAAAGAATGAAAACAGCTAAAAGAATGAAGTCAGAATAGTTTCTCATACCACATATAAAAATAATCTCAAAATGGACTGAAGACCTAAATGTAGGACCGGAAACCATAAAACTCCCAGAAGAAAACATAAATGGAACACTCTTTGACATTAAATCATATTTTTTTTGATCTGTCTCCTAAAGCAAAGGAAACAAAAGCAAAAATAAACAAATCAGACCTAATTAAACATAAAAGCTTTCGCACAGCAAAGGAAGCCATCAGCAAAACAAAAAGACAACCTACACAATGGGAGAAAATATTTGCTAATGATATGACTGATAAGGGATTAATATACAAAATCTATAAACAGCTCATACAACTCAACATCAAAAAAACAAACAACCCAATTAAAACTGGGCAGAAGACCTAAATAGAAATTTTTTCAAAGAAGATATAGAGATGACCAACAGGCAGATGAAAAGATGCTCAACACTACTAATCATCAGAGAAATGCAAAAATGAGATGTTATCTCACACCTGTCAGAACACCTGTCATCAGAAAGAACACAACAAATGTTGCTGAGGATGTGGATGGTGGTGGGAATGTAAATTGGTGCAGCCACTGTGGGAAACAGGATGGAGGTTTCTCCAAACAGTAAAAATAGAGCTACCATATGACCCAGAAATCCCACTCCTGGGTACATATCCGACTAAAACAAAAACATTATTTTGAAAAGATACATGCACCGTAATGTTCAAAGTAGTATTACTTAGTATTACTTACAATTGCCATGATATGGAAGCAACCTAAGTGTCCATCAACAGGTGAATCGATAAAGATGTGGCATACACTCACTCACTCTCATTCTCTCTCTCTGGAATACTACTCAGCCATAAAAAAGAATGAAATTTTGCCATTTGCAACCACATGGATAGACTTGAAGGTTTTTATGCTAAGTGAAATAAGTCAGTCAGAGAAAGACAAACACTGTATGATATCACTTATATGTAGAATCTAAAAAATAAAACCAAGTAGTGAATATAGGAAAAAGTAAACAGATTCACAGATCTAGAGAACAAACTAGTGGTTACCAGTGGTGAGAGGGAAGGGGGGAGGGGAAAGACAGGAGTAGGGGGTTCAGAAGTACAAACTGTAATGTATAAAATAAATAAGCCACAAGAATATATAGTACAACACAGGGAATATAGCCACTATTTTATAATAACTATAAATGGAATATAACCTTTAAAAATTATGAATCACTACGTTGTACACCTGTATCTTATGTAATATTCTACATCAACTATACTGCAATAAAAAAAGAATACTGGCAAATAAAATGCATTTTAATTCATTTACTTACCAATCATTTGAGAGTCTACTATGTGCTGGGCACTGTGTTAAATGTTATTGTATACGTAGTGTTATGGGACAATGTATAGTATATACTGTTATCTAACCATAAACACACTTAAGGTGCTACTAATCTTATTATGAAAAGTTAGAAGATATCCACATTTACACAAAGCTCAAGTATGACCACATACATGGATTCAAAAGATGAAATAGTTCATGTTTTCTAAAAGCAACCAATAAGATTCTATGACCTAGCAGAGGGCAATTAGATAGTTGCTCAGCAAGCCTTTCATTAAATGGAAAAATCATCCTCAGTTATCAAAATGGTACACATTATACAGAATTGCATGCTCTATACTAAAGTATGTGTGCATAAAACTATACACATTTGTCTGAAATCTCCCCAAAACCAGGAATGCATAGTATTTGATATCTGAATTAGAGAGACTTTTGTCATATTTTCCATCTCCCTGCTAATGAAGTATTATTAGCTATCTATGAAGTCTAGTTTTAAATAGTGTCAGGAAAAGCGTTAGGTGGAACTCTACAAACTACTGCAAAATGCACATAGTTGAGAAGGCTGCACTTTAAAAACTGACATTTGATTTGTTTGAACACAACAAGTAAATTGGCCAACAATTTACAGATGAAGAAGTGGAGAGAGATTATAGATAGCTACTCACCAATTCTGGCACACTTCCAAAATATACCCAACAACCTGCATAGAATAAAAAAAAGTATCTACTGTTTACTGGGAAAGGTGAATTATTCAGAACTATATGGAGAATTTATTATATACTAGTATTTTAACTGCTGATGCTTTGCTTTAAACTGAAATGTAGTTGATGTTGAGCCACCACTTATGGAGAAAAGTAGGACACAGTAATAGCTTATCAACCATCAATGTATAGAAACTGTCAGAAACTGAACATATGTTGTCTCACAGGTTAAGCCCAAAGTAAATTAATGTGACAGTGGCAAAAATTTGCACCAGGGCTTACTATTAGAAGATTGATTCCGTCAACTTCAAGTGCTTTACCTTCAAAAGCAGAAAATACATATGCCCATTTAAATAAATGTTAACTTTGAGAAAACAGTAAATGGGAACAGTTGGTTCTGGATAAATTTTTACATTAAAAAATAAAACTCTCATACTGAATAAACTTACTTCTTACTGAATATAGTTCTTTATTTAAATGATCTATAATCATGAACTCCAATGATAGCATTTACATAACTATAACATTAAATAAGGAGGAATACAAAAATATGAGCCTATATTTCAGTGTAATATATTCAATATATTTCAACATATATATTTCAATGTAAGTGGAAAACCCTAGTTTCATATAATTGTATATGCAATTAACTAAATATGCCATTTAAAACACATATACTCTGGAAATAAGAAAAATTAGACTAATATGTCCATTTCAATTCTATGAATGAATATATTATGAATACATATTATATGGATATATCACTTATTTTGCATGCATTAAAAAATACCAGCTCAAAAAAAAGGACAAGTCATTCAATGAATAGAGACATTTGGGAAAAAACACACATTGTAGACAACTATTTTGTTGGTGTGACGAATAGAATTATAAATAGTGTTACACATGGTTACAAATCAAGATAAATTAACATTACTTATTAGGATTGGGATAAGAAAATCATAATGTTTAAATTACAGGGAAATTTATAATTTTTTTTTTTTTGCCCAAAGAGATGGCTGGCAATGAATCACTGTATTTGAATGGTTAAGACTGAAAGAAAATGCTGATTCAATCAAGTTCTATACACTTCCCTCCTTTGAAGTATACAGTGAATTCCTGACATCAAAGCAAGAAGTCTCTTAGTACAGATTAAATGAAATGGGCAAAAATACAAGTTTATTGTGAGGGATGGGCATTCTGACAGGTGAAACAATTTTCTTCTTATAGGAATAAAAAGGACAAAAATCATAAGCACTCTTGAAAGCAAAGGATCAGGGCTAGATTGTGCCTAAGTTCAATCCTACTTAATTGGTTGCATAACTGTGGGCAAGTTATTTTACCTCTTTTCTCTTTATCTCATCCTCATAGGGTTGTTACAAGGATTAAATGAGTTATTACACAGAAAGTCTTTAGAATAGTGATTAACATGCGCTGTGTTCAGTATTACACAGGCTAAAGGTGTATGTGACATGACTCCAGCTATCACTTACATTGGCTTACATTTCATCAAAAAATGAAAGACAACTGGTTAGTGATCTGCAAAGCCCTGGATGCTTGATTCTAAAAGTCTATTGATTATAAAATGCATTATTGACTTAAAGCTCCTCTGGCTGAGGTACTCAGAGGCAGGACACCTGAAGTTCCTCTATGGAAAGCTTAGGGCCCCACAGAATAATCTGAAACCACATGACCATAGTCAAGGTCTTTTCAGGTCTTATAGTCTAGAAATAACTAAAAGCCTCATTAGGAAATTGGTATAACACACTTAGCATACTGAAAGCTATTTAAATGAAAAAAATTTCCCAACTTGGCAACTTAAGAGATTAATTGGTACTGCTTTGGCCTTTTTCACATATTTCCCTACCTAGACATTTCTGTAATATCCCAAATGCTAAAAGGAACTTTATTAGCTGGTAAAAACCAATGCAGATATGCTGCTTAGTTTCTAAGGATATAAGCCAATAAGACTATCTGCTGATAAAACTATTAAGTCTATGAAAATATGAAGCAAGACAAAGTAGCAATCTTTCTTTTTGCTGCTTTTTAGTTCTATATTATTTGAAGCAGCAAAAAATTAATTTGTTATTTTCAACAGTGAAGTTATCAAGAACTCATTTTATCTAATTGGTCCAGATTATCTTCACTTTAGCATGGAATACTCACTATAATGAAAGGAAAGCTTTTTTTTTTTTTTTTTTTTAGCGGTACGCAGGCCTCTCACTGTTGTGGCCTCTCCTGCTGCGGAGCACAGGCTCCAGATGTGCAGGCCCAGCGGCCATGGCTCACGGGCCCAGCCGCTCCGTGGCATGTGGGATCCTCCCAGACCGGGGCATGAACCCGTGTCCCCTGCATCGGCAGGTGGACTCTCAATCACTGTGCCACCAGGGAAGCCTGGAAAGCTTATTTTGAGTCTCATAAAAATACGTATTACAACAGAACAATGACCAGTAAAAATTTCTTCTACAGAAAATACTTCATATGTACAAGTCAAAATAAAAGGGGCTTAACATTTATATAAATAGAAGCAAAGTTTTTAAAAAAAGCTTTGAAACAGTTGACTATATCATTATATATTTTAAAATGTGAAAATAGGCGTGTTATTTCTTTGGTTTTTATGTAGGAGAAATATACTACTACTCAACCTCTACTGTAAGGTTGGCAGCCCTGAGAACTCCTTTTTTAATGTAGCATGTTATGGATGTGTTCCTGCTTCCAAAGGAATGAGGAGCAGACATTTCCACATGCAATCTACTTTTTTTGTCGTAGCATCAGAAAAGTACAAATACACTGTTCTGCCACTATGAGATTATTCTTCAATGACATAAACACTTAAATTTCTTATTAGACATTATGTATTACATTAGAAATCTAAACTAATGATCAATGATACTGTTTACTGGATTCTACCATATGCTTTAATTATAAGTTAATCGTTGGGGGTTGCAGAAGAAGGGTAGGAGGAAATAAAACTGGCTGGCTAGAAAGGCTTCAGGCACAACTAAGCAACAAATAAGATTATATAATTTCAACAAAGGGACAAAGTATTGAGTGCTGAGTTCAGAGAAAAAGGTGGACTGAGAAGATAATGTCTACAAAGGAAGTGAGGCATTGTCAGAAAAACTGATGGACAAATAACATCTATTTTCACCTTCAGTAGGTTAAATAAAATCCCTCATGCCAATAGAGACAGACAATCAGTTTATTGGAACAGGATTATAGATTTTCATTATTCAAAACTGGTTAGGGGTTCTATTTATATCTTTATAGATGTTCAAACAAACCTATGTAATAAAAAGAAAGGAATAGTAACAAAAGCCAAATGATTTAGATAATAGGATGTTTGAATAAATGTTAATTATGACCCCAAAGATATAATGGAGTTGAAGAAAAGAGAATTATTTCCTCTCATGCTTGAGTATCTACTACCTGGCCTCTTGTAGGGGCTTTTTATTAGTGGAAAAGCAGAGTTTGACCTTGCAGGATCTTAATTTGGCCCTTTTCCTTTCATCAAAAACAAAAAAGGTGCTGGAGATAATTAATTATTCCTATGTGAAATATTCTACTATTTCATCCTATTATTTCTTAAGATGATTAAGTGAGGTACAGGATCTTACCACAAAAGAATTAAAGAAAATTGTGAATTCAAGAAATTAATAAATCTGTAAGGCGAAGAAAGTCTGCATAGTTTTCACCACATGGTCTCTGTTTTTTTACATACTTGTCCTGGTTGAACTCAATATGTATTTCTGTATTAGGAACATGGCACTTAAAAATTTTAAGTCTTTGTGGTATCATATTAAGCTTAAATGTTTTTTGGGTGTGAACATATAATTAAAAGTGATGTGACATGCCCAAGACTGAATTTTCATTACTTTTTTAAGTAAGCTAAATAAATTTCTCCAAAGATGTTTGCTTTATGATACAGATGAGGAGCCTGTATGATTAGACCAGTCTGGGAATGAAGAGGCAATGTCTATATTATTATTTTTATGGACACAGTGCTTATAAGATGTTTAATGCTTTCAAAATATGATAACCAATTTTACTAATATTCTATTAAATACTAAGGCCAAACACTGTCTTTGAAAGTACTAAATTGTAGCTTCAATCTCAGAAAAAAATCTATCACATCTTTTAAAATACACTTTTTTTTTCAGTCCAACACATTTCAGGTCACTTCTGATATTTATATTTTTATTTAGTAAGCTTCTGTGAATATAAAGATTTGGATTTTTAAAAATAGGGAAAAAATAATGTAAACAGTTATTATAAACTAAATTACATATAGGAATTAAATTATTTAATGACTTTCAGTAACTGACATTCAATATCTCTAAGAACTAATTTGGGTGATTAGACATTATTAGTGACATACCCAGTTTTATTCCTGTCCAGGAGGCTGGGTGCCAAGGATCGGATATAAGCACAGGTACATATAAGCAGCAAGATTACAGTCAACAGACTCTGAAAATTGAAAATGGCAGACTAAAAAGAGAAAAAGAAAAATTAATGTCAGAAGATAAACTGCACAGGTAAAAAATGTCAAATTCATATTAAGAATCATACTTTTTTCTTCAAAAAGGCAAACAGATGTGTCTGAGAACACTTTAAAAGCAAAATCACAAGGTATTTTGAGAGCATACTTTCCTCTCCATTCTTTGGGCTAAGGAATTCAGAAGATGCAACAAAAATTCTAAATTCAAGAACTTAAAAACACTACCAAAAATGTCATGAATCCAAAACAGCTCACCAAAGCTTAACCAGTAATTAATAGAGATATTCTAGGATCCCAGACTACTAGGCAGGACATGGGGTCTCCAAGCTCTGCAAGTAAGCTGGTTATATGACCTCAGCTGAATATTGGCTTCTCTAAATCTCTGTTTCACATCAGTAAAACTGGGTGGAGAATGGGGAGACAGACTCAATGCTGGCTCACGTTTCTTTCAATTCTGAAATTCTTTTAGAATAAGAATGCTTTAAATTTAAGTAATCATGTTCCATTTATTGACTAATACTACTAGCCTATTAGATTTTGGTGAAAGAAAAGCACTTGCTCATTCACTGCTGATTTTTTAAAAGTCATTAAAATAAAATTTAACACAGGATTCTGTTCCTGAAGAAAACTCTTACATGTTTATCACAATACTCATCCCTGAAGAGTGGACATTGTCTATCAACTCTGAATCTCCAGCACCTATGTGCCAGCCGCACAGTGGGAGCCCAATAAGAGATGATTGAATAAAAGAAAACAATTTTTAAAAAGTGCAGGAATACTACTGTACGTATAAGAAAGAATAACATTTCCATTATATACAGGTAGCTAAAATATATCAATCTAACACAGTAGCCAGCAATATGCTTATTTAGTAAATTCAGAAGTACTTCCCGAGGGGGATCACGATGGCAGAGTAGGAGGATGTGAAGCTCACCTCCCCCAACAAACACATCGAAAATACATCTACATGTGGAACAATTCTCACAGAAAACCAATAGGAAATGGGCAGAAGATCTCCTATATAACCAAAGCTGCACGAAAGACCTCCATGTAAGTAGGTAGGACAGGAAAAGAAAAAAAAAGGCATCAGGATGGGACCTGAGCCTCTGGGGGGGATGTGTAAAGGAGAAAAGGTCCACACAGGCAGGCTTAGGGAGCCCTCTTGCCTGCTGGGACAGACAGAGGGGCTAGAGAAGCCTGGACTTTACTTGAGAGGAGTGTGCGCAGACTGGCTTGCTAACAGTCACAGTGAAGGGAGACTGGTGCTGGCACCTGTACCTCACCACACTTCCCAATCAAAGTGTGAATCTGGTGGGGCTACAAATACCTACAGCAGCTAAGCAGTGAATCGTGGCAGACAAACCCTAGGGAAAGACTCCATTTAGCTGCAAGGAGCTAGTCCCGAGGGTCTGGGGTGTGGTCCAGGTCTAACAACAGAGGCACTGTTCCAATGTCAGCACTCCTAAGGTGGGGGTGGGTCTGGGCTTTGTCAGCAGCACCTGGTGGAGCAGAGAAAGGCATGTATCTGGTACAAAGCCTCTAGGGAGGAGTACTCAGTGCTCCAGTTCTGCCCACCCCACACCTCTGCTTGGAGTTGGATCTGGGGTGGACAGGTCCTGGGAGAGGCCTGCCAGAGGCAGTCAAGGTCCCAGGCAGCAGCCCAACCATCTCGATTCATGCAGCCACAGCACCCTGGCCCCCAGCGCCAGCCTACTCCATATCACTGCCTAGCACTACATCTAGGACGAACACAATGGAAAAAGGGAAGCAACTTTGGACTGCATGGGAGGCATATAGGTTCACCGTGATCACATGAGCCTCACCTGCTTCAGCGGTCACCTCCTTTGGGACAGGGCACGCACTCAAGGGCAATGGAGCCTCAGCAAATCCAACCCTCAGGGCTTCTACTCCAACAACTGGGGAGGAGGCCCTGACTCCAACAGGCCATGGAGCAATGAGGGGGTTCTGCCTAACACCCAGTGCAGGCCCTGGACACCAAAACACCAGTCACATCCCCATCAAGGGGATAACAGCCAGCAGACTCTGGGGAGAAGAGGTGGCTGGCATTCATACCAAAACCAGCCCTCACACCAAAAATACTGGACTCACACAGAGTACACATGATGCTCCCACGTTGAAAACACCCCCTCAAGACCACAGTAGAAAACGTTTCTCCTAAACTCAGACAGAAGTAGTTAAGCAAAATGAAAAAGGAGAGGAGCTACTCCCAATTAAAAGAATGACAGACATCCCCTAAAAGAAATGAAGCAGACCTCACCAGTCTCCTAGACCCTGAGTTCAAAAAGAAGATAAGGAAAATGCTAAAGGAATTAAGATTATCAATAGAAATGCAGATCACTGTAACAAGGAACTAGAAACTACTAAGATGAAGCAATCAAAATTAGACAACTCAAGTGCTGAGATAACAACCAATCTAGAGCAATCAACAGCAAACTAAATAACACTTAAGAACAAATAAGTGATCTGGAGAACAGAACGATGGAAATCAATCAGAACAGCTAAAGAAAAACAAAATTAAAAAATGAAAACAACTTACAAGATTTCTGGTATAACATTAACCATACCAATGTTCACATTCCAGTGGTCTCAGAAGAAGAGAGGTAAAAGGGGATTGAAAATTTATTTGAGGAAATTAGGGCTAAAAATTTCCCAAGCCAAAAGAAAGAAATAGATATCCTGGTACAGGAAGCACAGAAGGTCCCCCAAAAGATGAACCCAAACAGACCTATCCCAAGACATATCATAATTAAAATGGCAAAAGTTAAAAACAAAGAGAGAACTCTAAAGGCAGCAAGAGAAAAACAAAGAGCTATATACAAGGGAATCCCTATCAGGCTATCAGCTGGATGAATTCTCTGCAGAAAATTGCAAACCAGAAGGAAGCGGCATGATATACTCAAAGTCCTGAAAGGGAAAAACCTGCAACATACTTTACCCAGCAAGAATATCATTTAGAATAGAAGGAGAGATAAAGAATTTCTCAGACAAGTAAAAACTAAAAGAATACAGCAATACTAAACCTACCCTAAGGTCTCCTCAAAAGAGAAAAGGAGCAAGAATTTATACGAAAGTGAAAATTACAATAGGAAAGGCAAATATATAAAAGGATTGAAGATCATTTAAATAAGACATTACATTGATTAAAAACAAGAAGGGACTTCCCTGGTGGCAAAGTGGTTAAGAATCCACCTGCCAACGCAGGGGACACAGGTTTAATCCCTGATCCAGGAAGATCCTACATGCGGAGCAACTAAGTCTGTGTGCCATAACTACTCAGCCTGTGCTCTAGAGCCCACGAGGCACAACTACTGAGCCTGCATGCTACAACTACCAAAGCCCACGCACCTAGAGCCTGTGCTCCGTAACAAGAGAATCCACCGCAATGAGAAGCCCATACACCGCAACAAAGAGTAGCCCCTGCTCACTGCAACTAGAGAAAGCCCATGTGCGGCAATGAAGATGCGATGCAGCAAAGACAAAAACAAAAACAACAACAACAAAAATTGTAAAAGCAAGTAGAGATAGTTATGGTCAACATACTTGAAAACCCAGTTAACCACAAAATAAAAAACATACGATAGATTCAAAAAGAAAGGAACTCAAGCATAATACGAAAGAAAACCATCAAACCACAAAAGGAAAAAGAAGAAGAAACTAACAAAGTACAAAATTAACTGGCAATAAGCACATACCCATCAATAACTACTTTAAATGTCAATAGACTAAATGACCTGATCAAAAGACACAGAGTGGCAGATTAGATAAAAAATAAGAACCTATAATATGCTACCTACAAGAGACTCACTTCAGGGCTAAGGTGACACATAGACTGAAAGTGAGGAGATGGAAAAAAATATTTCAGGCAAATGGAAATGACAGTAAAGTGGTGGTAGCAATAATCATATCAGACAAAGTAGACTTAAAGTCCATAAAGAAAAAGAAGGACATTAGACAATGATAAAGGGATCAATACAATTAGAGGATATTACACTCATTAACACATATGCACCCGGTATAAGCACCTAAACATATATCAATAGAATACTAACAGACATAGAGGGAGAAACTGGCAGAAATACAATAATAGTAGGAGACTTTAATATCCCACTGACATCAATGGACAGATCTTCCAGACAGAAAATCAGTAAGAAAACAGATGTCCTAAATGACACAATAGACCAGTTGGACTTAATTGACATCTACAAGACACTACATCCCAGAAAACCAGAATACACATTTTTTTTCAAGCGTACATGGAACATTCTCTAGGATAGACCACATACTGGGTCACAAAACAAGCCTCAACAAATTTAAGAGCATAGTAATTATTTTAAGTATCTTTTCTGACCACAATGGTATGAAACTAGACATCAACCACAGGAAGAAAAATGGGAAAAGAACAAACATATGGAGACTAAACAACATGCTACTAAAAAAACCAATGGGTAAAGGATGAAATAAAAGAAAAAAAATCAGAAAATACCTTGAGACAAATGACAATAAAAACATAACCTTACACAATCTATGGGATGCAGCAAAAGTGGTTCTAAGAAGAAGTTCATAGCAGTACAGGTCTTCCTCAAGAAACAAGAAAAATCTCAAATAAACAACCTAACCTACTACCTAAAGGAATTAGAAAAGAACAAACAAAACCCAAAGTGAGCAGAAGGAAGGAAATAAAGATGAGAGAAGAAATAAAGATTAAAAAAACCCCAAACTAACAGAAAAGATCAGTAAAACAAAGAGCTGGTTTTCTGAAAAGATAAACAAAATCTACAAACTCTAGCCAGGCTCACCAAGAAGAAAAGAGTGGGCCCAAATAAACAAAATAAGAAATGAAAAAAGAGAAATAACAATTGAATACCACAGAAATATAAAATATAAAAAATCATAAGAGAATACTATGAACAATTATATGCCAAGAAATTGGACAACCCAGAAGAAATGGACTAGTTTCTAGAAACACACAGCCTGCCAAAATTGAGTCAAGAAGAAACATAATTTTAACAGAATGATCAAAGTGAAATAGAACCTGTAAGAAAATACTCCCTGCAAACAAAAGTCCAGGACTGGGTGGCTTCACTAGGAATTTCTACCTAACCTAGAAAGAACTTAAACCTATCCTTCTCAAACTGGTCCAAAAGGTTGAAGAGGAGGGAACTCTACCAAATTCATTCTATGAAGCCACTATCACCTTGTTACCAAAGCCAAAGACACTACAAAAAAGAAAACTATAGGCCAATACCTTTGATGAATATAGATACAGAAATACTCAAAATGTTAGCAAACCGAATCCAACAATACATTAAAAGGATCATACACCATGATCAAGGGGGATTTATTGCAAGGATGCAAGTATTTATCAATATCCACAAATCACTCAATGTGATATACCACATTAGCAAATGGATGAATAAAAATCACATGATCATCTCAATACATACAGAAAAAGCAAACAAATTCAACATCCATTCATAATAAAAACTCTTGTGAAAGTAGATACAGATGAAACATATCTCAACACAATAAAAGCCATTTATGACAAACTCACAGCCAACAATACTCAACCCTGAAAAGCTAAAAGCCTTCCCACTAAATTCAAGAACAAGACAAGGGTGCACACTCTCACCAATTCTATTCAGCACAGTATTGAAAATCTTAGCCACAGAAATCAGACAAGGGAAAGAAAAGGTATCCAAATTGAAAAGGAAGAGTAAAACTGTCTCTGTTTGCAGATGATATGATTCTCTATTCAGAGAACCCTAAAGTCTCCACACAAAAATTAGCAGAATAAATGAGGCTTCTCTGGTGGCGCAGTAGTTGAGAGTCCGCCTGCCAATGCAGGTCCGGGACACAGGTTCGTGCCCCGGTCCGGGAAGATCCCACATACCGCGAAGTGGCTAGGCCTGTGAGCCATAGCTGCTGAGCGTGCACGTCCGGAGCCTGTGCTCTGCAATGGGAGAGGCCACAACAGTGAGAGGCCCGCATACCGCAAAAAAAAAAAAAAGCAGAATAAATGAATTCAGCAAGGTAGCAGGATACAAGATTAATATACAGAAAGCCGTTGCTTTTTTTTCTCTTCGTTGCTTTTCTTTACACTAACAATGAACTATCAGAAAGAGAAAGTAAAAAAACAATCTCGTTTAAAATCATCTCAAAAAGAAAAAAAAAAAAGAAAACCCTAAAAATAAATTTATCCAAGGAGGTGAAAGACCTATATGCTGAAAACTATAAAACACTGATGAAGAAAACTGAAGATAACTCAAAGAAATGGAAAGATGTCCCATGCTCTTGGACTGGAAGAATTAACATTGTTAAAATGGCCATACTACCCAAAGCAATCTACAAATTTAATGCAATCCCTATCAAAACACCCATGACATTTTTCACAGAACTAGAACAAATAACCCTAAAATTTACGTAGAACCACATAATTCCCAGAATTGCCAAAGCAATACTGAGGAAAAAGGACAAAACTGGAGACATAACACATCCAGACTTCAGACAATAGTACACAAAGCTACAGTAATCAAAACAGCATGGTACTGGCACAAAAACAAACATACAGATCAATGGATAGAACAGAGAGCCCACAAATAAAACCACACACCTACGGTCAATTAATCCAGAACAAAGGAAGCAAGAATATATAATGGAGAAAAGACAGTCTCTTCAACAAGTCTTGTTGGGAAAGTGGGATAGCTACACATAAATCAATGAAACTAGAATGTTCCCTCACACCACATACAAACTCCAAATGGATTAAAGACCTAAATACAAGACATGACACCACAACTCCAAGAAGAAAACATTGGCAAAACATTCTCAGATATAAATTGTAGCAATATTTTTTTTATATCAGTTTCCCACGGCAAAAGAAATAAAAGCAAAACAAACAAATGGGACTTAATCAAACTTAAAAGTTATTACACAGACAAGGAAACCATCAACAAAATGAAAAGACCACTTATGGAATAGGAGAAAATATTTGCAATGGATGAGACCTACAAGGGGATAATATCCAAAATACACAAACAGCTCATACAACTCAATATGAAAAAAACAACCCAATCAAAAAATGAGCAGAAGACCTAAAACTAAATAGACATCTCTCCAAAGAAGACATTCAGATGGCCAATAGGCATATGAAAAAATGCTCAACATCACTAATTAGAAAAATGCAAATCCAAACCACAATGAGATATCACCTCACACCCATCAGAATGGCTGTCATCAAAAAGTCTACAAATAACAAATGCTGGAGAGGGTGTGGAGAAAAGGGAACCCTCCTATTCTGTTTGTGGGAATGTAAATTGGTGCAGCCACTATGGAAAACAGTATGGAGGTTCCTTAAAAAAGGAAAAATAGAGCTATCATATGATCCAGCAATCCCACCCCTAGGCATATATCTGGAAAAGATGGAAACTCCAATTTGAAAAGATAGATGCACCCCAGTGTTCATAGCAGCACTATTTACAATAGCCAAGCAATGAAAACTAGTCAAGTGCCCAACAACAGTGGATTGGTTTAAGAAGATGTCATACATACACACACACACACACACACACAAACACACAATGGAATATCACTCAGCCACAAAAAGAATGAAATACTGCCATTTGCAGCAACATGGATGAACCTAGAGAATATCACACTAAGTGAAGTAAGTTAAAGACAAATATCATATGACATCACTTATACGTGGAATCTAAAACATAATACAAATGAATCTATATACAAAACAGAGATAGATTTAGAGACACAGAAAACAAACTTATGGTTACCAAAGGGCAAAGGGACATGGGGAGGGATAAATTAGGAGTATGGGATTAGCAGATGTAAACTATTATACATAAAAGACATAAGCGATAAGGGTTTATTGTATAGCAAAGGGAACTATATTCAATATCTTGTAATAACCTGTAATGGAAAAGAATCTGAAAAAAATATATCTGAATCACTTTGCTGAACACCAGAAACTAACAGAATATTGTAAATCAACTATGCTTCAATTAAAAAAAAAGTATTTCTTGTAAAGTCAGGAGTTAGACAAAAAATAAGAGTTATAAAAAAACTATTTTAAGGTGAAATTGTTACTTGCAAATATAAAGCGTTACCTGAAAAGCCCAAAAGAATCTAGTGAAAAATGATTACAGACCATAACGGAATTAAAACTGAGTAAGGTGGCTAGGCACATATTTAAAATACTTAAATCAACAATCATCAAAATTACAATATCAACCAGCTGAGAAACAAAATGGAAAAAAAGGACTCCATTTATAACAGCAATTAGAACAAAACGCTAAAATATATAGGAATAATCTTAACAAGAAATCTGTAATATTGGCATCAAAGACCAATTGACAAAGCCTTAAAACATACTGAAGCATACAATAGTAGAATGGAGTGTATGCCAGGTTCTTATATTGAAAGGCAATACTGTAAAGCTAATCTATAAATTTAAAATGAACCCAACTGCAACAAGTTACTTTTGTTGAAATTGACAACTGATACTGAAATTCATATGGAAAAATAAGTAAGCAAGAATAGCCAAGAGATCCTAAAAAAAGAATTAGCTATCAGAAACTGTCATAATATTTTTTAACCTTTTACACATTTAATGATTTTTATTTACTAACTATTCAAAACATTAAAAAAATTATACATGTTATTTGCCAATATTTTAAGAACCAAAAAATGCTTCTGTACAATGCTAAGTGATGGAAAAACATAATTTCACAATCGGTATATCTGTAGCTATGTAAACCTTTATGCAAAGAGAAGACAATGAAGTGATTATCACTGGAAGGTTTTCAACCTAATTATCAACTTTTCTGGATTTCTCAAATTTTCTAAGTGTTACGATTATGGTCTGAACAAGGTAAAATTGATTTGTAATTACTATTTTAATAGCTGTTCTCTGTGAAAATCATTTCTTCATGGATATAATAAGGATAAAGTTTAATATGTCTTGTTTTTAATTGAACTGGATTTTAACCTTGCATCTGTGAAAGCAAGTAATATATATTTTGAAACCTGAAATAAATCAATAAAAGAAATGGTGATCAACTCTAGAGAGAAATCATAGTATCTCACAATGCTTATTTTTAAAGGTCATATTTTGAACATGTATATGAATTCGTCGATGAATAGTATTTGATAATAATCTAATGAAATATAAAGCACAGGTTTCCTCCTAGCCAACATAACTAAACATGTATTTGATATCTACTTTGTCTGGAGCATGAGGGTAGACACTGGATTAAAAAAAGTACATAGCAAGACAGGAGACAAGATGGCGGAGTAGAAGGACTTGAGCTCATGTACTCTCACGAAAACACCAAAATCGCAACAAACTGCTGAACAACCATCGACAGAAAAGACTCCAATCTACCAAAAAAGATATTCTATATTCAAAGATGAAGAAGCCACAACGAGACAGTAGGAGAGGTGCTTTTGGCAGGTGGGCGACCCACAAACAGGAAAATACTTATATTGCAGAGGTTCTCCCACAGGAGTGAGAGTTCTGAGCCCCACGTCAGGCTCCCCAACTCAAGAGTGGGAAGAGCAGCCCCCAGAGCACTTGGCTCTGAAGGCCAGTGCGGCTTTAATGTAGGAGCTCCACAGGACTGGGGGACAGGACTCGACTCTTGGAGGGCAAACACAAGGTTTCACGTGCACTGGGACCCTGGACAAAGCAGTGACTCCGTAGGAGCCTGGGTCAGACCTACTTATGGGGATTGGAGGGTCTCCTGGGGAGGCAGGGAGTGGCGGTGGGGGCAAGGACACTGCTGGTGAAGGCCCAGGGAATACCCACTGGCTGCCATGTTGGCCTCACCCAATGGCCTGCAGGCTCCAGAGCTGGGATGCCTCAGGCCAAACAACCAACAGGGTGGGAACACAGCCCCACCCATCAACACACAGGCTGCCTAAAGCCTTACTGAGCTCACAGCCACCTCTAAACACATCCCTCGACACGGCCCTGCCCACCAGAGGGACAAGACCCGGCTCCACACAACAGTAGGCAGGCACCAGTCCCTTCAACCAGAAGGCCTGCACAGACCCCTGGACCAACCTTACCCACCAGGTGCATTCCTATACACTAATAACGAAAGATCAGAAAGAGAAATTAAGGAAACAATCCCATTTACCATCGCTTCCAAAAGAATAAAACACCTAGGATTAAACCTAGCTAAGGAGGCAAAAGACCTGTATTCTGAAACCTACAAGACTGATGAAAGAAACTAAAGGTGACACAAACAAATGGAAAGATATACTATGTTCTTGGATTGGAAGAATCAATATTTTCAAAATGACTATAATACCCAAGGCCATCTATAGATTCAATGCAATCCCTATCAAATTACCAATGGCATTTTTCACAGAACTAGAACAAAAAATCTTAAAATATGTATGGAGACACAAAGACCCTGAATATTCAAAGCAATCTTGAGAAAGAAACAGAGCTGGAGGAATGAGGCTCCCTAACTTCACTCTACTACAAAGCTAGTCAACAAAACAGTATGGTACTGGCACAAACACAGAAATATAGATCAATGGAACAGGAAGGATAGAAAGCCCAGAGATAAACTCATGCACCTATGGTCACCTAATCTATGACAAAGGAGGCAAGAATACACAATGGAGAAAAGACAGTCTCTTCAATAAGTGGTGCTGGGAAAACTGGACAACTACATGTAAAAGAATGAAATTAGAACATTCCCTAACACCATACACAAAAATAAACTCAAAATGGATTAAAGACCTAAAGGTAAGCCCAGACACTATAAAGTCTTAGAGGAAAACATAGGCAAAACACTCTGACATAAATCACAGCAATATCTTTTTGGATCCAACTCCTAGAGTAATGCAAATAAATACAAAAATAAGCAAACGGGACCTAATTAAACTTAAAAGGTTTTGCACAGCAAAGGAAACCATAAACAAAACGAAAAGACAACCCACAGAATGGCAGAAAATATTTGCAAACCAAGTGACTGACAAGGGATTAATCTCCCAACCTAAACATCCACCAACAGAAGAATGGATAAAGAAGATGTGGTACATAGATATAATGGAATATTACTCAGCCATAAAAAAGAATGAAATAATGCCATTTGCAGCAACATAGATGGGCCTAGAGATTATCATACTAAGTAATTCAGACAGAGAAACAAAAATATTATAATATCACTTATACATGGAATCTAAAAAGATGATACAAATGAACTTATTTACAAAACAGAAACAGACTCACAGACTTTGAAAACAAACTTATGGTTACTAAAGGGGAGAGGTCGGGGGGAGGGATAAATTAGGAGTTGGGGATTAATATATACACACTACTATGTATAAAATAGATAATCAAGAAAGACCTACTGTAAAGCACTAGGAACTCTACTCAATATTCTGTAATAATCTATATGGGAAAAGAATCTGAGAAGAATGGATATACGTACATGTATAACTGAATCACTTTGCTGTACACCTGAAACTAACACAACATTGTAAATCAACTGTACCCCAATATAAAATAAATATTAAATTTAAAAAAAGGACATAGCATGATTCCTTCTTTTCAGTTTTATAGCTGACAACAAAAACAACTGATATTCACGGAATTCTTTTTTTTGGTTATCCTATTTATCCTCATATTTGAGGCAGTTGTTATTAATATCCTTCTTTTATACATGGGACAACTGTAGCACACAGCAGTTATAATTGAGTTAGAATATTAAACTTTAAAAACTCAATAGCAACTCATAGCATATGTAAATGATAACTCAGCAATGCTCACAAAAAAAGAAAGAGAAAGAAAAAACGGCCATTTTCCCAAAGAAAAGTCAGGAGAATCTTCAAGGAGAAGGCAGGAACTAAGTCAAGCCTTAAAGGGCTCAATCACATGGCAAAGAATAGAGAGCAGGCTCCAGAGGAGACAAAAGCATGGAAAACGTCCCCACAGAATCAGGAATTAGCAAGTTCAGGGAATAATGAGCAGACTTATTGTTTTAAGCAAAGGATTCACTTAGTTAAGTGGTTGGAAAAGAAATTTGCAAAGTAGGTTTATCATCTTCCTAATGGAGTATCTAAATTCATGATTTTGCAACGTATACTTTTTTATTCCTTGAATGTCTTGTTAAAGAAACATGCTTAAATGAAATGTCTGGGATTGGTTTCTAAATAATCCAGTGTGTATGGTGGGAGGCGTGGGGCTGATGATGAAACGCTAAGTATCTGAGACTTAGTTACACTCTTCTTTCTTCCTTTGTATGTTTGAATTTTTTCAAAATAAAAGATTTTTAAGAGGCACTTAAAAACATACTATTATTAAAGAAGTGGGGTATGTATATATACATCTATCTGTGTGTGAAACCGTTTACAACTGAAAACCATTTACAAGTATGCACTATATGATACATACAACTTTGTTCCTGGGGTTTATAGACCCTTAAATTTAAACAAATAATCTTAGGTGGTACAGTCTTTTATACTCAGTCTCTGGTCAAGAGTGTTTCAAACTCACGGACATTAGCCTACCACTGCTTAGCCTACCTAAGCATTCCTCTTAATGCTTAGCATCTGTTGCCGACTGATAAAATTTTAGTCTCAGAGTTAAAGGAAACAGATGTTACTGTTCTTTAGAAAAATAATTGAGATTTTCAATATGAAAATGTTATTAAAGGGAAGGGAGGAAGCTAAGAAGCAAGCAAACATATTCGATCACAATATAGAGGGAAAGATGATTAAAACAAAGGTGATAAGGGAAGTAAAATTCATTTACTATGTTTTTTTCTCAGATCCTTCAAATCATGCAACCTTTTTCAAGGTACTCTGTGTTTTTGTACATGCTATCTATTTTTTTCAACCTTCTGGTCTCAACACAAGAGTCATCTCTTCTGAAAAGTGTTCCTTGTCCCTACTCTCCACACCAAGCAGAGTCTGGATCTTTGTACACCTATGTGTTATACACATACCTGCCACCCACCAAATTGTAGTGTAATTGTCTCCTCTATTTTACTGAGGTTCTTATCAGTCCCCTGTGCCTATTAAACAAAATAGTGCACAGTAGTCACTGAAAAATGCTGAAATAACAGGAACTTGACAACAATTGCAAATAATGAGCATTTTAACAAATACAAGAGAACATTTTAACAAATTCAAAAGCACACTTAGATTACAAATTAAAAATGCATGCTATGTTTTCTTTATTTAAGAGAAACCGCCACACATTGCTTTGTATTTATATTTACTTATCAATGATATTTTGGAAAATTAAGAATGAAGAAGCAAATATATTTATGTTTATGGTAAAGGATCGGGCTGTAGGGTAAAATAAAGGTCTGAGAGAATTTCTCCTCAGCATCCAAATCTTTTATCACTAACTGGAATTCGGAGAAAGTTCAATTGAGCAGCCAGCCTCGAGGTGCCTGCATATGGGACAGTGTGTGTTTTTCTGAGTCCACTTAATTTGTAAGAGAGACATCCTCAAGAGTTCTGGATGCCTGAGTAGGCAAGCTGGCTGGCAGAAAATTCTTGGACCTCAAATAGTTCTCAAACCTAAGGTTTACCTAATTTTCATCGAGTACACCCTGTGACAATGCCCTGTGACAATGCCAGGGAGTATACAATGGCACGCTATTCAGTTTAATAAATTTAGCTAACTATTAAACATTAAATAACACACATTGGAACTAAGGAGTTTAAAACACAAGACAACTTGTTTCTTCTGGAGGCTGTAGGGAAGAATCTCTTTTCTTGCCTTTTCCAGTTTCTAAAGGCTGCCTGATTCCTTAGCTTTGTGACTTCCTGATCACTCTGACCTTGACAACTTTTGTTATGACTGTCTCGCCTCCCTCTTACAAGGATCCTTGTGAATAAACTGCCCTGTCTCCCCATAATTCAAGATAATCTTCCCATTCCAAAATTCTTAACTTAATCACACATGCAAAGTCCCTTGTGTCAAGTAAGATAACATATTCACAGTGTTTTTGTTTTTTTTTTTAAACGGGGTTGGGGAGAGGGGCATTGTCTACCACACCTACATTTCCTTTTTATAAAGAGGTATCCAATAACATTCCCTAGACTCAGGGCTGCCTGTAGCAACATCTGGAGCACATCCTCAAATACAATCAGAATGGTAACCTTTGGGGTCCTGGAATACAGGAGCCCTGCCCTGACCCTAACTGGCAATGAAAATCCCAAACTTTTTTTCTCCAAAGGCCCCTTTTACTATCCCTCCATATTCCAGACCCATTATACTACTCCTAGCTGATTAGAGCTTATGATATGCTTCAAATCATTGTACTAAACTAACTTATCCAAACCAGAGGAAATACACTTAATGACTTAGTCATTTTGTATAATCAATCTGAAGTAAATCGCAATTTGTTAGGCCACTGAAATAAAAATAATTCAGACTTTCAGTTGGTCACCACTAGATCAAACTGTTCATCAATGAAAGATACAGACTGGTCACTGCAAAGCTTAGTTTCCAAACATGAAATAACCTCTAGTGTTGACACATCTCTTTAAAATTCTCTATTCTCAAGTCAATTTGAAAAGTTAGGAATATTTATTTCAGATTCAATTTCTATCATTTTATCTATAAAGATATAATTTCTTATTTTCAGAGTCATTCCTGAACATTAAAACTATATTAAGTATGGATATAAGGGCAAGAATTCAATACAGAGTTTTGTTTTTAGCTGTATAAATAAAAATGCGTCTAAGTAAAAGAATACCCAAAACATTAGGAATAGAGGAAGAAACAGGGAAAAGATCCAAGCAACAGAACATAACAAAGAAGGAAACATTGAGAAAAACAGAAGAAATACACATATTGATATGCTAAACAGTGCTCTGCCCAAGAGGCTAAATTACTGGTTGCTAACTGTAGTTAATCTGCAGAAAAGACTTCGACTAAGCCTCCAGTATATTCATTAGTCCTGGATCACTTGAGCTTCACGGAGCTTATTTACTTATTTTTAGGATTAGCAACACAAATTATTTAACCAATGTATTGATTAAGGCCTGTTTTTATGCATATGTCTGGGAGCTTCAAATGTTGACTACGTGGGAAATACATTTTTACTGACATATTAACTAATTCTTCCAGTTTAACTGAATACCAAAATTTTTTAAAACTCCAAACACTAACAATTTTACTTTTTTAAAAACCTACTGTTTTTACACAAAACTAAAGTCATTGATCCCTTTCTGGAGGTGGAAGGAAACCCAGAAATGACATTCCTGACCTAATTGTGATAGAAATTATACAGCACTGGAAATGTGGGTTAGCATTTTATCATTTACAAATCTAGGTCAGGTCAGCATTTCCCAACTAGTTTCTACTTGTAAATTCATATGCACCACTATTATCTCTTAAAATGGAGAACGTGGAAATACAGGGACAAATGTAAGGTAATATGTGAATGTGCAAAGACACCCAACACCCCGTGTGCCCAAGATAAGTGACCACAGGTGACTGAAAAGATTTCTAATAACACACAGAAATAATAACATTTTCTTTTGCACCTCAACTCTGTTCTCCACTGGCAACATTAGTGGTCATTTGTGCCTATTTTCATCTCATTGTGATGGTACCTAGAGTGCATTTGCTATATTTGTGCTGCTTAATTTGAGCTATTTTATGGACACCTCACATCTAAATATGAAGCAACAAGAGTGTCACAGGTATTAACAAGAGAAAGTATACATATAACTATGATTAACAGACTTAAGAAGATGAAGATGTAAATGCTTCACATGTCCTTGATAAATGATTGATAAGAGAAACTATTCTGAAGGAAAAGTGCAAATTCTGCTATGAAAAAAGTACTCTGATCATGCAGTCAGGTAAGAAAGAATGACAAAATGGAAAAACCTGCAAAAATATCGAGTCAGCGTACTGGCTACTCATTAGAATCACCTAGAGCTTTTAAAAACAATCAATGCCCAGAAATTTGGACTGAATTGGGTGGGCATATAGTTTCTCAAAGTTCCCTGGGAGTTTTTACTTGCAGTCAAGGTTACAAGTCACTATGCTACAGAAGACCAGAATCTACTTCAGATACCTACCTAATTAGCCTGAGGTAGTAGTTTTCAAAGTGTAGTTTATGGAATTTTTCATGGGTTTATGCAGTCAAAACTACTTTTATAATGCTAAGAAAATACCTGCCTTTCTACTGTGATGCCATTTGTATTGATGGTGCAAAAGCAATAGTAGCTACAGAATTATCATCTTAACAAACTCTCTCCACCCTCAACCACTGAGGCATACAAACGCTGCTTTTCCTCTTGAATTTCCTGTGGAATTATCAGCATTGTTGTATAATAAAAAGGGCTCAAGATCTGGTGACAAACAGAGCTGTTAAGTTTAAATTTGAGCTTCACTATTTATCAGCAGTATGGTCTTGGGCAAGACACTTAAATCATTCTGCGCCTTTTTCTTCATGTGTACACTGTGGCCAATAACGCAAGTTTTCAATAAAGCTCTGTATGTAAAACACATGGCAGAGTAGGTGCTTAATCAATATTTCCTTGCAATCCAAACAATTATCTAAACTGGAGTTGTGCTTCACCACTCCTTACTAAGCACCATCAAAATGATTTTATTTATCTTTATCTTTCAAACCTAACTACTATTGTCAAGAGTTAAGGCATTCAATCATCTACTATCACTGTATTTGTTTCTAAACTAGTCTTCCAGATTTTAATCTTCTATGTAAATAGACCCTGCATTGTTACCAGTTGGTTTTCCAAAATGCACACCATTCTTTTCCCTGCTCTAAGTCTTTATCAGGTACACAAACATCATCAAAATATAAAGGCCTTGAAATGACTTCAAGATCTGGCCCCAATCTTTCTTGTCTCATCTCTCATCATTTCACTGCTTAACTTCTATTCCTGCCAGTCCCCAAGCAACTATTCAACTTCACGCACTTTGTGTCCATAACTACCATTTCCTTTATCTGTCTGAAGGATAGAAAATGCTTTCCCAGCTCTAGCTAATGATTCCTTCCCTAATCCCTACTCACTCCTTAATATACAGGTCAGAGTGTTACCTCTTTGGGGATGTCTCCCCAGCAGTTCTGAGCCACAATTACTCTTTCCTCTGTTTCTAACATATTTCCTATGTATCTCAGCTACAAGATGAGGGAAACTATCTCACACCCTTTCTCTGATATTTGATTTAACTATAAAATGGGGGCAATAGGTCCTACTTTGCACGGTTTATGAGCATTAAATGAATATATCTGTAAGTCACGTAACACATCAACAGAGGAAGAAATGAAGACAAACTTCCTCAGGTTGATCAAGCAAAGGCTGGGCACTGGGAATGATTCTAACCCTGTTTGGCTCAGTCTAAAGCCCATGTTCTTTCCACCACACATGTAGTCTCTCTACGTCCTAGCAGCTAACACATAAAATTTACTTATTTAATACTCTCCCCCACTGTACTGTAAAATCCTTTAAGACAATGAGCACGTTTTACATGACTTTGTATCCCCAGCCTCTCATTCATTTGAGTATCAACTCTGACACTGTGATGTAGAGATTAAAAGACGTAGTTTCTACTTAAGAGCTCTGCCTAGAGAAGGGAAGAATATAGGCAACACCTTACTGCTGTTTTCTATGCAAGAGAAACACTGGGGGTATATACGTGGAGTACAGATGTCCAAATAGATACCTAAAAGGAGTAGAAGTAAACAGAAGGTACAGGGAAGGCCTCTTGGGAAGAGACGAAATTAAAAGTATTAATTCATAAATGATATAATTATCAGACTGTTTATGCTTTGATAGTTGTAAATTATTATTGCTGATAAACATTTTATGGTCTGCAAATGCATTTTAAAAAATGGATTCATTAAAATGCAGTAATTCAGATTTAAGTCATTATCACGGGGCTACCTCACAAATATACCAAGTGTAGGTACAAACTCAGAAAGAAACCTCATTGTGTAGCTCTTCCAACTACAATGTACATTTTCTGAAATGTGGACAACTTAAGCTCACAGGAACAGGGCAGGAATGAAAAATTAACCACCGGGCAGTTGTTTCTATTTTCCCCCATGTCTGATTGACATGTTATATTTGAGAGCAACAAATCATTATGACATATTTTATCCTCAGTTATGTTGTTTTTATTAACAACAGCATGAGGACTTCTGGCATCTGGACATTAAAATAAGTTTGAGTTCTGGCTTCACTACCTACTAGGTGTATAACCCCCAAGCACGTCAGTCTCCTTGTGCCTGACTTCCATTGCCTGCAAACATATATTCAGTTTCGAGCCTGAAATAAGACAATGCTTATAAACTGATTTTTCAAATGCAGCCTGGCACATAGCAAGTGCTAATAAACGAGAGCTATTATAGTTAATTTGAAAAAACAAGTATGGCCAGATGATTCAAATACTAATAATCTTAAACACAGTATGTCTTGCTTCTAGATAGTACATAAGACAGTAAGGTGATGAAAAGAATAACCTATCTCTGACTGTACTATGAGCAAAATAACCCAACTTCAGCCTCGAAGAGCATATGCAAGAATTAAGAGTAACAGTCTCTCTACTCTTTTTGAATTGAAAAAGGAACCATATTTTCTAAGTTAAATAACCGCTCACTCATGACACAAGTGTATCCGTCCTATCATGTGGTAGGTGGAGAAAGAAGCTGGCCAAGGAAGGAATAACCCGGTAATAAACTGCCATCTCCTCTATAAATGGTAAACTTCTCCTGGGAAGACATTGTGACTTATGCCCCAGCTATACCCAAAGTAGCTGGCATAAAGCAAACAACAATTAATGAGTTTTCGATTAAATGTCTAAGGGTTTTGTGCTGTATGGGATTCTGCAGGAACTTCTGGGAACACAAGCTCAGCAACTTTTCACTGTAGAAGAGCTTTTTTGTCATGGTTGCTTTTGATACCATAATAAAAGGCATGCGTCTTTTCCCCATAAATATGCTCATAAACGCAAATCTGGCACATGGACCTCATACATTCACCGCAAGGCCTGGTGTAGAGGCTGTTAGCATTTACCGTAACAAAGGTGAAATGCCTGCAGACATAGCTTGGGAGCTTTTTGCTGTTACTACTGATTATTACATCTGTCCTCTGCCTATGCCGGCTTTATTTTTCTCAACCTGGAGACGTAAGCATTTTGCGAACTTTTGTGACGTATTTCAAGCTTTTCTAAAAGACCCAAACTATTAAAGGAATCTGCAATAAGACGAAGTAACACATAAAACCTTCTTAATGTGTGGAAGGGGAGGAAGGCCCGAGGCCAGACACACTCCAAGCACATTAAGCTCCTAGAAGAGAAGCCACCTCCGCAGACAACTCCAATCATTAAAATATAGCTCATAAAGTAAAGTAGCATCTCTAAAGTTGAGAGAATGGAGTTGGAGGAACCTAAAAGGCCACTAATTCAACATGTGAAAATTAAGGTGTAGCACTTGGGGTTTATTTGACAGCAGGGAAATAAAAACCTGGATCAGGCCCGCAGAGAGATAAGGCGCCGCAACATAACAAGCGCAAACCCGGGCAGCTCTAATGCCTCAAAATGACCACAAAGAGTCTAAGTAACTGATGGGTTAAACCAACCAGCGCACTTCTTCGAAACAAGTCAGGAAAGTGGCCTCGGCTTGTGAGGAGGGGTTCCGCGGCCCCGGGGTCTTTCTTGGGCTGCCGGCCCTGGTTCTCCCTGTTTGGACGTGGAGGAGCCACATGGCTCCCGGGCCTGTGCATCCTCCGAGGCCCGGGAAAATCAAGTTAGTGACAGGGTTCCCTAGCCGGGGACCCGGGATCGCCGCCCAACCCTCCAGCCCTTGTGCGGGCCCGCAGCCCCTTCACAAAGCTCAGCCGCGACCCCGAAGCCCCAGTTCTTACCATAGTGAGGCCGGCGAAACCCCAGCCACATCACCCTTCCGGGCCCTGGGCGGAAGAGGCGTGCAGTCCCGACTTGCCTTTCTCGCTCCTTCCGCGGTCTGGTTGGGTCTGTCAGGGTACCTCCTCCGGAGTCGCACGTCTCAGACTCTACGATAGGCTCCTCTCTACAGGAAAGGGCGGGGTGTAAATGACGTCATTCAGCCCCGCGGAAGTAAATGACACTCTCATTGGCTGCTGGATGTCTGCCTGTGGAGCGGGCCTTTTGGAGGAGACCGGAAGTGGAGTTACTGACAGGTAGGGTCCGGAAGTGGCGATTGCCTCGGTAGTCCAGTTCTTTTCTTTTTTAGCTTTGTAGAACTCCGCAGCGCGCAAATTTATTCCTGCTTGGATTCCCCCCCCACGATGTGTAAGCTTTTGGCCCTTCTGTTTATGGACTCTTTGGGAACACCTGGGTCCCCTGGGCTTACACGCAGGGCGTTCATCTCCTGGGCTCCCTTTTCAGTTTCTCCCTTTGCACCTGAGAGATTCTTTGGAATGTAAAGCGCCTTTGAAATGCCCTGTAAAGTTGTGGGATTAGGAGGACACTTGAATTCGGTGGGTTGTGTTGAGAAGGTGTTGGATCATTTCTCTAACATTGGCGTTTTGTAAATGGGTTCCATCTGGGGCTGAAACGTACTAGGCCCGTTGGGGTCAGGAAAGAACTTTCTGTGGTAACAAATGGAAAGGAACTGCGTTTCCTGAGTTCAGTAGTTGATTAGGTACTCCAGAGAAGGAGTCCAGCTGCAAGATCAATAACATGCCAACTTTTTCTTTTAATCAGTAGTATTATTCTTTAGCTTTCTCTAATTTTAATAATCCCATTAGATAAGGCTTTATTCCCCCCCACCCCGAGATTCTTTTTAAAATGTTATCAGTTTTTTAATGCTTTGACTTAAAGTGGGATAGAGAAAAAGAGGAAAGGAAACTCACATGAGGTGTTGATTTATGTGCTGTTCTTGGCCAAACTATGAGACCCTTCTATATTTAGGGCAACACAGTGATTAGAACATTTGGGTTTCTCCTGTGATTACATCGTTGGCCACAGCCCAACACGTTTTCTTTTCTTTTCTTTTTTTAACCATAACTAACTTTACTTTTGAATCTATTGAATTGTGAAGAGTTGGTCCAAACACAAATTTAGCAAATATTTAACTGAGCTTTATTCAAGGGATCATGAGAGTGCAGCAGAGGAATAAAGATGGCCTGTTCCTTCCAGAAATTTAATGGGCATGGGAAAGAGGGGAATAAGAAATGTATAAAAACGTACTGTACCCTCCTCCTATCAAAAAACAAGCCATAATGCTCTGGCTTGTGATTGCTTTAGAGTATATCTTGCAAGTCTTGCCATTCAAATTAAATAACCTTGGCTTAGTTATGGAAATTATGTTGTGCAACTCATCAAGCTTGGCTTCTAAAGTAGTAACTGTGTCTGCAGACGTTTTGCTTTCATGTGAAGATTGTCTTCATCTTTAGGAACGCTTAGGGTAATATGTAATACCTGAAGTGCACCAGGAAACTGAAGTTGTTAGAGATCACAATTGATGTACTATATTTATGGATTTGAATTAATTTTAGGCCATGGGCTCTTATGTACTTCAGCTTCAAAACAGGAAAGAACAATGTCAGTTATTTTAAAGTTACCCATAGAGGAGCCCAAATAGCAATAGATAAGGTTGAACATACATAAATGTGTAGTTTGTTTTTCATGTATCACAGCAAACGAAGTTAATCTGATGTGTGGCAAGATCTCTACTGGCGGTGGTAATTGAGCTATATGGTCATTAAGCACATGAACTCCCTGCTCTTGGTTTTCACTGCCAGTGAACTAATGTAAGTACTATCTTACACTGCTGTTTCAAAAGTCTACTTTCCATAGCTGTGCTGTGGATTCTCATTTCAAACTATCTTGGATCATTTTCTTACTTACTAAAAATGAAATCTGACTCTATCATTTCCTTCTTCAAAAATTATTGTCTCTCCTGCATCCAGAAGAGTATTTTTAACTTTGGTTTCATGGGTTCAGTAGGATTGTATGCAAAAATAGTATGTATTTATGTTTTTTTGTGGAGAGAATGCATAGGCTTCCCCAGTATTGTAAGGATTAAATGAGTTATTACAAGTAAGTCATCTAGCCAGGTATTGGACATACACTAAGCACTCAGTAAGGGTTGCCTGTTGTGTGCCTGGCTTGCTTTCTTCACTAAATTAAAAACTCTTTGAAGGGAGGGATAATGGTGGAGGGCTGATTGACTTGCATGTTAGGCACTCAATAAAAGGTTTTTTAAATTAATGGTTTTTAAAATTAAATTGGTATCACTTTTATACCACCAGACCACTTTCTTCCCTCTTCTCTTTTTACTTTGTGTCTAGTATTGATAGCATTGATTATTTCCTTTTATCTGACTTCCTTTTTTTCCCTCATTCAATGATATTCACATATATTAAAAGACAATGGTTTTACTTAACTCGTTTTCTTTGATCCTCAACTAGTCTCCATAGACTGAGGTTGAAGTTCTTTGTTACCTAGTGTTCGTCTTTGTCCTTTTTTTCCTCCCTCTTTTTTTTTTTTTTTTTGTGGTACGTGGGCCTCTCACTGTTGTGGCCCCTCCAGTTGTGGAGCGCAGGCTCAGCGGCCATGGCTCATGGGCCTAGCCCCTCCACGGCATGTGGGATCTTCCCAGACCGGGACACGGGTTCGTGTCCCCTGCATCGGCAGGCGAACTCTCAACCACTGCACCACCAGGAAGGCCTTCCCTCTTTTTAAATTCTCTTTCCCCATGGCTCTTAGATTAAGACCCATAAAATTTTGATTGACCTGCATGTTCTTTCTTTCACCTTAAGAAATGCTTCTTTTAACTTTTCTCTACTTCCAACCCCATTTATTTGCTCCTCTGAGCAAAAATCCTTTAAGGAGTTTCTATGCTCCAAGTCCCAATTTCCCTTCTACTGTTCTTTCTTGAGATCCCTTCAACATGGCTATTGCTCCCCCAAATGCTCTTGTTAGTGTCAGCAGTCAGTCTGAAACTGTGAATTGTTCATTTCCATATATCATTGCTATTTCTTGTCTCCAAGCCTTTGCTCGTGCAGCTTCTTCTGCCTGGAATGTGTTTCCTTATCTTTTTCCTTCCACTCCTAAACCTTTTCCACCTTTTAAGATTTACATCAGATATAACTCAAGGAAGCCTCCCCTGAAATTTCAGGCAGGTTAACGTGCTACTTTTCAGATGAGCTCCCACCCTGCCTCTGCACTTTACAAGCTTGTATAATAATTCTCTTTGGGTGTTTCTATCTCACCAGAGAGCTGGGGATATGTCTTACTCATCTTTGAGATATGAAAGCGTGGTACATAGGATGTAGTCAGTGAACGTTTTAATGCATTGATGGCATGCCCAAAGTCACTCAGCTACGAAGCCCTAGAGTTTTGATTTCAATCTGAGTCTTCTGAGTATAAAATCAGTGCTTTATTTGCAATACCTTGTTTTCAAGAAAGAAGGTGGCTATCTTCAAGCTAGTTCTTTTTGTACTAGTAGGAGGTAATTAATGCATTTTATAGCCCTGGGCAGTTTGTTCCTTGTCCTTTGTGAAGCTGATGAGAAAGTGAGTTGTGTCTTTTTCTAAAACACTGGCAGAAATCCGTGAACAGAGGGTTATTATAGTCAGCAAATTTTTTTTTTTTTTTTCCGCGGTACGCGGGCCTCTCACTGTTGTGGCATCTCCCGTTGCGGAGCACAGGCTCCAGACGCGCAGGCTCAGCGGCCGTGGCTCACGGGCCTAGCCGCTCCGCGGCATGTGAGGTCTTCCCGGACCGGGACACGAACCCATGTCCCCTGCATCGGCAGGCGGACTCTCAACCACTGCGCCACGAGGGAAGCCCAGCAAATTTTTAATATTGATAAAATTGGGCTCTTTCTAGAAGAAAAACACCACTGAGACTTTCGTTGCCAAAAGAAAAAATCTGTGTGAGAATTCCTAACTGTTGATGAGGCATTCATGCTTTTACTAGATGCCAGTATTGCCAATAGCTTTAAATTAAACTTTTGCTTTTGTGCTATTGGGAAATCCCAGGGTATTTACAAGGTAGTGCACAGATTTTCTCCCAATGATGGAAATTTGCTCTTAAGATTGAGTTAATGATGGTTAGTTTGTTAACATGATTTCTGATACTTGGCACAAAAGTTAGGTACACTAATTTTGCATATAAAACACTGTTTAATTCTAGATAATGAGCCAGACTTTCCAACTACCTTTTATGGCAGGCATTCTGGATTCAAACTTCTCTCTGAATCTCATCATCATTGTTGCAGTCTGTAAACCAATCTTTTATAAATTTGTCTAGCTTTTAGGACTAACAAAAAAGGAAATAATTTAATTCTATAAATGCTGAAAAGGCTTCGGCAGCTTTCACCCTTAGCAATGGGGTTGAAAATGATGATTAGGCTTGGAATTGCTGCAGTCAAAAACAAGTATTACTTGGAGTACACTCCTGAATTTGTGCCTTGTTTCTTTGAGCTTTACTAACCCTGCAGAAGTGACCAAAATGTTGAAATAAGCTAGGAGTTCAATCTGGTCTTTGTGTGAGAGGATGCTATTAGCTTACTTGTAATTTTGTCTGAACAGTTAGTGAGAATTTTATTGAATAAAGAAAGATCTTGCTCAGTTGGAACAGAAACAAGTGGCTGCCAAGAAATAAGATGCAGCCATTGTTGAAGAGGCTCATCAAAGTGTCCTGACAGTATAAATATTGACATGCTGAGATATGTCAATATTTACCATAGAATTTGGAAGTTGCCAAGTTCCTGTTTAAGAAATGTGACACTAGCATTGAACACAGTATATCAATAAATAAGGAGCATGTCCAAATGAACAGCTGCTCAGAGAAAATCTCAGAGAAAATAGGATAACATCTGTCTAAACTTTAGGGCACTTCAAAAGTTAAATTTAAAAAATTTATTGATGCTTCTTTGATAATTTGTAGGTAGATACATGTATAATATAGTATATTAATATAGTTCTATATGTAGGTTTAACAAGTGTTTTTTTAAAAATTACAGCATGGTTGCAATTTATAACTTTGTAAATTAGTGGTGCTGTGATACTCATCTCTAAAATGAATAAAAAAAAATCTTGCCATAATATTGTGTTTAGGAACCAACCTCTTCATTTGAAGCATTATTCTTACAGAAACTGGCTCGTCACGCCTTAGGTATTACTTTTGGGAACAGAAAGTTTGTGCTCTGAGAATTTAGCAATAGAGAAAACATGAGCTTCTGAAGTTTAACTGTAATGAAGAAATTTGTCCTGGTTATTATCTGAAAACTATGTCTCAGAAGAAAATCTGTAGGGTAATGAGCAAGTAAACTCAGTATGTTTGATTGAGTATCACAGGTCACTGCTGTTAATTCCCATATGAATATCACTGTAATATAACAGAGCACTCGGTGAAAGATAGATGCTTGAAACCTTTATATCAAGTCATTGGAACCACACAAACAATGTTACATCTATTTTGCAGACTTTTAGAAGGTTAAACTTAACATTCTTAGAATAATAATAGTCCAAGCAGTCCTAGAAGAGCATAAACCATGGGTATTGGAACTGGTCCTCTCATTGCTTCTCTTTTCTGATAGCAAAGATTGATGGCTTTTGTACAGTAATCTAATCATGTTACCATATTGTAATGTTATGTTTATATTGTGAACAGTGAATCCAAAGTACAATTGAGGTCATGTATTCTTGCAGAAGCTACATTTGTTTCTATAAATAACTTGATAAACATGAAGAAACAGCTTTACTTAGAGGTTCATAAAAGGCTTTTGATCTAATTTCAGTGCATTAAAGACAGAAGCAAAAACACAATTTTAAAATTTAAATTGATTGGATCCCTCTTTTGGGGAGGCTTTGCCAATATTTTGAGGTAAGATGTTGAGTTTTAAGGAGAAAACATTAGAATATTAATTAGTGATTTTTAAAACTTGGGAAACATTTTTTGCCCTGTAACCAAGACTTGAACCTTTGTTTTGAATAGACATATTATGATTTTTTTTTCTAGAATCATTAGCGCCTTATGCAAAATATTTACCAGTTGTCTTCTTGAACCACCTGTTTACTGGTTATTTCTTATGTAGTGACAACAAAGTCCCAGTGTTTTTGAAATGCCATGTGTTTTGGATTTGATAAGAATGGAAGCATATAAAGCTGAAAATGTAAAACTTCCTGTTTGGTATTGAATATTATGTTTAATAGAGTGTTTCCCGAAGTGTGTACTTATACCACTGATGGAGTATATACATTTGCTTACTTACAACTGTTTTGCACGTACTTTGAGATAATTCACATAACCAATGAATGACAATGAAGATTTGTCCTGAAATATGCCTGATTCCAAAGACTGACACAGGTAGCTTAAGGAAAAAGGAATTTCTTGGCCTCACACCTAAAACATTCACAGTTAGATCTAGATTCTGGTGATGCTGAAATCAGATCTGACCACCCCTCAGTTCTACTTTCTGCTCTCTTGGTTTTGTTCCCAACAGCTCCAGTCTTACAGCATCATAACACCAAATCCAGTAGAGAAGAGTATCTATCCTTTATATGCAAATAAAAGTCCTGAAATTGAGCCTTACTGGCCTTAGTTGTCCTAACTTGAATCACGTGCTCATCTTTGAATCAGTTACTGGGGATTAAAATGTAATGTTGGTTTAGCCCGGGTCTGTGTTCTGCTGGAACTTGGGGCCAAAAGTCAGCTTGCTCATAGCCTGTGGATAAGAATAGCAGATGTGAGGGGGGTCACTCGAAGTTTTATTGCTACCAGTAGGGAGTCTGTATTGGGTAACAAAAATCAACAAATTCTCTCTAAATGTTGGGTGAATGAACACTTTTAACCTGAATTGTGGTGGGGCATGGACCAAGACACTGATGGCATTCTCTGACCAATGTTTAGTGACAGCTAATAATACAGAACTCTTCAGTTGAGAATGGAGGAGGAAAAGTATAAACTAGAGTCATTCAAATTGGTACAGATTAAATGAATTCAGCCATTTAAGTTGGAATCGTTTATTGATTACGAGCCAGGAACTATAATAGGTATTTGACTTATATTGTTTAGATAAAAAAATCAAAGATGTCATGAGTCTAATGATGTGCCATAGGATGGGAAATTTTGGAAAGTTTCAGTACAATTATTACTTCTGGTTTCTTTATTGTGGATATTCTGTGCAATCTTGGAATATATTTATGATTCATATTGAATATTTTGTTCAATTAAAATTTTTTACACATTTTGGCCTTAAGACCAAATTACTATTTTTTAAAATATTTGTTTATTTTATTTTATTATTTATTTTCTTTTTATTTTTTGGCTGCGTTGGGTCTTAATTGCGGCACGCGGGATCTTCGTTGAGGCACGCAGGATCTTTTTCGTTGTGGCGTGCGGGCTTTCTCTCTGGTTGTGGTGCATGGGCTCCAGAGTGCATGGGCTCTGTAGTTTGCTGCACGCGGGCTCGGGCTCTAGTTGAGGCGTGCGAGCTCAGTAGTTGTGGTGTATGGCCTTAGTTACCCTGCGGCATGCGGCATCTTAGTTTCCCGACCAGGGATCGAACTCACGTCTCCTGCATTGGAAAGCAGATTCTTTACCACTGGACCACCAGGGAAGTCCAAAGACCAAATTATTAATGTATAGCCGATAAATATTGAAATAATTTAGGTATTTTTATTATCAGCTTTTCAGTTGATTATGCAAAACAGGTTTTTTATCCTTAGTATCTTTGATTCATTATTGTATAATAAAATTCAACAATGCATTATGCACTAGTATCCCTAGTGTAATGTTTATCAGATAGGAGTATTTACTAGGACCAATAATGAGTTCCATAATTCTTTAGATAGGCTCCTAAATTTTGAAGTATTAAATTATATATGTAAGAATAAATTTCTAATAGATGACTTTTTCTTTTTTACAGAAGTACCCTATACAAACAATTATCCTGATGGTCAAAGAACACTTTTTTGAAAACACTTTTCTTTTTCCCTCTTTTTCTTTTATTTTATAACATCTTTATTGGAGTATAATTGCTTTACAATGGTGTGTTAGTTTCTGATTTATAAGAAAGTGAATCAATTATATATATACATATGTTCCCATATCTCTTTCCTCTTGCATCTCCCTCCCTCCCACCCTCCCTATCCCACCCCTCTAGGTGGTCACAAAGCACCGAGCTGATCTCTTTGTGCTATGTGGCTGCTTCCTACTAGCTATCTATTTTATGTTTGGTAGTGTATATATGTCCATGCCACTCTCTCACTTTGTCCCAGCTTACCAATTTTCTTTTTATACATTTTATTATGGAAAATTTCAAACATATGTAACAGTAGAGAGAATAATGGGTTCCTATTATCTAGCACAACAATTATCAACTCATGGCCCATCTCATTTCATTTATATCTTACTCAAACTTCACTCTTCTTTTCTAAATTATTTTTAAACAATCCCTGACATCATATCACCTGTAAATATTCTAACATGTATCTTTAAAAAGTAAGGACATTGTAGAAAACATAACCACAATTCTATTAACATAGCTTAAAAAATTAACAGTAATTCCCTAGTACTACCAAGTACCTAATCTGTCTTCAAATTCCTCAAATTACTACTTCATAAATTTTAATAGTTTGTTGGTTGAGTCAAGATTTAAATAAGATCTTTAAATTGCAGTTGCTTGTGGCTTTTAAGTCTCTTTTAACTTAAATAGTCCAACCCTCCTCTCCCTTTTGCACTGAAGTTTATTTGTTGAAAAAACTGTCAGTTGCCCCATGAAGTGTCCCACTGTTTAGATTTTGCTGATTGCATCCCTTTAGTGCCATTTAACATGTTCCTTCATCCCTTGTGTTTCCTATAAATCGGAGGTTTGATCTGATTCTGTTGAATTGGTTTTTTTTTTTTAGCATGAATATATCATAGGTAATCCTATGTAGAGGTTTATGGCTTTTACCAAGGCAACCAATGGGCTATGAGTTCTTTTTTGTATTGGTTAAGCCAGGGGGTTATGAATTCTTTTCTATTTATATCTCAAAATTTGGCTTTAAGACAGAATTTGTATTAGGAAATAAAAGAAGTCAGAATGTGGGGAAAGGGAAGAGGAATACTTATATATATAGATATGTTTACTGGCCATAAATTTGTCATTACCCTAGTAACTCTTCACTTCTCTAATTTTAAAACAAGTGATGTTAGGAGTTCCTGTCTTGAACCATATAGACTCAAAGAATGTTTTTCTTTAGAATTTCATGAGTTCTCATTAGTAGAAGAAGGATTGGCTCTATACTTTGAAAATTCTGTTTGTGGTTAGAATAATCTAAAATAAGGCAGTTGTTTGTAGAGAAGGTATAGTAAAGTTGTATAAAGAACTTTCCCTCTACTATTTGAAGTCTGTACCTGGGTTATTTTGGGTTATACATCGGGTCATGATTTAGATTTGTGTTAATACATTGTGATACTTTGTTCATAGGTTAAGGAAAAGCAATTCAGTACCTCGATAGTATAAAATGAGAAAATTCAGAGAGAGGCTGAGAGCTAAGAAGTAGAGTTAAATATGAGACTCATAAAGAGGCTGTCTAGGGTTGAGACACTTTTAAGGCAGTGTGTTGGATAGACCTAGTTTTGAATACACTTCTATCTTTACTACACCTGCTGAATTTCAGTTTTCTTGTTTTTAGAATGGTTCTGAAGATTAAAACAATATATGTAAAATTCTCAGCACAGTTCATGACATATGCTTAGTTCATTTTTGTTCCACTCCCTCACTGACAACCATATACCTTGAGTTTTTAGGATAAATTAATGACTTAATAAAGCGCTATCTGTATCGTACATTTTAATTAGCTATATATGTACCTTAATTTTTCTGTGTTTACCTAGTTGTTTTTGTTCTCAGATTATTACCACCTTCTTTTTCATTTTGTCCTGAGTCTAAGAACCTCCTTAGATATTAAACCAGATATACCTGAACTGAATGTTTTCATCTAACTCTCTAACCATGATCTTCATGTCCTAGAATAGTCTAACTTGATTGAATCTTATTGGCCATCAGTTAAATAGATATCTCTATTACAGATAATTTCCAAACAAGGTTTAACCAAAAATTAGGCATTTCCAAATAACAGCAGTTCTGTAAAATTGGTCATGGTCATCATTTGTCTGTGTTTTCTGAGCAAGCAAGATACCATACTAAAAGACACAAAAAATTTAATATGATTTTGTTTTTGAAAATTTGATCATTTATTTTGATGTACATCTTTATTTAGTTTGGAGCTAGGTCCCTTTTTAAAATCAAAAGCATTTATATCAGTGGGCATCTTCGTGGATATTTTCTGTTATGTTTCATTGGACATTCTTGTATCTTGGCCAAAGAGGAGTATTCATGCAGGAAGAAATGAATTTACTAATATGTGTTTCACTTGTCAATTAAAGATAATTTTCAAGGCATTGGATTACATTGTTGTTGTTTTTAGTGAATCTGCTAGTTTATTATTGGAATTTTATTTTATAAACATTGGATTCCTCATATGGACATATTCTTAATATCTCTTGTTTTTGTTTATTCTGGGCCTGTAATTTTTTTTTTTTACATTATAAAATGTAGCAACTTCATATATCATCTTCCATGTATTTAAGGTATCTCTTCCTTACTTTTTTATTATTACTTTAGTTCCCATCTAGCAAAATTATATACTACCTTGTATTTTAGTTATAATTTTGTAGAACTCTATTTTATCGTGTTCTTGTAACTGGATTAAAAGCTTCTGAGGGAAGGCATCATTCCTTTTTTTTTTTTTTTTTTTAATCTGCTGGAGTTCTTATTTGGCTTCCTCAGTGAGTGTTTGACTGGTAATGGAATGGACTTTTTTTAACTGGCTTCCCTCAAATTGATGTCAGTTCATTATTTCAATTTATGGAAAAGTTTTGGTTTTGTTCTATGTACTAAGTGACTCTGAAACTAACTTTGAATGGCTTTTCAGATCAGCTTTTTAAATTCTTCATTGCAAAATTAAACTTCTCTTCCACAAAGTAGCTTCATTTGTTACTATTTTATTAATTCTTTGGGAAAAGTGTTTGTTTAAAAAATAATTATTTCTTTTATTTTCTAAAGAATGTGATATTTCCAACTTCTTCCTAATGAGAAAAATCATCACTGATGACTCTGTAGTTTGAATTTTGTTGATGACTTTCATTGTTTTATAGGATGAACATCTCTGATTCAGTGCTATTTCAGAATCTTTTTAGGATTTAGTTTCAAAATTGATGTTTTGTTGTAGTCAGAAAAAGACAATGGATTGATTAATCTTTCTGATTAATATGGTAATGCAAAGAGGCTCTTTCTTAGCTATGTGACCTTATTTTTTTGCTGCCTGCTACAGATATTGGCTGCCAGACACTGTCATTCCACACTGTAGGAGCACAGCCTCCAAAATTCTGATACCTTAATAACAAATGACTTTTAATCTAGGTCAACTTCATTGCTTGCTTTATTCAAATGTTGTAGAGGTCAAACCATAGGAAGTCAGCAGAGTGGTACTAGAATTCTGAAGCTATCAAAATTCCATTTCAGAGTCAGAAGCTATATACTCTAAACTCACTGTTGAGTGATTCAATGGGCATAATTCAGCTCAGGCCCTCTTCCATCGGGAGGAAGAGCTGGAAGAATCTCTCTGAACATGATGATCCTGATATCTTCCCTATATTAGACCTTCTTTCTTTTTTCTCCAGTTGGGGAATAAGATGATTGACAGCTGGGATCCTTGGAGGCTGATCATAACTGCTTTCAATGCTTCTGGACCTTGAAAGGATGGATAGATATTCACAGGTATAGACTAGAGGTAGATATTTTAGGAGAGGGAATAGCATAAGCAAAAGGGCAGTTGCAAGGGTGGATTCAGAATTCCTACTCAGCCTTTAGGTCTTAGATCTCATTTCCTCTAGAAAGCTTCCCATGACTGGCAGTCTGGGTGTGTCTGATCTGGGTTCCCCTGTTGCCTCTTACTACCTCTTTATGGCTCTTAACCTCAATGTTTTGTAACATGTGTTTATTTGACTTTCTATTCATGAGAGTATAAATGTTCTGAGGTCAGGGGATATGGCTATTTTATTCATAGGTCTATTCCCAGCACCTAGCATAGTACCTGTTGTCTGGCAGGATCTAAATAAATATTTATGCATGACTTGTCATATTTCAAAAGTCACTTATTTTGTGAGAGGCCAATCTGGGCCTCTTTATCCAGTGACATTAGAAAAGACCAGATTTCTCAGGTAAAGTTTCCCTATTCCAAGAGCTTGGGGACAAAAGACTTGATTTCCGATTTAGTAGAGGATATACACCAATAGCCTTAAATAAAGCTGGACTAAGGCTATTTTGTTTGGCACATTAGGGTGTTTTCCAGCACCAATAACCAATTCTCCAGTTCTCCAATACCAACTAGGTGTCCAAAAATTCAATTTAATTCTTACACTGCCTACCTGGAGTTAGTGTCAGTTTTCATAGGTTAAAGGGTTCAGTCCCACAAGACTGCTTTCACTTCAGATGCCAGTTGCAAGTCCCGGGTCATCCATACTTCTGACCTGCCATAAATTGGGGGTTCCCATGACCATCTCCTCAGGTTTGATAATTTACTAGAATGGCTTACAGAACTCAGGAAAACACTAAAACACTTTACTTTTATTTACTGGTTCAGTAAAAAAGATACGACTGAGGAACAGCTGGAAGAGATGCATAGGACAAGGTATAGGTTAGGGTGCAGAGCTTCAGTGCATTGACTGGGCAAGCCGCTCTCCCAGTACTTTGATATGTTCACCAACCCAGAAGCACCCCTCCCCCAATTTCTTTGTTCCAGAGTTTTAATAGAGCTCAATCTCCAGCTCCACACCCCTCTCTGGAGTTGAGGTGGGGGTGAGGCTGAAAGTGCCAACCCTTTAATCTTTTGGCCTTTCTGGTGACCAGCCACATCCTGAGGCTATCTAGTGACCCCACCCTAAGTCAACTCATTAGCATAAGCACTGGTATGATTGAAAGGGGCTCTTCATGAAAAACAAAAGACACTCCTGGTGTTAGGACTTGTACTCTTCTAAATTGTACAAGGCTTGATTTAAATTTTAGGGGTACAAAGTTTCAATTCAATTTGAGAATGCATCACATAAGGGGACTCAGAATTGAATCTTTTCTTTGATCTTGGAATCTCCTCCCACTAGAGTTATCCACAATATGTTCAGGGATGTGCTTGAAAATGCTCAGACTCAGCAATTACAGCATGGGAGATAAGTATGTAATTATTCATCCAGTTAGGTATGTTAAGTAATCATGTGCCATTTATAACTTAGTATTATTTGAACCATGTGAAATTGCCATTTTTTTATAGGTTAAAAAATGTGCAATTTCATATGGTTCCTAATATTTTTGTTTGGCTGAATTAGGTAGGGTCACCAATTGAGGATATGTTGTAGGTTTTTTTTTCAGGGTTAACTCTCATTTGTACCCCAGTCTTACCATTCATCCCCTTGTTTGCCATTAGAAAATAGGCAGATAAATGGGTGTAGTTTTAAGTAAATGGTGGATTTGTGAGTGGGGGAAACGTATAGTACAAGTCTTGTTTCTTTTCCATGCAAGTGCTTTTAGTTACATTTCAGTTCTGAGCAGCACATTTTTCTAGTAGAAAAGGCTTGAATCTTTTGATCTTTTTGATCAGGCCACCCAAGATGTCTATTCTCTTGATTTGTACGTCCCCTGCTTAACCAGTGCCTGCTTCACCTACACCCTCCTCACAGGACTAACCTTCTTACATACGTGCCCCTGCCCCAGCTAGTGATTGTTTACATCAAGGGGCAGTGAGGGGCCAGTGCCCCTCTGCTAGTTTCCCTGGTAGTTGAGGAGCCCACCTGATGTCAGTTTCCCCTATAACTGGGAACCTCTCCCTTCCCACCCCCCTGGAGCGAAGCCTGCCATCACATCCTACCTGCTGTCTGCCACACTTGGTGAGGTGTTGCTCCAGGATCTTGCTTCAGACATGTAAGCTCCCCTTATACATTAAACCACTCATGTCTCTGTTACTGACTCCAGGCTCTTTCTTCGGTCTTGAAGCTGGGCAAGTACAGGCCTTGCAGGCCTGCATGGTGTAGCCCAACAACTGTGTGTAAGCTTAACTGATGGTGTTTCATAGGAACCTCTTCACTCTTTCTGAAATTAAAATATGAGAGAGGGTCAAAGTTTTGAGGCTTAAGAAATCATAATTGTTAAATTCTTAATGAAAAAATACTGTTGCTTAAGCTAATACTATATTTGAGGTACTATCTTACTTCTTCATTTCTGTTAAGTGTCTTTCTCATATGAAACTGCAATCAGAATGGAAGTATTGTTGTGAACATTTAGAAAGTTTCCAAAATGTTAAGTATACTCTCATTCTTTCTGCCAAGGTTGTTTGTAATCAGGAGTGTCCATTTGATGAATATAAAGGAAATCATAGTCTTGGAACTTTGAGTCCAATTCTAGGTGTTAGATTTTATGTGGGAAATTTATTCAGGCCATTTTATTGTTTTTTAATACTCACTTCATTGGGTAAGAGAAAAGAAAGGAGAGGAAGTGGAATTTGAATGAATCACTGAAACTAATGATTATTAATGGTGTTTGTAAAAGATAAGCAGAGGAAATGAACAGTAATATATTTGGAATGCCAGCAGCTGGCATTCCATACTCATAAGAGATAATTGAGAATAGTCTGTAACCATGGCAAAGATACTTTAGGTTTAGACTTATTTTATTGTTCTAATGCTTTATTCCTGAAGCATCAGATTGTTTATTTAATGTCTTCCTTGAATATCAGCTGTATATTACAAGTGTTTGAACAAGATTATACCAACAGTCTTAATTATATTTTGCTCTTACTTAGGTTAACCAACCATCCTAGTTTGCCTGGGGTTGTTGAGAGATTTCCTAGGACATGGGACTTTCAGTGTTAAAACCGGGAAAATCTCAGGCAAGCCTGGACAGATGGTCACCTTACTTTCATTTCAAATTTAATCGAATGGAGAAAATCCTGACATAATTAGAAAGGTATTTAAGAATCCTGTAAATTCTTTACCCTTAAAGTTTAGAAAATTCTAACTTGAAAACATTATTTCAGGAAAGCATTTCTTCTATAGAAGGTTAGTTTTGTTTTAATTGCTTTGGAAATTTAAAGGTAAATTGATTTTGTGGTCATTTTTCAAAAAGACCTTAATTTACCCTTTGGTCACATAGATAACCAGCAAATCGACATGCTATTAATAATGAAAATGCTAGGAATAAATTATTAATTAAAAAATACTCAGTGTGGGAATTCTGATAAGATAAACAGGAATTGTCACTGCTTTTAAAGAAGTTCTGAACAAATAAAATAGTCTTCTTTTCTGAAATTGTTACGTGATGTTTGTCTTTAAGTAGCCCAGTCAGTGGCTGTTGTATAAACCTTTCTTTCCTTTTTATATATCCTTGAATTTTTGTAACATGATAAACTTTAAAAAAATTTATCACCACACTTTTGGTTTACAATTTATATTTTTTTCTTTTCCTCATTTTTAAAAAAAGGAAGGTCAAACAAAATAATGTGATCAGGAATCTAATTACAGACTATTAACAGCATGTGCTGTGTGCTAATCTTTATTCTGAACTCACTTTAGTTATCAGCCTACTTTTCTCAACAAGGGGGCACTTAAGTTAATTGCTTCATTAGAAACATGCTTTTAGCCCTTTCTGATCCATAAGTAGGACTCCTTGGCAGAGCTGCAGAAGTTTGAACACCTGCAGCCCAAGCAGCTTGAAAGGAAGCCATAACTCACTATAAAGGAAAATAAAAGAAGCTCAAGTTCAAAATGGTGTTATCAATGATACAGTGTTGTCACTAACTTGAGCTGACCTAAGAGAATTGGCTTCTGCATTGCTTATCAGCATCCAAAAGGGCATACAAAATTCTTTGTAAACTAATCTAAAAAGTGTCTTGTTTATTCAAAAGCAACTGTGAATGGTATTTGTTCAGAGTCTAGATCACATCAGCCAACAACTTATTTCTCTTCTAAGAGAGAAGCCAAGTATCAAAGACACAAAGTACTAAAGATAAGCTTCTCAATTCTCAACTGTTCTGAGCTCTCAATAAAGCTACTGATGTACAAATTGGGGTGGGACCCAACTGTTTCCACCTGCAGGCTTGTCTTAGATCCTTGGCTCTGGCTGGGAGAGGTGCTGATACTAGTCTGACCTTTAGTGCCCTTAGAAAACAAAACACAGGCTTTCTTATGGCCCTAATCAATCATTCCTTCTGAAAATTCCATCCCCTTTCTTCAAGTACTAGTCTTGGGGCAAAAAACCCATGGCTGACTATTCCCATTTACAGTGCTGGTGAAAGCAAAGAGATCCTTGATTCGCTCTTACGGAATCTTAAAAGACATTACAAGTCATCCTTTTTCCTGTTTCTATGGTGGAGTCTTAGATGTTTTGTATTTGATATTTAATGAGAGGGTGACCTCAGTAAGTAAAAGAATGAAGTGCTTTCAAAACTGGTTCAAATAGTATATTATCAGGAAATTAAGACTCAGTTGATATAAAAAAAACATTTATAAGGCTATTGAGGCATAAAATACTTATAGGATACTGAGTTGTCACATTTGAGCTATTAATATGTTAAGTCCCTAAGCGTGGCCCACAGGTAGCATCCAAAATTTCAAATCTGAGTTAACTAGAATAGAATCTTTAAAATAAAATCGTTTAGTTTCTGTGATGAGTATCTAGAGTTAATCAGAAAATTGGAAAATATTTGAAACATGAATAATTCAAAGATGTTAGAACTAATCTGACCCCTAAATGTCTTTTTTAACATTATTATGATTAAAGCCTTTTATATCATTGTGAAAGTAGGATTTACTGATAGGCATCTGGAATATTGAATTTCAAATTAACTTGTTTCTATAATTAGAAATTTGTCACTTGTTTCAAACGTGCTAAGAAATAACAGTGAAACCAATTGCTGTTTTAGAGTAATTCTAAGTTTCATTAATGCTAAAAATAGCCAGGGTTCTTCCGCCACATTTAAGAAAAAATAATCTGTGTAAGTGTGTGTGTATCTTTGTGTGTGCATATAAATTCTATACAGGCAAAAAACTTCATCAGTAGTTTCCATTACCTTCTTCCCTCCCAGAATTGTGGTTTTGGGCCCATTAGAATTATGTAAGCCTCTAAGTATGTCTTTTTCAATGATTGGCATAGAAAAACAGTAACACATATTTTCCAGTAATTTTCGAATTTAAGAATTGCAGACCATGTGGATAATTTACTGCATGTTAAGTGTATTGACTAATTGATCTAAAGAAAATATTTACAAGTGGATGAAGCATTTCAGAATTAAGTACATCTAGGCAAAGAAGACCTCAATGTAGGAAAAATTTTTGATTAAGTGAAATATTTAAAAATAATTATATTTTTTCAGTAATTATGATGTAAAATCTACAAATTTCATATTTAAAAACTATTAATATAATTGATGTGGCTACAAGTATGGTTATTTTATAACTGTCTTTTTCTTCTGGGAAGAAGAATAATTTTCTGAGTAAACGTTAGGTAGATATTAGAATTATTGCTAACTTACCAATTTAGAGGTATCTTACACTGTTTTTTTTTTTTGGAATTTTGGAATTTTATTTTATTTATTTTTTTATACAGCAGGTTCTTATTAGTTGTCCATTTTATACATTTTAGTGTATACATGTCAGTCCCAATCTGCCAGTTCATCACACCCCCACCCCCACCCCCACCCCACGCTGCTTTCCCCCTTTCGGGTCCATACATTTGTACTCTACATCTGTGTCTCAGTTTTTGCCCTGCAAACCCGTGCATCTGTACCATTTTTCGAGTTTCCACATATAGGCGTTAATATACGATATTTTTTTCTCTTTCTGACTTACTTCACTCTGTATGACAGTCTCTAGATTCATCCACGTCTCTACAAATAACCCAATTTCGTTCCTTTTTATGGCTGAGTAATATTCCATTGTGTATATGTACCACATCTTCTTTATCCATTCATCTGTCGATGGGCATTTAGGTTACTACCATGACCTAGCTATTGTAAATAGTGCTGCAGTGAACATTGGGATGCACGTGTCTTTTTGAATTATGTTTTTTTCTGGGTATATGCCCAGTAGCAGGATTGCTGGGTCATATGGTAATTCTATTTTTAGGTTTTTAAGGAACCTCCATACTGTTCTCCATAGTGGCTCTATCAATTTACATTCCCATCAACAGTGCAACAGGGTTCCCTTTTCTCCACACCCTCTCCAGCATTTGTTGTTTGTAGATTTTCTGATCATGCCCATTCTAACTGGTGTGAGGTGATACCTCCTTGTAGTTTTGATTTGCATTTCTCTAATAATTAGTGATTTGAGAAGCTTTTCATGTGCTTCCTGGCCATCTGTATGTCTTCTTTTGAGAAATGTCTATTTAGGTCTTCTGCACATTTTTGGATTGGGTTTGTGTTTTTAATATTGAGCTGCATGAGCTGTTTATATATTTTGGAGATTAATCCTTTGTCCATTGATTCATTTGCAAATATTTTCTCCCATTCTGAGGGTTGTCTTTTCGTCTTGTTTATAGTTTCCTTTGCTGTGCAAAAGCTTTGAAGTTTCATTAGGTCCCATTTGTTTATTTTTGTTTTTATTTCCATTACTCTAGGAAGTGGGTCAAAAAAGATCTTGCTGTGATTTATGTCAAAGAGTGTTCTTCCTATCTTTTCCTCTAAGAGTTTTATAGTGTCTGGTCTTACATTTAGGTCTTGAATCCATTTCCATTTTTTTTTTTTTTTTGGGGTTACGTGGGCCTCTCACTGTTGTGGCCTCTCCTGTTGTGGAGCACAGGCTCCGGACGTGCAGGCTCAGTGGCCATGGATCATGGGCCTAGCCACTCCGCAGCATGTGGGATCTTCCCGGACCGGGGCACGAACCCGTGTCCCCTGCATCGGCAGGCAGACTCTCAACCACTGCGCCACCAGGGAAGCCCTCGAATCCATTTTGAGTTTATTTTTGTGTATGGTGTTAGGGAGTGTTCTAATTTCATTCTTTTACATGCAGCTGTCCAGTTTTCCCAGCACCACTCATTGAAGAGACTGTCTTTTCTCCATTGTATATCCTTGCCTCCTTTGTCATAGATTAGTTGATCATAGGTGCATGGGTTTATCTCTGGGCTTTCTATCTTGTTCTATTGATCTCTATTTCTGTTTTTGTGCCAGTACCATATTGTCTTGATTACTGTAGCTTTGTAGTGTAGTCTGAAGCCAGGGAGTCTGATTCCTCCTGCTCTGTTTTTTCCCCTCAAGACTGCTTTGGCTATTCGGGTTCTTTTGTGTCTCTATACAAATTTGAAGATTTTTTTTCTAGTTCTGTAAAAATGCTATTGGTAATTTGATGGGGATTGCATTGAATCTGTAGATTGCTTTGGGCAGTATAGTCATTTTCACAATATTGATTCTTCCAATCCAAGAACATGGTATATCTCTCCATCTGTTTGTATCATCTTTAATTTCTTTCATCAGTGTCTTATAGTTTTCTGCATACAGGTGTTTTGTCTCCCTAGGTAGGTTTATTCCTAGGTATTTTATTCTTTTTGTTGCAGTGGTAAATGGGAATGTTTCCTCAATTTCTCTTTCAGATTTTTCGTCATTAGTGTATAGGAGTGCAAGAGATTTCTGTGCATTAATTTTGTATCCTGTAACTTTACCAAATTCATTGATTAGCTCTAGTAGTTTTCTGGTGGCATCTGTAGGTTTCTCTATGTATCATGTCATATGCAAACAGTGACAGTATTACTTCTTCTTTTCCAATTTTTATTCCTTTTATTTCTTTTTCTTCTCTGAATGCCATGGCTAGGACTTCCAAAACTATGTTGAATAATAGTGGCAAGAGTAGACATCCTTGTCTTGTTACTCATCTTCGAGGAAATGCTTTCAGTTTTTCACCATTGACAATGATATTTGCTGTGGGTTTGTCGTATACAACCTTTATTATGTTGAGGTAGGTTCCCTCTATTTCCACTTTCTGGAGAGTTTTTATCATAAATGGGTGTTGAATTCTTTCGAAAGCTTTTTCTGCATCTATTGAGATGATCATATGGTTTTTCTTCTTCAATTTGTTAATATGGTGTATCACTTTGATTGACTTGCGTCTGTTGAAGAATCCTTGCATCCCTGGGATAAATCCCACTTGATCATGGTGTATGATCCTTTTAATGTGTTGGTGGATTCTGTTTGCTAGTATTTTGTTGAGGATTTTTGCATCTATGTTCATCATTGATATTGGTCTATAATTTTCTCTTTTTTGTGATACCTTTGTCTGGTTTTGGTATCAGAGTGATGTTGGCCTCATAGAATGAATTTGGGAGTGTTCCTTCCTCTGCAATATTTTGGAAGAGTTTGAGAAGGATTGGTGTTAGCTCTTCTCTAAATGTTTGATAGAATTCACCTGTGAAGCCATCTGGTCCTGGACTTTTGTTTGTTGGAAGATTTTTAATCACAGTTTCAATTTCATTACTTGTGATTGGTCTGTTCATATTTTGTATTTCTTCCTGGTTCAGACTTCGAAGGTTATACCTTTCTAAGAATTTGCCCATTTCTTCCAGGTTGTCCATTTTATTGGCATAGAGTTGCTTGTAGTAGTCTCTTAGGATGCTTTGTATTTCTGTGGTGTCTATTGTAACTTCTCCTTTTTCTTTTCTAATTTTATTGATTTGAGTCCTCTCCCTCTTTTTCTTGATGAGTCTGGCTAATGGCTTATCAATTTTGTTTATCTTCTCAAAGAACCAGCTTTTAATTGTATTGATCTTTGCTATTGTTTCTATTTATTTATTTCTGCTCTTACCTTTATGATTTCTTTCCTTATGCTAACTGGGTTTTGTGTGTTGTTTCTCTAGTTCCTTTAGGTGTAAGGTTAGATTATTTAAGATTCTTCTTGTTTCTTGAGGTAGGCTTGTATTGCTATAAACTTCCCTCTTAGAACTGCTTTTGCTGCAGCCCATAGGTTTTGGATCATCGTGTTTTCATTGTCATTTATCTCTAGGTATGTTTTAATTTCCTCTTTGATTTCTTCAGTGATCTCTTGGTTATTTAGTAACGTATTGTTTAGCCTCCATATGTTTGTGTCTTTTACGTTTTTTTTCCCCTGTAATTGATTTCTAATCTTATAGCGTTGTGGTCAGAAGAGATGCTTGATATGATTTCAGTTTTCTTAAATTTACTGAGGCTTGATTTGTGACCCAAGATGTGATCTATCCTGGAGAATGTTCCGTGTGTACTTGAGAAGTAAGTGTAATCTGTTGTTTTTGGATGGAATGTCCTATAAATATCAATGAAATCTATCTGGTCTGTTGTGTCATTTAAACCTTGTGTTTCCTTATTAATTTTCTGTTTGGGTGATCTGTCCATTGTTGTAAGTGAGGTGTTAAAGTCCCCCACTATTACTGTGTTACTGTTGATTTCCTATTTTATAGATGTTAGCAGTTGCCTTATATATTGAGGTGCTCCTATGTTGGGTGCATATATTTTTATAATTGTTATATCTTCTTCTTGGATTGATCCCTTGATCTTTATGTAGTGTCCTTCCTTGTCTCTTGTAACATTCTTTATTTTAAAGTCTATTTTATCTGATATGAGTTTTGCTACTCCAGCTTTCTTTGATTTCCATTTGCATGGAATATCATTTTCCATCCCCTCACTTTCAGTCTGTATGTGTCCCTAGATCTGAAGTGGGTCTCTTGTAGACAGCATATAGATGGGTCTTGTTTTTGTATCCATTCAGCGAGCCTGTTTCTTTTGGTTTGAGCATTTAATCCACTCACGTTTAAGGTAATTATCGATATGTATGTTCCCATTAGCATTTTTCTTAATTGTTTTGGGTTTGTTTTTGTAGGTCCTTTTCTTCTCTTGTGTTTCCCACTTAGAGAAGTTCCTTTAGCATTTGTTGTAGAGCTGATTTGGCAGTGCTGAATTTTCTTAGCTTTTGCTTGTCTGTAAAGCTTTTGATTTCTCCATTGAATCTGAATGAGATCCTTGCCGGGTAGAGTAATCTTGGTTGTAGATTCTTCCCTTTCATCACTTTAAGTGTATCATGCCACTCCCTTCTGGCTTGTAGAGTTTCTGCTGAGAAATCAGCTCTTAACCTTATGGGAGTTCCCTTGTATGTTATTTGTCGTTTTTCCCTTGCTGCTTTTAATAATTTTTCTTTGTCTTTAATTTTTGCCAGTTTGATTACTATGTGTCTTGGCATGTTTCTCCTTGGGTTTATCCTGTATGGGACTCTATGCACTTCCTGGACTTTGGTGGCTATTTCCTTTCCCATGTTAGGGAAGTTTTCGACTATAATCTCTTCAGATATTTTCTCGGGCCCTTTCTCTCTCTCTTCTCCTTCTGGGACCCCTATAATGTGAATGTTGTTGCATTTAATGTTGTCCCAGAGGTCTCTTAGGCTGTCTTCATTTCTTTTCATTCTTCTTTCTTTATTCTATTCTGCAGCAGTGAATTCCACCATTCTGTCTTCCAGGTCACTTATCCATTCTTCTGCCTCAGTTATTCTAATATTGATTCCTTCTAGTGTAGTTTTCATTTCAGTTATTGTATTGTTGATCTCTGTTTGTTTGTTTTTTAATTCTTCTCGATCTTTGTTAAACATTTCTTGCATCTTCTCGATCTTTGCCTCCATTCTTTTTCCGAGGTCCTGGATCATCTTCACCATCATTATTCTGAATTCTTTTTCTGGATGGTTGCCTATCTCTACTTCATTTAGTTGTTTTTCTTGGGTTTTATATTTTTCCTTCATGCAGTACAAATCTGTCTGACTGTTCATGTTGTCTATGTTTCTGTGAATGTGGTTTTTGTTCCACATGCTGCAGGACTGTGGTTCTTCTTGCTTCTGCTCTCTGCCCTCTGGTGGATGAGGCTATCTAAGAAACTTGTGCAAGTTTACTGATGGGAGGGACTGGTGGTAGGTAGAGCTGGCTGTTGCTCAGGTGGGCAGTGCTCAGTAAGACTTTAATCCACTGTCTGCTGATAGGTGGGGCTGGGTTCCCTTCCTGTTGGTTGTTTGGCCTGGGGCGACCCAACACTGGAGCCTACCTGGGCTCTCTGGTGGGGCTAATGGCAGACTCTGGGAGGTCTCATGCCAAGGAGTACTTCCCAGAACTTCTGCTGCCAGTGTCCTTGTCCTCACGGTAGGACACAGCCACGCCCTGCCTCTGCAGGAGACTTTCCAACACTAGCAGGTAGGTCTGTTTCAATCTCCTGTGGGGTCACTGCTCCTTCCCCTGCACCCCGATGCGCACACTACTTTGTGTGTGCCCTCCAAGAGTGGAGTCTCTGTTTCCCCCAGTCCTGTCAAAGTCCTGCAATCAAATCCCACCTGCCTTCAAAGTCTGATTCTCTAGGAATTCCTCCTCCCATTGCTGGACCCCGAGGTTGGGAAGCCTGACATGGGGCTCAGAACCTTCATTCCAGTGGGTGGACTTCTGTGGTATAAGTGTTCTCCAGTTTGTGAGTCATCTACCCAGCAGTTATTGGATTTGATTTTATTGTGATTGTGCCCCTCGTACCTTCTCACTGTGGCTTTTCCTTTGTCTTTGGATGTGTGGTATCTTTTTTGGTGAATTCCAGTGTCTTCCTGTCGATGATTGTTCAGCATTTAGTTGTGATTCTGGTGCTCTCGCAAGAGGCAGTAAGAGCATGTCCTTCTACTCCACCATCTTGAAGCAATCTCATTACACTGTTAATTTTAGATTTTTTTCTATCATTCTGGAAGTTTCTCTGCTTCCTTGTGCTTTTTTCTGTAAGATAGTACAGCTCTAGCCTTCTATAATTAAGCATGCCTCTCATCCCCCAGAAGATAGAGAAGTTAGTTTTGTTTTGTGAAGAGTTCTGACAGAATGAGTTGTTTTGATTTTCATATTCATTCGTTAATTGAGAAAAATATGATGCTTTATTTAGGAGAACATAATAGTTTTAAATTGAGAAAGCAAATTAAAATGATTTAAAAATTTGGCTTTTATTAAAACTTATTAGTTATCAATGAAATGTCAATTAATAATTTACCTTTGGATTGTCACAACATAGTATTTATATTGGTCATAAAAATTTGAGGCAATTTTATACTCTTACCTTTTTTAGGGTCACCTAGTAAGAGATTCATGCTATGTGATTAAAGAATAATTCTCTCTAGTTTTTCATCTTTGAAATGTGTGCTTTGTTCCTCATTTTGACTTTTTATAATGTTTTTTCTTTGCATATTTGTAATTTTTAGGGTATTCCTTTAGTTTTGTTAGCATCTATAGCTTAAGTATCTCTTAATGAAGTGTACATGGGCAAAGGATATTCCAGTATTAGAAAAAATATAGTTTTTTGCTTTGAACTAAATAGTATGTGGCATATCGTAGTCTGGTAAGTTTGAGGTCAATCTGGGCAAGATTCTAGAGTGAATTACTGGAAGAATAGTTTTCGAATTAATAGGAAAATAACTTGTAATCAGTAGAAATGAGAGTGGGATCACTAAGAAAAATGTCTGTCTTAATTTCTTTCCCCTCCCCTCCCCTCCTCTCCCCTCCCCTCCCCTCCCCTCCCCTCCCCTCCTCTTCTTTTCTTTTCTTTTCTGTACGAGGGCCTCTCACTGTTGTGGCCTCTCCCGTTGCGGAGCACAGGCTCTGGACGCACAGGCTCGGCAGCCATGGCTTACGGGCCCAGCCGCTCCGTGGCATGTGGGATCTTCCCGCACCGGGGCACGAACCCATGTCCCCTGCATGGGCAAGCGGACTCTCAACCACTGCGCCACCAGGGAAGCCCCTTCTTTTCTTTTTTTTAATAGCACTCCTAGACTTGCAGAGTAAGTAGGTTTTACGAAGGACCATCTTGATATCCTTGTGACTTAAATGGAGGTGTCAGCAGTACACCCGCCTGGTAGTAGTGATTGATGTCTAAGAGAGGCTTGTTTCTAATGGCAAGCCACAGAAGTTTATGCTTGAGCTTGTTCTGCTCAACATTTTACATAAATGATTTTAATACTCAGAAGCAAGGTTTATTAAACTTTTAAATGGCAGGGTCAGCAAGAGATTATAAATGTGCTGGATCACAGTAACAGAATCACTATTCAGTGTAACCTTGACAAGCCAAGTGTATAATATTTGAAATTGCACACCTGCAAAGAATGAGCAAAACAAAAATTGAACCTTGTACACATATTCGGTCAAATGATTTATGACAAAAGTAACAGCATTGCAGTAGGAAAGGGTAGTCTTTAATAAATAATACTTGGTCAATTTGATATCCATGTGGAAAAAATATATTTTGACCCCTCCTGACAATTGATGTACAAAAATCAATTCCAGATGGATTGTAGATCTAAGTGTGAGAGGTACAATTATAAAGCTCTTAGATAAACGTAGGAGAACATCTTGGTGACCAAAGAGTTCTTAAGTAGTACAGAAAAAGTATAACTATAACACACAGATTTTGATAAATTTTAACTTCATGAAAATTAAGAACTTCTTTTCATCCAAAGTTACCATTATGAGAGTGAAAAGATAACTTACAGAATGGTAGAACTGTACATATATCTGTAAAAGGATTCATAATCCAAAAAGTAAAGAACAAAACAAAAAGAAAATAATATATCAGTAAGAACATCAATAAGAAAAATACAACTGAATAAAAACATTAGCAAGATTTAACAGATACTCCACAAAACAGGATGTTCAAATGCACAATCAAGATATGAAAAGGACTCAGCATCATTAATTATCAGGGAAATGTGAATAAACCATTGTGTAATACTACATACCCACCAAAATGGCTAAAATTAAAAAGATGAGAGTCCGCCTGTCCATGCAGGGGACACGGGTTCGTGTCCCGGTCCAGGAAGATCCCACATGCTGTGGAGCGACTGGGCCCGTGAGCCATGGCCGCTGAGCCTGCGCGTCCGGAGCCTGTGCTCTGCAACGGGAGAGGCCACAACAGTGAGAGTCCCGTGTACCGCAAAAAAAAAAAAAAAGATGAGAAATGTTTGTAAGGATATGGAGTGATCAGAACTGACATACCAAGTGTTTAAATTGGTACAAACCTTTTAGAAAGTTTTTGGTTGTGTACTACTAAAACTGAACATATGCATATCCTCTGGTCCAGAAATTTCACTCATGGTTATGTACTCATAGGTATATGCCCAACAGAAAAGCCTGGATATTGCTAGCATATTTATGGAAGCACTATTTATGCTAGTCAAAACCTGGAAAGTACTCAAATGCCTGTCGAATGGATAAATAAATTGTACTATACCCACATAATGGAATATTATACAACTATGAGCATGATCTACAATTCTAAGAAGCATTTCTGAAACGTAATGTTCCATAAAAGAAGCCAGACACAAAATAAAATGTGCTGTATGATTATATCTACATGAAAGTACAAAGATACTCAAAATTCTAATCTGTTAGGAAAGTGGTTATTTGGGGACACAGTGACTGGAAAAGGGGTGTTGTGAGAATGAGTTCTGGGGTGGTAATGTTCTGATTCCTGATCTAGGTACTGCTTACATGGATTTGCTCAATTATAAAACTTCCAAGTTAGGTTTTAGATATCTGTACTTTTGCCTGGGTATAATACTTCAATATAAAGTTTTAACAATGCAAAAAGTTTATTAGCCTCAGGCTGTAATAGCTTGATATAATCCATCTCCATTATAGGGTACTTCTATCTCAGTGGACAGAGTGAGTCCTGGGAGCCCCTTTCTTAGAGAAGATGTGATAGATATGGCCAACTCTTGGGTTCTGAGATTTTCTTTTCCAAATCTTTATGCTACTCTCCTTTTTCATTTACACAGTCTTTGTCCAGACAGAGACTAAGAACTTGATCCAATTTATCCTCACTAATTATAATCAGATTCCAGTCCTGCGATTATTCCCAGATCACTCACACAAGTTCTTGTGACTATTTGTCGTAGAGAAAGAGGCTTTGGGGAAAATGTGATCTTCATATTGTTGGAGGTGGTAATTTTTATTCAGCTACACAACTTGGGCAAATCATTTATGAGCCTCTGCTTTTATCTGTAAAAATTGTGAATCAGTATTGAACAGAACTGTGATTTACTGAGTTTGATGGTTGGCTATTATATAGCTTTTTGTTTTACTTGTTTCCTTGGTGCTTTGTATAGCTGAGAGACCAGTACAGAAAGCATCATTATTTGATAGTCACAGTTTCTTGCAAAAATATTTTTTTTCTTTTATAACAGGTGATCAGAAATGGAGAGAAAAGTAAACAGAATATATCTTGCTTCTGAACCTGATATAATTCATTTTCTACAAGTTGCTTGGGAAAAAACACTAGGATCTGGTTTTGTTATTACACTTACTGATGGTCAGTCAGCATGGACTGGGACAGGTAATGTTAAAAGCAAATTTTTTAAAGAAAAATTTCAATAATGTGCTATTCTTCAGTCCTCAGTGATACTTCAAATTAAAATGTTTCTTTAATAGATATTGGTTAAAATGAACATGATTGCTTTTACTTGTTATTGCTGTCTGATTTACACACAGATTTGTAATATTAATATTATTTTCTGTAAGTAATATTAATAGAAGGATAGAGAAATAACCATTTGAGTCTTAGTTCTTGGAGTTGGTCAGAGTTTTTAAAATGATCTCTTTATACAAAACATAAATAGTACTTTTTATATGTATCTTTTCTTAGGACCCCAGGGAAATACTGGGAGGCACAGGAAGGTGGATTGGCTGGGCCAAGGCTTGGGAGAGTGGGGTGGTGGTGGTGTTCTTTTTATTTCATATACTTATATTGTTGAATTATTTTCCAGTGAACATGTACTACATTTGTAACAAAATGAAGCAGAACTAATAGCCTAAAACTTTGTAAACCAAAGTTCAAACCCATTTATGGGATTTTGGCTGTTATTTTATGAAATAGACTTTTGCTTTTTTTTATCTTTGGTAATAATCTTTTTAAAGAGGTTAATGACCCTGAAATCATTTATGGAACATTGCAGGTGTAAAGTCAAAATATCTAGAATTATGTTTTACTCATATAGCAAAATTTTGTTGATAATATACTTCTAAAGTGTTTTATTGAAAGATTTAAAAAGCTATTTCTACAGTTATGAAATAGTCATTTCTAGAGTTATGTTGTAAATGATGTTTTAGGTAAAATAATTTTGTCATGTTAATTTATGTGCTATTTGTATCTTCTATCAACTTTTGAAATATTCCCCTAAAATTTATTACTGTAATAATTATTATATCACCTTTTAAAATCACAATACATTGTGAAGTTTTGTTTTCTTCTTGAGTGTTACAAATTCTGTTATACAACGTAGTCAAACTGAATTTGTATTTACAGGGTTTTGGTTTTTATTACTCATTTTTTTATGACAGAGAATGAGGAATGGTAATATAAGTATTACTGTAAAATAAAGAAATTTCAAGGATAATGTTTGTAGTACCTGTTATGGTATCTATTTAAGCTGTAAATTTCTATGTAAGAGAATTCAGTGGTTGGTTGGTTATTGCAGTGCAGGACTGGAGGAAAATTTGTCAGGTTAGCTCTATGTATGCTGGTGAAGGTATACCCAAGGGACAATAACTCTGTTTTGGGGTAAATGGTACACAGGGTTGAAGACCATGGCAGTAGTCTAATGCCAGTTTTCAGGGAGAAAAGAGCAATTCCAACAGCACAGCCCAGGAGGCAGGTCCTAGGTGATGTGGTTGGTTGTATGTAAGGAATTTATAACTTAGATATTTCCAATTAACAAATGGTTTATTCTGTATAACAAGAAGTTGTGGTCAGACGAATGACCTTGAGGTATTTTAAGAACCTTAATTATCAAAGAAAAATATTAAATTTTGATGTAGTCAGTAAACCTCATTCACCAGGACAAAGAACAATAATACGTAGTTTGAACTTTTTTTTATATCATTAAGGACTGGGAAAAGAAAAAGAATACCGTGGTTAAATCTTAATTTAACCAGAAATTTAAGTTAACTTTACATTTATGGAACATTTTGTTTATGTCATACAAAATGTGCTGGCAGTTGTTCTTAATATTGTTAACATGAATATTGTTTCACTAGCCTACATTCATTGAGAGCAAAGTACACATCTGATTTGCCAACCACTGTTCATAAGTATTTCTATCAGTACATAGGACATACATGCCTTGATGGATATTCTCTGAAAGAAAGAATGAAAGGATGCCTGAAATATATAAAATTGGTTAGGAAAAAGAAGAAAGGAAACTACTCATTTTAGAGTTAGCATATATTTTAATGAAAACTCCAGTTTCATATTTACTTGTTGGCGTTGATCATAAATGCAGTATGTTTTACCATTTGTTTTTCAGCTAATGAAATTTAGTGTGACAAAAATGTGATATCAAACTTCTGTATCCCTTGGTGGATTGTTAATCTTTTGGCTTCCTGTACTGAACAAGCTTTCAAACAGAAAATTTTATAGTGCACTGGATCTGGTCATTTATTTTCAAAGATATTGAAGTTTTAAATCTCACAAATGTTTAATGCCTTTTATTACTCACGTGTGAATTTCAGGGACAAAATACGTAATCAAATAATATAACATTGTTTCCATGTTTAGTTGTCTTATACATAAATATAATTTGGTTTGGCACTTTACAGATAGACAATAAGATAATTTAGAAATTGAAACAATTAAATAATTGAAACATGAAAATGAATTTCCTTCCTATACCTCATCCTGTTTTTTGTACAACTTTTTGATTTCTGCAACCTTCAATTTGGATAATTTTTTTTCTCTTTTCATTTGAGTGAAATTAAAAGGATGTGGGGTTCCTTTTAATCTCCCACACACTAAACTCACTGATTTCTTTTCCATTAGCAGTGTTTTATCTAATGAATGTTTTGGGGTCTAATTATCATGTGGTCTATCATCACTTCAACATTATAGAGGATTATATCACAGGGTTAAGTCACAAAGTGGGTTAATGATCGATGACTGTTATTTGACTTTCATAAGAATTGCAGTCAGCGGTAAGAAACTTGTATCACCCATCTCTGGGGTAAAGTTCATTGAAGAGTAAATTAAACTTTTTAATGCATTTATTATCAAATAATTATATCCACCTATATTTGTTCTAAACACTGATATGTTTGGTGATCTATATGGAGATTATGTGACAGAGCTCAGTAGAAAAATGATTTTTAAAGAATGAAGTGGAAAAGTGGGTCCGTGATATGATGACTTATTACGTCTGTGTGTCTTCTCAGCTCTGACACAAACTTAGGATATGCAGTCTTTTGGTTCATTATACATAAGGATCCAAAGTAAAGAATTTTCTTTCCTTACTTACATCTTCACCTACCCATAAATGGTGTTAAAGTGATGCTTTCTTGGATTCTACCTGTCTGAGAACAATTCCTTGCTTTTTGGTCATGTTGGCCTGCTCACTTTTTATGCCATATTATGTTGCTCATCTGTATCCTTGCTGAATTTTATTATTTTCATGGCTTTTATCCCTGGTCACTGAAGTTTTTAAAGGAGCATTGACTGCTTACAGCTGTGCTTCCTGCAGCACAAAATTCAGAACCGGTGACCAAATTGTTTTTCTAGGATTGAAGTTCTAAATAGGCAGTCAGAATTTCACATTGACTGTTATAGGAAATGTTCAAGTAAATTTTTCTTCTTAAACTAATACCTTTTTTTTTACAAAACATATTTTTTAAAGGAGAGGCACAAATAGAAATAATTTCCTTTCACATGTTTTTTTCCTCTCAAGAATGAAATATTTTGAAACACTAACCAATGCAGCATTCACAGATGGAGTAACATACTAAGAGGGTATCTGAAAGGTTATCTAAGATGTCAGCACTTGAATCAAGGCTCCATAAGGCTGGCATTTTTGTCTAATGGTTGTATCCCTCGTGCCTAGAATAGTGCCTGGCACATAGTAAATGCGCATTAAGCATTTTTGGACTAAATGAATCAATAAATTCTATTAAATATTTTCAGACAGGCATCTTTTCATTGTAATGAAATTTAGAATACTTTTTACTAGATGTTTTATCAGTAGACATACTTTATTATTTTTTTAATATATTTATTTTATATTGGAGTATAGTTGATTTACAATGTTGTGTTAGTTTCAGGTGTACTACAAAGTGATTCAGTTATACATATACATATATCCATTCTTTTTCAGATTCTTTTCCCATATAGGTTATTACAGAATATTGAGTTCCCTGTGCCATACAGTAGGGCCTTGTTGGTTAGCTATTTTATATATAGTAGTGTGTATATGTTAATCCCAAACTCCTAATTTATCCCCCCCATCCTACCTTTCCCCTTTGGTAACAATAAATTTGTTTTTGAAGTCTGTGAGTCTCTTTCTATTTTGTAAAGAAGTTCATTTGTATATTTATTTTTTTGCATGTTTTCTTATAAGTTTTTCTATAGTTGCATTAAAGATAGTTTCTACAGATTATTTCCTATTTCTCTGAGAAATAATTTCTCTCTCTAGGTACTTATAACTCTTCAAAATTATCCAAACACAGAATATGAAATTATTCCTCAGATAAGATGCATTTGCCTTCTTACTTTTATGTTTTTTCAGAAGAGCTAATAGGGTATTTGAAAGGTCAATAGATTTGATAGTGGTGATCATCTTAAATATGCATATGCTTCAGAGAGAGAAAAAAATATGTTGAAATATTTTAGAAGCTGTAAAATTACACAAGCATATTTTTATTCTTACCTTTTTTCAAAGGCTGTGTTGAGTCTCATATTTCAATATTAGAATTTATCAAAAACTGATCAGGAAAAATATATGGATGCATTCCTGGACTCTCTTCCTCATTGCCTGTCATGGGGCTTCCAGACCCTTGATAGCACATGGACCAACGTTATGCAAAGCTGTTATATTTTTAGGGATTCTTTAATCAAGATTTTATTGTTTCTATATTATTTCATACCAGTGTGTTTTTTTAATATTATGGAAGTAAATAATTTAGCTAATGTCCCATATCTCTGCTTCACCTCAAACCAGAACAACCAGAGAGATATAAGTATGACCCCAGTTTTACCACTTACCTACTTCATGACCCTAGACCATTACTTGATCTCTCTGAGCCTCACTTTTGTCATTTGTAAAATGAGAATATCTATCTTTCAGTGTTGTAAGGAATAAAATAGATAAATGTAACCTTTAAGTAAAAAAGTATAGAACCATATGAGTCTTTCATCATTGTGGTATCCTGAGTTGATACAGGAAACCACCCAACCATACGTACATTCCAAATAAATATTAGATTAAATCTTGTAATTTTAAAAGCAAATAAACAGACACATTGCAGCCTTTGAATGTAAGAAAGGGAATCCCCAGGTGCCATGTGTGAAGAGGTATCTGAAAACCGAAGTGGTTAATGGGAACTAAAGAACTATAAGTTCATGGAATATCTGAACTAGATGCACATCTAAGCGACTGTGGTTGTAATACCTGAGTGGAGTGGCCTGTTGAGACTGCAGGCCTCTTAAGGAATTTCTTTATCTCTAAAGATAAAGAAAGTAACCTGGAAGTGATCCTGTTAATAAAATCTTTAAAAAAACAGACAAAAAAATTACTCTGGCTTGGAGTTGTAGAATCAGAGTAGTCACTAAGGGTTATGAGTAAATTAAAAGTCCTAACAGAAATCAGAATCCTGTCTGTGTTTTATAAGTGTGAGGGTGGGGGGTCTAAATTTGAGCTGTCTTAAATTTGCCACAAGTATAAAAACCAAGTGAAGAAATTAACTTTCAAAACTGGTCCAGAACTGGTGAAACCTGTAGGGACTACAAGAAAGGCCAACCAGCAACCTTCATTTAAAGCCTTAAATGAAGGGCTTCCCTGGTGGCACAGTGGTTAAGAATCCGCCTGCCAACGCAGGGGACACGGGTTCGATCCCTGGTGCGGGAAGATCCCACATGCCGCGGAGCAACTAAGCCCATGCGCCACAACTACTGAGCCTGCGCTCTAGAGCTCATGAGCCACAGCTACTGAGCCCACGTGCCACAACTACTGAAGCCCGCACGCCTAGAGCCTGTGCTCCACAACAAGAGAAGCCACTGCAATGAGAAGGCCACACACCACAATGAAGAGTAACCCCCACTCACCACAACCAGAGAACAGCCCGCGTGCAGTGAAGACCCAATGCAGCCAAAAATAAAATAAATAAAATAAATAAATTTATTAAAAAAAATAAATAAGTAAAGTCTTAAATGAAGACTTTCTGCTGTCCAGAGCACTTGATACTCTGGCTAGAGGAGAGTCATGTTCACACCTCACAAAGCAGGAAAGGAAAAAAGGCAGAGCAAGAATGTGTCAGCAGCTAGAAGAAATGGCATTCATACCCTAGGAACCACGCAAAGAGAGTGATCTGAATGAGATCTTGAATATATTTAAATCCTTCAAATATTGAAAAGAAGGGTGTGGCAAGAACAAGATATTATGAAAAAGAAACAGAGGATATCTAAAATTGAACATGTAATCATTGAAGTAAAAATCTCTACGGATGAGTAAAACATCAGCTTTAAACGTACCTAGATGAGAGAATTGGAAGCCAGATATATAATATAACGCAAGCCATAGAGGAGACAATAAATATTAATTCCCTTCCTTTCCTTCCTCATCGACTCCCTTCATCTACCATTTTTATTGTTGGCACGTAATGAGATGAGAAGAATGAACTCCATTTTTACTTTAATTTGACTCTGCCCATGTGAGTGAGAAATAGACTATAGACTATTTAATCTCTTTAATAATTGAGGCAAGGAAGAAAGATGTTTTCAAATATTGAGCTTATTAATCATTATAGGAAATAATTGCTATGACCTAGGAGCAGGTACATAAGACGGTTGTTTCTGTGGTAACTTATAATCCATGTATTTGATCTGAGGACAGAGAAAGAACACAAGGAGTCTAATGCTTTCCAATGAGATTTGAGACTAAATTAATGTCTCAAAAATTGCTAGTTCAGTTAAAAGGTATAATTTGACTTAAAAATGTGTGGTGCAGACATTGATTTTACTTTTTGTTTAAATTTCTGTTACATAAGTAATAAATTAGTAGCAACAGGTAAATATGTTTATTCTTAGGTTTAGAATTTATTTTCAAGTAAATAAGGCTTTTATTACTGTTTCTCATAGTTTGTGAATCAGAGATTTCCCAAGAAGCTGATGACATGGCAATGGAAAAAGAGAAGTATGTTGATGAACTGAGAAAAGCACTGGTGTCAGGAGCAGGACCAACTGACACATACAAGTTTAATTTTTCGAAAGAGTCTTGTCACTTCTCCTTTGAGAAAAACTTGAAAGATGTTTCAGTAAGTAAAACTTTCCATAATGTTATAATTGGTAAAATGTTAGAGAATACTTATTGAGAAATTATTTAAGTAACTAGCATATTATTCCCAGAATAGCTCAGAAACAAAAGTTTAAAAAGTACTTGGTTTCCAAGTTGGAAAAATGCTTCAAAGTTATAGTCATTAAATGCTTTATGTTAATGAATTGTGAAAAAAACTATTGGAAAATATATTTCATTTTTAGTGCTTTAAGACTAAGTATTATTGAGATAATTACACGAATGAGCAGTATGAAAAGTGGCGTCAGAAGTTTTAGACCATGAGACAAGGCTTACTGAAATGAGTTTGGGGAAATACTGATTTTTGAGAAAGAAAATAATATATTTTTCTTTGAATATTTAATAATTATAACCTATTTTCTTCTTTATTAGCATGTATTTGCAATTACAAAATTATATAGATAAGTGTAGTAAGACATTTGATTAGAAATTAAGGTATTTTATTTATATTATCAAACTTAGAAGTATTAAAATAGAAAGAAATAACTTTCAACCCAAGCTTTCTTAAATTTAGAGACAGTTATTGAACAGTTTGTGCCGGAACTAAATTGAGTTTAAAAAATTCTTTTAAAAAAAATCTTTAATTCAGAATGATTAAAGGGATTTCACCAATTAGAGAAACATTTGAAGCAACAGATGGAATCATTAATTTGAAATATATATTATCCTGTATAGAATAATACAGAGCCTGGCTTCAGTAATTGTTTCTGAAAAATTTAGAATTATTCTGAATTGTTTAGAAGATACATACTTATAGTACTTAGCTGCCAATTTATGTAAGTTTCAATAAGCTGAGGTTCTTAAGATGATAATTTAAATTAGGGTAAGGTTTGAACTGACTACTGAAATTTTGTTATTTATCGCAAAATACTCTTTCCTGTGGCTCAAGTACAATCAAATGATGTTATATACTATGGAACTGCTGACTGTTTCTTCTAATATTTTGAAGCAGATCATTGTCAAATTGGTTATAATACCATTTCCCACTCAACAAGCATATGTATGTAATGACTAACATTATTTCATGCCTCCAGTTTCTGGTTTTCATATGTGTTGTGTTACACTGGTGCATAACAAATTAAGAGTGTGAGAGTACTTTTGGGTACCTGAAAGGCTTTTGGTATCTTTGACATGGTGAAAAGGAGGGTTTGGATGGAGTACTTGACATGCTTAGCGATACATCGGATCTTGCTGCCTTTGTGAAGAAAGTCCTCATGACTTCAGTTGTTTACAGTTGGCTTGGCATGTATCAGACTCAAAAACCGTGACAATAATCCTGAAAGATAGCTTGCTTACTACCCTGATATTAATCAACTTTATCAGAGCCAAAGGCTTGAACCACTAGCTTTTCAACAGGTTTTCTCAAAAAAATAGAAACAGATTAAGAGATTCCTAGTAAGGCAGATGAGTGTTGGTTCCCTAACAAATATGCCCTAAAGCACTACAATGCAGTTTAGATTCCTGCCTCACTATTTATTCATTTATTAATTTGCGTATGAGAAAAAGAAAGGCTACTTTCAGAATGGTTTGTTGAGGAGGAGTTCATGACTTGGCTTACTTGAGAGATATTTTTGGATGTTTGAATGAGATAAAACTTTCAGTATGAGGTGCTACAGTCAGCCTTACGGATGCAGATGAAAATCACAAGTTTATTTGGCCAAATTTCCGTGGGAATCTTCTAGTGCTGTAGGATGTGCTTCTGCAAATTGAATTTCAGAGTGACAGTATCTTTTAAAGTCATCTGCTGGCAAAAATATGCAGACAATTGGAAACATGGCAGAATACTTTTTAAGGCTAATTTTGCTTTGGATGACCTAAAACTTTAAAAGGAGTTTGTAATCCATTCCTTGATGACACAGATGTCTGATTGTTGCCAAAAATGACCTCCTACACTTAGAAGAAAAGAATGAACATAGATTCACCTCAAAAGGTTATAGTGAATTCTGTTCTGTTGTTGACATAAGGTTACTCTCCCATGACAAAGAATATTCCATGAGTTCTAAGTACATTAGCTACCAGTTTCATACCTCTTAGAGTCAGGGTTTTTGGGCATTTGTTGTCATCAATTCAAAAAGTTTTATGTGTCTAATTCTGTGTTGAAGATCACTGCATAATTTGAACATTTTGAGTATTCAAGTCATACGACTTATTTGAAATTTACATTTCTATCAAATTTTCTCCTTTTTTTCCTATTTTTAAAAAGGAAATAACTACTAATTTTTATATTCAAGAAGACCTGTTTTTTTTGAAATATTACCTTGTGTTTTAATTGTCCATTTCCAAAGCAATGAAATATTTAATATGTATAATGTGTATGTTGATGTTTATATACATTCTTTTTGAGGGATGGATCCATAATTTTCATGAGATTGCTTTTGAGCTCATAATACTCAAAATTTCATTTTTGCTCTCATTGGCTTTTCCTTACAGATAACATAGACTTCTAATTTTAGCTTAATTCTCATTGGGATAAATGTTGAATGGCCAGTTGGACGCTAACTCTTTTTCTCCGTACAGTACAAACCTCTGGGACCCTTCCTGCTCCATCACCAGGACACTTCAGTTGGCAGTAGATTGTTCTGGATGACAGCATACTCTAGTACAAGCATTTAGAACTCATTATCTCTTCACTATAAGTACTGTTGCCTACTCAAGAGATTATCATGTACTTTGTGTCACTCTTTTCGCTCTGCCTTTTACAGTTCATACGGATTTTGCAGTATATACTTTGTCATGCAAATAATACATCTTAATTAAAAATGTCTTCCTGGGCTTCCCTGGTGGCGCAGTGATTGAGAGTCCGCCTGCCGATGCAGGGGACACGGGTTCGTGCCCCGGTCCGGGAAGATCCCACATGCCGCGGAGCTGCTGGGCCCATGAGCCATGGCCACTGAGCCTGCGCGTCCGGAGCCTGTGCTCCGCAACGGGAGAGGCCACAATAGTGAGAGGCCCGCGTACCGCAAAAAAAAAAAAAAAAAAAAAAGTCTTCCTCTTCTTCTCTCATAATTTGCTCTGTTCCTTCAGAAAACATTTTCATTCATAAGCCATGTAAAAAAGACCTAATTTTTTTTTATAAGAGTAACCCTGGGGGGAGACAAAATACCTGTATGCAGAAAACTATAAGACACTGATGAAAGAAATTAAAGATGATACCAACAGATGGAGAGATATACCATGTTCTTGGATTGGAAGAATCAATATTGTGAAAATGACTATACTACCCAAAGCAATCTACAGATTCAATGCAATCCCTATCAAATTACCAATGGCATTTTTTACGGAACTAGAACAAAAAATCTTAAAATTTGTATGGAGACAAAAAAGACCCCGAATAGCCAAACAGTCTTGAGGGAAAAACATGGAGCTGGAGGAATCAGACTCCCTGACTTCAGACTATACTACAAAGCTACAGTAATCAAGACAATATGGTACTGGTACAAAAACAGAAACATAGATCAATGGAACAAGATAGAAAGCCCAGAGATAAATCCATGCACCTATGGTCAACTAATCTATGACAAAGGAGGCAAAGATATACAATGGAGAAAAGACAGTCTCTTCAATAAGTGGTGCTGGGAAAACTGGACAGCTGCATGTAAAAGCATGAAATTAGAACACTCCCTAACACCATACACAAAAATAAACTCAAAATGGATTCGAGACCTAAATGTTAAGACCAGACACTATAAAACTCTTAGAGGAAAAGATAGAAAGAACACTCTTTGACATAAATGACAGCAAGATCTTTTTTGACCCACCTCCTAGAGTAATGGAAATAAAAACAAAAATAAACAAATGGGACCTTATGAAACTTAAAAGCTTTTGCACAGCAAAGGAAATCATAAACAAGATGAAAAGGCAACCCTCAGAATGGGAGAAAATATTTGCAAACAAATCAATGGACAAGGGATTAATCTCCAAAATATATAAACAGCTCATGCAGCTCAATATTAAAGAAACAAACAACCCAATCCGAAAATGGGCAGAAGACCTAAATAGACATTTCTCAAAAGAAGACATACAGATGGCCAAGAAGCACGTGAAAAACTGCTCAACATCACTAATTATTAGAGAAATGCAAATCAAAACTACAATGAGGGGCTTCCCTGGTGGCGCGGTGGTTGAAAGTCCGCCTGCCAATGCAGGGGACATGGGTTCGTGCCGCGGTCCGGGAGGATCCCACATGCCGCGGAGCGGCTAGGCCTGTGAGCCATGGCCACTGAACCTGCGCGTCCGGAGCCTGTGCTCCGCAACAGGAGAGGCCACAACAGTGAGAGGCCTGCGTACCGCAAAAACAAACAAACAAACAAAACTACAATGAGGTATCACCTCACACCAGTTAGAATGGGCATGATCAGAAATCTACAGACAACAAATGCTGGAGAGGGTGTGGAGAAAAGGGAACCCTCTTGCACTGTTGGTGGGAATGTAAATTGATACAGCCACTATGGAGAACAGTATGGAGGTTCCTTAAAAAACTAAAAATAGAATTACCATCTGACCCAGCAATCCCACTACTGGGCATATACCCAGAGAAAACCATAATTCAAAAAGACACATGCACCCCAATGTTCATTGCAGCACTATTTACAATAGCCAGGTCATGGAAGCAACCTAAATGCCCATCGACAGACGAATGGATAAAGAAGATGTGGTACATATATACAATGGAATATTACTCAGCCATAAAAAAGAATGAAATTGAGTCATTTGTTGAGACGTGGATGGATCTAGAGACTGTCATACAGAGTGAAGAAAGTCAGAGAGAGAAAAACGAATATCGTATATTAACACATGTATGTGGAACCTAGAAAAATGGTACAGATGAACTGGTTTGCAGGGCAGAATTTGAGACACAGATGTAGAGAACAAACGTATGGACACCAAGGGGGGTAAGCCACGGGTCGGGTGGTGGTGGTGGTGTGCTGAATTGGGTGATTGGGATTGACATGTATACAGTGATGTGTATAAAATTGATGATTAATAAGAACCTGCTGTATAAAAAAATAAATAAAATAAAATTCAAAAATTAAAAAAAAAAAAAGAGTAACCATGGGTTCATAGTTTAGCTTGCTCATACATCTGTTTTCTCATCTATAAAGTTTTGAAGTGATTTCTTGATTCATTCCAGGTCATCTAACATACTGCAGTTTTATGTTTCTAAAAATAGTCCTAATGAAGGAAAGCCATGAGGTTTGAAAGAAAATTAAACATGATAAGCACACATACACACCCTCCCCCACACACTAGAAGCATACATGAAAATTGGCTTTAGGTTTCTGTTAGAATTAAAATAAAGTCTTTTTGCATTTTCTTTCCCTTCCTCTCTCCTGCCCCACCAGCAGATATTGGCTTCGGATACAGTTAGCCTGAAAATTTGATGACTTAAAAAGCATGGAAGTTTGCTTTTCTCTGATGTAATGATCCGAATAGGCAGGCCTGGGTTAATACAATGGTTTTATGATGCAGGGGCCCAGGGAGTTTTTATCTCATTGTTACTGTTATGCTCACCTTTCAGGCAACAAGACTGAGTTAAAGAGAAAATAAAGCACACATGCATTTTCTTTGACTATCACTGTAAAATTGCAAGCATTACTTTTGCTTGCATCCCATTGTCCAGAACTGTCACATGGGTTCACCTAGCTGCAAGGGAATCTGTGAAGTGTGATCTTCAGCTGTGTCCTATGCCCAGAAATTTTCATTACTGTGTAAAAAGGGGAAGGTGGATATTGAGGAACAAGGAGCAATCTCTGCATGTTACATTTTAGGAGAGATTGAAGTGTCATTCAGTCATTTAGAAGGATTCACTTTTATTGTTACAAGGGTCTTTCTCTAGAATTTTCATTATAAATAATTGTTTCGGTTGTTTAAAAAATGTTACAACATATAGTAAGGTATAGGTTAGTTTGTATCTTACTATATGTCATAACTTTTTTTAAGTGGAAGTTAAAAAAGTTCAAACAACCTCTCTATATTTATTTAACTTACATTTCTCAGATATATAAAAATGAAGTAAAATAAGTTAGCTCAAACATTCAAAGTTGTTTTTAAAAACAGCAGTCTAAAATATTATTGCCATGTGTCCCTGTGGTTTGGGGGACTTTGAAATCAAATGGGTATTTCCAGATGAAATATCAGAATTGGAGCATTTGTTATGGTACTCTGCCAAAGAGTTTGTCAAAAATAGTAATGATTTTCAGGTTTGTGGGAGTATGGGTTGCAAATGTGTTGCTTGAATGCCTCAAAAAGAAATTGCAGTATTCTTTATTTCTATGATAAAAATATTTGTATACGTCTGCCATTTTTGTATTAAACGCTTTATAATTCCTGACCTTTTGGAATGTGGGAACTAAATCAGTAATGTAAGTGGTGCAGAAGTCCTGCTCAAAGTATATGTTTTGTAGTTAAGCCATGGAAAAGACTTCAGAATTATTACTTTAAAAAATTAATTTTTAGTTATACAGTTTTGTATTTGAGAACTCATTTTCCTTTTCTTTTTTCATATTGCTCTGCTTTGATTTAAAGTGTTTTCTTCTTTTATAAGAAACACCTCAGTCATTATATTTTAATTTTTTCAGTTATTCCAGGATTTTTCAGAAAATAAACAACTTAGAGCAAAAACAGAAGTAGGAAGTAGCATGTAAAAACTATGCTCTAAGAGAACTTTTGAGTATTAATATTTGCTTATTATTTTCCAGTTAATCTCCTTTTCAGTTAACATGTACTCTCACTTCATCATGTGGTGTTGGCATCGTCACTCTCTGTATGTGAGGAAACAGTTGCTAAAAGCATAAGCAAGTTCCTAAGGCAAGCACAGGTAGTAAGCCAGGTAGGGTAGAATCCAGGTCTCTGTCAAAATCAAGTAAAATTTTTCTTGTTGTTTAGGTGTAGTGTACATACAATAGAATGTACTTATGTAAAATTCAGTTTTCATTACTCTAGACAGTTCCTTTGTGCCTCTTTGAGGTCAATCCCCAATTAGCCCCTTTCTTCCTCACTCTGCTTACTCTCCAGGTTCCAGGCACCCACTAAACTTTTAAATTTATTTGGACTTATACTGAGGCTCCAAATATGGTCTCTCTTGTTCAGTGGTCTTTGACCACTTGAAAGAAATGTTTATTCTGCTGTTGTTTGGTGGATTGTTCTATAAATGTCAGATCAAGTTGGTTGAGCTTGTTGTTTAAGTTTTCTATATTTTTGCTTATTTTCTATCTACTTGTTGCACCAATGACAGAGAATGTATTCAAATCTGTAACTGTAATTATGGATTGGTTTATTCTCCTTGAAGCATAATCAGGTCTTGCTTCATGTATTTTTGAATCTTTGTTAGAAAGTGCAAAACATTAAGGTTTGTCTTGTCCTCGTGATGATTTGATCCCTTTATCATTATGAAATGACCCTCTAACACTTAAAATTCTTTGATCTAAAATCCACTTCCAGCTTTCTTTTGATAGGAGTTAGCATGACATATCTTTTTCCATCCTTCTGCTTTTGACTATTTTTATCTTTATTTAAATTGGGTTTCTTTTAAGAAATATATAGTTGGATTTTGCTTTTTTAATCCAATCTGGCAATCTGTGTCTTTTAATTGGGGTGTTTAGGGCATTTACAGTTTATGTAATTATTGATGATGGTTTTAAAATCTGCTGTCTCTTTCTGTTTCACCTTATTTCCTTGTTTCTCTTATTGTGTCTTTTTTTGGCCTACTTTAGTATTTTTTTATGATACTATTTAATCTTTTTGGTTGGCTTATAACTCATTTTTACGCTATTTTAATGCTTGCTTTAGAGTTTATAGCATGTATCTTTACCTTATCACAGTCTACCTTGAAGTGATATACTGCTTTACAGATAGTTTAAAACTCTTATAGCAATATACATTATATATACACACACACATTATGCATCCATTTTTCCTCTCTTAGCCTTTATGTTATTTTGGTCATACATTTTACTTCTGTTGATATGTATGTTATAAACTCCACAATATATTGTAATACTTTTTGTTTTTAACAGCCAATTAACTTTTAAAATCTATTTTGAAATAATTTTAGACTCACAAAAAGTTTCAAAAATAAGACATAGAGTTCAGGATACCCTGCACCTGGGTTCCCCAATGATAACAATATATAACCGTAGTACATTATTAAGAGCAGGAAATTGACATTGGCACAATATTATAAACTACAAACCTTATACAGATTTTGCTACTTTTTACAAGTAATCTGTTTTTTTGTTGTTATGCTTTTTTGTTTCATTTTTGTGTGTTTATAGTTATATGAATTTTATTACATGTATGGATTCATATAACCACTACCACAATCAGGGTGCAGAACTGTTCTATTATCACAAAGAAACCTCTTTGTTCCTTTGTGCTACCCCTTTATAGTTGTACCGGCTCTCCAATGTAACCCTCAGCAACCACTTATCTGTTCTTCATCACTGCGCTTTTGTTATTTCAAGAATATTACATTAATGAAATCATATAGTATGTAGCCTTTTGAGATTAGCTTCCCCCACCCACTGAGCATAATAATGCCCTTGAGAGACATTCAAGTTGTTGCAAATATCATAATTTATTTTTATTTATTTCTGAGTAGTCCATTGTATGACTGTATCAGTTTGTTCATCCATTAATGACTTAAGAACATTTGTGTCATTTCCACTTTTTGGCTATTACAAAGCTGCTTTAAACATTCATGCATAGGTTTCTGTGTGAATATAAGTCCTCACTTTTCTAGTGCAGAGATTGGCAAACTATATCCTGTAAATCGGCTGCCCATTTTGGTAAAGTTTTACTGGGACGTAAGTGTGCCCATTTGTTTGTGTATTGTCTGTGGCTGCTTTTGTGTTATAATGGCAAGGTTGAATAGCTGCAACAGGACATTGTGGTGTGCAATGACTGAAATATCTACTTTTGGTCCTCTTAGAGTTTGCTGGTCTCTGCTTTAAGATAAATATCTAAGATTGGGAATACTGGCTTGTATGACAAGTATGTGTTTACCTTTATAAAGAAACTGCTAAACTGTTTTCCAAAGTGGGTGTACCATTTTATATTCCTACCTGAAATGTATGAAAGATCCACACTCTTTCCAGCACTTAGTGTTGTCCGTATTTTTTATTTTAGCCATTCTAATAGGCATGGTATGCATGGTATCTTATTGTGGCTTTAATTTCTATTTCCCTAATGGCTGGGGATGTTGGTTTCATGTGCTTATTTGACATCTGTATAACCATCTTGGTGAAGAGTCTTTTCAAATTTTACCCATGTTTTTAGTTGCATTGTTTGTATTTATTTATCAGATATGTGATTTGCAAATATCTTCTAGTCTATCACTGGTATGTTCACTTTTTTTTTTTTTTTAGAGAAATTGCAGAAGAAACCAGAAGTTTCTAGGAGGTTGAAATGAGTTTTTTTTGGTTTTTTTTTTCTTTTAAAATTTATTTATTTATTTATTTTTGGCTGCATTGGGTCTTCGTTACTGTGTGTGGGCCTCTCACTGAGGTAGCTTCTCCTGTTGCAGAGCACGGCCCTAGGGCGCGAAGGCTTCAGTAGTTGTGGCTCATGGGCTCTAGAGCGCAGGCTCAGTAGTTGTGGCGCACAGGCCCAGTTGCTCCACGGCATGTGGGATCTTCCCGGACCAGAACTCGAACCCATGTCCCCTGCATTGACAGGAGGATTCTTAACCGCTGCACCACCAGGGAAGCCTGGTATGTTCATTTTATTAATAGGGTCTTTTGTAGAGCAGAAGTTTTTATTTTTGATGAATGGTCCAATTTGTGGATTTTTAAAATTTTTATGGATTATTCTTTGGTGTCATGTGTAAGGACTCTTTACTTATCCCTAGGTCATGAAGATTTTCCATGATTTTCTTTAAAAAAGTTTTATAGTTTCATGTTTTACATTTAGATCTATCATCTGTTTTGAGTTACTTTTGTTTAGGTTAAGGTTCATTTTCTTGGATATGAATGTCCAGTTGAACTAAGACCATTAGTTGAAAAGACTCTCCTTTCTCCATTGAATTGCTTTTGCCCCTTTATTAAAACTCATTGGCTGTACTTGTGTGGGTCTATTTCTGGACTCTGTATTCTGTTTCATGAATCTATGTATATATCCCTTCACCAGTACCACACTGGCATAATTACTGTAGCTACATTATAAGCCTTAAAATTAGGTTGTGTAATTCCTCTAACTTTATTCTTTTTTTCAATGTTGTTTTAGATAATTTAGTTTCTTTGCCTTTCCGAATACATTTTAAAAGCAGCTTTACTCTATTTACAAAAAAACCACAATTGAGTCTTCTTGTCCATAAACACAGTATTTTTTAGGTTTTCTTTGATATCTTTCATCAGTATTTTGTAGTGTTTATTAGCACACAGATCCTGTACGTGTTTTGTTAGATTTATTTCTAGTTATTTCAGTCTTTCTGGAATTATTATAAGTGGTTTTGTTTTTTTAAATTTGAGTTTCCAATAGTTCCATTACTCATATATAAATATAGTTTATTTTTCTGTGTTGACCTTATAATCCCCAACCTTGCTAAATTTCCTTATTTGTTCCGGAGTGTTTTGTTGTTGTTGTTTTATTGTGTGTGTGTAGTTTTGTTGGTATCTTTTACTTATATAATAATGTCTGCCAGTGGGTATAGTTTTATTTCCTTTTTTCCCCCCAATCTTTATGCCTTTTATTTCCTCTCTTTGCCTTATTTCACTGGCTAGGATATGAAACTACTATGTGGAATTTTAGTGGTGAGAACAGAAATTCTTGCCTTATGCCCCATTTTAGGGGGAAAGCATTCAGGCTTTCACCATTAAGTATGCTGTTAGCTGTAGTTTTATTTTTCAAATGCTCTTTATCAGATTATGGAAATTTCTTTCTATTCTTAGTTTGCTGATGGTTTTATTATGGATAGATATTGAATTGTCTTAAATGCTTTTTTCTGTATCAAGTCGTGGTCATATGAGTTTCCTTTTTTAGACTGTTAATATGGTGGATTACAAAGATTGAGCTTTTGCCTTGCATTCCTGGAATATACTTGATCATGGTGTATGTCTGTGGTACTGGAGAGAAGAGTGCCACCTGATTAGTGCAGGGTGAGAATGGCTGGATGTTAAGTCCCTGCCCACCATTTCCATGGCCACAGCCCCAAGTAGAGAGAGGAAGGGACTTCACCTTCTGAGTTCAGGGTGAGGGTGGTAGACGAGGCTCCACCTACAGCCTCCTGTCTTTAGTACAGGATTGGGATCAGGATGGGGATAGGCATGTTTCTTCTGGGTTCTTAGCCTGAACTGAGAGGGGAAGGGTTTTAGGCAAAAGGCTTCTGTCTTTCCTGGCTACCCTTTTCTACTTACCACAGCCAGACAGAAGTAGTTTTTCTTTTTGTTTATTTGTACCCACTGGTGTTTTCATGTTGCAGGCTTCTTTAATATCCAGGTTGGATATATGAAAGTCAACAAAACAAAACTAACCAGGGAACTTTCTGCCAAGTCTTTCCTCAAGTTCCAAGGTTCCTAGTAAATCTGCTTTCTTTTCTCTACCTTAAAGAATCTTTTAATAGTTGCTTTAAGTCTTTCAGGATTTTTGTTTGTAATTAGTGAGAGTAATAGAATGTAATGAGCTATCTCCATCTTGTCCAGAATCAGAATTCTGAGTTGTCTTTTAAAGTGATTTAAATATTTTGAAAGTCTTTTATATTTACCCACAAATTTACCTCTTCTGGAGCAATTCATTTTTCTGTGTAGATCCAGTTTTCCATGTAATATTATTCATGTTCTGTCAGAAGGACTTTGTTTAATGTTTCTTTTCATGCAGGTCTGCTTGTGATGGATTCTTTCAGGTTTTGTGAATCTGCAAAAGTCTGTATTTCACCCTTCTTTTTAAAAGATATTTTCACTGAGTAGAAAATTCTAAGTTGACAGCTTTTTCTTTCAGTACTTTAAAAATGTTGCTCTATTGTCTTCTGGCTAGTCAGTTGTCATTGTTCGTATCTAAGCAATGTGCCTTCTTTCTCCAGCTTCTTTTAAAATTTTTCTCTTTATCACTGTCTTTGAACAATTTGATTATGATATGCCTTAGTGTAGTTTTTTATCTTTATTGAGCCTCTTTGATCTGTTAGTTTATATTTTTAGTCAGTTTTGGCAAAATTTGGTCATTATCCAAATAGTTTTTCTGTTTCCCTTCCTTCCTGTTTGGAGACTCCAATTATATATATCAATACATGTATATTATGTTGCTTGAATTTGTCCTATAGCTCCTTGATCCTCTTTTCTTTCTTCCTTTCTTTTTTTTCTCCCCATTTTTATTTTTGAATAGTTTCTATTGCTCTGTCTTCATATTCACTGTTTCTTTTGCTATGTGTAATATGCTGTTAATTTCATTCAGTGTATCTTTTATCTCAGAAATTGTGATTTTCATCAAAGTTTGATTCACATCTATTTAATGTCTTTTCTAACTCTTCTTACCATGTACAATCTTTCTTTTACATTCTTGAATATATGGAATAAAATTATAGTCACTTTCAATGACCTTGTCCATTAATTTGGTAACCTGTATTATTTTGGCATAGGTATTGATAGATTTTTCTGCCCTATCATATTTTCTGTGTTATATTTTCTCTTTTTGTTGCATGCTGCTAATCTTTGATTGGATGCCAAATATTGTAAATCTTACTTGGTGCTGCATATTTTTGTATTTCTATAAACTTTTGTTTTGTTCTGGGACACAGTTTAAGTTACTTTGGAACAGTGTAATCCTTAGGGTCTTGCCTTTTAAAGCTCTGTTAAAGAGGACCAGAACATTTATTTTAGGTCCAATTTTATACCCTATTGAGGTAAAATACTTCCAACTCCCTTATCTGATTCCCATTCTTTCTACACAGGGTAATAAAATGAAGAATTTTGCGATTATGTGTAGCATGTTAGCTTTGTCTGTCAATTACAGTACCTTGAGTTAGATCACATGTAGTGATAATGTCTCTTAGATTTGTTACTTATTTTGCCCCTACAGAAACTTTTAAAATTTGAGATGGTATTTCCCTCCTGAGTAGGATGGCATGGTCTTCTAGGTATCATTGCTTCATGCCATGCACTTAAGACACTAAGGTTAGGAAGAAGATTATCAAGGCACCCGAGTTGTGATAATCTTCATTATTTAATTACTTTTTTTGAATTTGGATTTTCTTTTAATTCTCATGATGCTCCAGCTTTAACTAAGTCATTAAGTTATCATCATTTAAAATTTGAGTCTACTAAGGATAAAGTACTTAAGGTGATTCTAGGCCTTTGACACTCTCACTTTAGAATTTTAAATTTGCAAAATATTTTTAGATCACCTACATTCTTTTTTTTAACATCTTTATTGGAGTATAATTGCTTTATAATCACCTACATTCTCAATACTGTTTTAAATTATTGCATAGAAAAAATTAAAATTAGTTATACTTTGACAACTTGATTTTCTGAAGCTATAAAGACCTACAGTCTTCTTTATCAATTTAATCAAATTACGTTCAGTTGTTTGTTTTCTTAGATAGGCATTGCTTTTTTATTTCTAGAAGAAAACTGTTTATTATGAAATTCAGTCAAGAATCAGATTTTCATTGACTGTTACTCTCCTGAAATTGTAGGTAAATAACCAATTGAGAAGATTAATAGAATCTAAAATATTTGAGGAACATCTAAAATCAGATGGTGATGATGATGATGAAGGCGGTACATACTTTTGTATTAGCAGGAAAAATTGTGGAACATAATTGCTAATTAAGTTGATATTAAAACTAGGTATTTTAAAAATGAATGCAGAACAGAAATCTTTAATGTTGATAAAAAATCATAACTAATGTAATAATTAGACCACCTAGGATATTTCAGTGGTTAAGTTTGGAAGAGATGCAGTATAGTATAGCTGTATGTACCTCTTCAAAAAATAATGAATTTAGGAAGTTTATAGAGAGAGAAATACTGTTCAAATGACATTGAAACTATTATACATTTTTTAAAGGCTATACTTTTATACTTTAAAAATTCACTACTAAAACAGTTTATAGCCTACTGCACCTGTGTAACCCATTCTGGACATGCTACTGTCCCATTGCCTAATGACTTGATTTGGATCTCAGGTGTCAGACTGTGGGCAGCTTATTCAGTTGTTTGTCCTCAGTTTTTCTCTTACAGTTCAGAAATAATACTAATACCTGACTTAGTGATTGTAAGGATTTAATGAATTAGTGTATAGGTGTGTGTGTGTGTATACTTTTTCTAGGACAGTTCTTGCTTATAATAGGCACTTTATAAATATTCGTTGTTATTAATTATTTACTTGGGTGTCTCTTCCATTATACGGTAAAATCCTTGAGGGCAGTGACCATGTCTTAGCTGAGTTTGAAATTCCAGCAAATCTGGGTGTCTTGGGAGTGACCTTTTTGTTGAGAGGAAATGTGGCATAATGGAAAGAACTTGAGATCTTGTCTTGAGTCTTGTATCTATTTCTAATTATATGGGTTTCAGCAAGTCATTTGTCTTTATTTAATGATGAAAAAACTGAGTTCAAATAGGCTAATAATGAGAACACCCAGAGTTTATGGCTGTGGGCAGTAAGATTGATGCGTGTGTGCAGATCTTTGTTAACTGTGAATTGTATGGTTTGTGACCTGTCCCAAGAGGCCATCAGGTTGATGCCTTGTATTCAGAAGGGCCTCCAGCATATACTTCTGATATTATCTATAAATGGGTTTATACATTGTCTTAGCAGACATTCTTTATGCCAGTTTAAAATTTTATCCCATTTCAAGCTATATCATTTGAAGCACACTATAAATAAAATCAATTTAAATATGATTATATAATTTTTGTAATCTTGATTTCACTTTTAATGTGTCTGGAGATTAAAAAATTGGGAGTGACTTAGAACTCCCTTGACCTCAGAGAAGCCTTGTTAAACACATGTTATTGTTATACTGTATGCTCTATCAGATGTAAGTTTACTGGTGGATCCAGAGCTTCATTTTCTCTGTTGAATTTTCTGGTATAGTAGCATAACATACATTGATTAAAATTGGCCACATAGTAAATAATTTTATTCAAAACTGGAAGCATGCAAAAAAATAATTGTTTAAAAAGGTATACCATTATAACAATTAAAGATTAATTGCTTTATTTGTGCAACTTCTGGAGAGGATGTGATATTTCTGGCTACAAATGATCCAAAACCAGTCCAATAGTGGAGATATGCCCATGTGACTAGAACCATAATGGTGGATTATAATGATGTTTTTCCTGATTTGTTATGGTTCTTGATCAGTTTATATCTTTTGACAGCTATCTTTTTTAATACTTTAATTTTAGACTTATAGAGAAAGTGGAAAAATACTAAGGAGAATTCCTGTATATCCTTTATCCTATATTCCCTAATATTCACATTTTATGTAATCATGGTACAATTATTAACAATCAGGACATTAACATTGACACAGTAATCTACAGATCTTATTTGAATTTTCCCATTTTTACCACTCTTAGTCTGCCGTGGCTTCTGTAACAAAATACCATAGACTGGTGGCTTACATAGCAGGAATTTATTTCTTACAGTTCTGTAGGATGGGAAGTCCAAGATCAAGGAACCATCCGATTCAGTTCTTGGGAAGAACCTGCCTCCTGGCTTGCAGTCGGCTGCCTTCTTGCTGTATTCTTATGTGGTGGACAGAGAGCTAGCTCTAATCTCTTCCTCTTCTTTTTTTTTTTTTTCGAATTTTATTTTATTTTATTTTTTTATACAGCAGGTTCTTATTAGTTATCTATTTTATACATATTAGAGTATACATGTCTTCCTCTTCTTATAAAGTTACTAATCCTATCAGGGGGGCCCTGCCCTTGTGAATTCGTCTAAACCAAATTACCTCCCAAACACCCCACCTCCAAATACCATCACATTAGAAGGGGTTAGGGCCTCAATGTATGAATTTTGGGGAGAAACGAACATTTCAGTTCATTATGCTCACTAAAGTTTTTTTCCTGGTCCAGAATACAAGTGTCTCACATTGCATTTGATGGTCTCCATTATCCTTTAGTCTGTGAAAGTTCTTCAGTCTTGGTTTTCCTACCTTTGAAGAACACTGGCTGGTTATTTTGTCTTATGTTTTCTCATGGTTAGGTTGAATTTATGGATTTTTACAAGAATATCAAAGAAATGATGCTCTATCCTTCTCAGTGAAACATATTATGAGGTACATGTTATCTATCTGCATTATTACTAGTGATATTAACTTTGAATACTTGATTAAGGGAGTGTCTGCCAGGTTTCTTTCCACTGTAAACTTGCTATTTTTTCCTTTTGTTGTTAATAAGTATCTTGTGTTTAAATAATTTTGAGAGTATACAAATACCCTATTTTTCATCATAATTTTTCCCACTAATTTTAACATGCATTGATGATTTTTGTCTCCAACAGTTATTAGTCTGATATATCTAATTATGATTTTCTAGTTTCATCATTCCCTTACTTCATTAATTGGAATTCTTCATTAATTGGAATTCTACTGTAAGGAAAAGCTGTTTCTTCTCTTCCATTTATTTATTCAATTATTTATTTATATGAGTGTGTACTCTTATCAGTACATTTATTTTATTCTATGGGTTAAATTGCTCTCATTATTTATTTTATTGCTCAAATTGTCCTCGATTTTGCCATTAGGAACTTCTTCAACTTTCAGGTCTTTTAGATATGTCTCCATTACCTTGAGCCCTTCCTGACTTTCTGGCACCGCAAGATGTACCAGGCTCATCTTGTCTTTCCTGACTCAGCCCTGGAATCAACCATTTATCCAAAGAGCAATAGTTCCTTTTATTTAAGATTATATTTTATAATCAACATGTGGGTACTAGGTGGGCTTCTTGCTACTGCGGTGCCATTGCTTCTGGGTCCCCTCAGTGGACTAGCAGAGCTAGCAAATACATGTGTAAACTTATAAATATATGTGCACACATCTGCATTTCTCCATTTGTATATATGTTAAAAACCTTTCGTTCAACCCAGTGTCACAGAGTTTATTCTAGCCTTCCCCTCTTGCTTATTTGCCACTTCCTCTGGCAGTGAAAAGTCTGGCTTTCATTATCCACAATATGTTTACTTATTTACTCAGTCCTAGTGTAAATGTAAAGTAGTTTCAGAATTGTTTACTTGTATCCCAGTGAAAAACAAATTTTCTAAATATAGTGCACTATTTGTATATAGTTCTTTTTGTCTTTATCCTTACAATGTACATTTAAAATATGATTTTCCAGAATGTCTTAAATTAGTTTTGTTCCTTCCCATCCCTTCAGTGTTCCTATTCCATTTTGGGTTCAACTCACATTCTGATTGATATTATTTATTTGGTTTTTGGGATGTGAACAATTGCCAAGAATCAGCTATATACAAAGGTATATTCAGAAAAGGGCTACTTCTCCCTCATCCCTACTACCCTCTTCCCATTCCTATACTTTTTTCATTAAGTTCCCAGCAGCTCCTCTAGGTAACCAAGCTCATTAGTTTCTGGTTTATATGTCCCGTATTTCTTTAGTACAAATGAGCATGTATATTTTTTCACATTTTATTCTTTCTTATATGAAGTGTAGTATGCTGTAAACACTTTTTTTTTTGCATTTTTTATTTTTTCACATAACAGCGTGTCCTGGAAATCACTCCACATCAATTCATAAAGATTTTCCTCTTTCATCTTTACCGGCACTTCGTATTCCATAGTGTGGTAATATAAAATTTTCAACTTCTCTCCTATGTATGAGCATCTAAGTTGTTTCCAGTATTCTGCAATTCAGACAGTGCTGCAGTGAATTATCTATGTATTTTTGCATTGTTGGGGGTTTCTCTTCAGGGTAAATTCCCAGATGTGTGATTGCTAGAAAATAAATGCATATATTGTTTTCTTAGATATTGCCAAATTCCCCTCCAGAAGAGTTGGACCAGTTTGTATTACCATCAGCAACATATGAAATGTCTAATTCCCCAGAGCCTCACTAACAGAACGTACTGCTAAACTTTTTAATTTTTTCCAGTCTGATAGGTACAAAGTGGTACCTCAGTGTTAATTTGCATTTCTCTAATTTTGAATGAATTCGAACACCTTTTTATATGTTTATGGGTCATTTTTATATCTTTTTTTAATATATGGTCTGTTCATGTATTTTACATTTTTTTCTGTTGGATTTTGGTCCTTTGTACTTGAAATGTTAAGAAGTCTTTCTGCGTTAGAGGCATTAGCCCTTTGTATGGGTATTCTTTTAAAGTGTTGCAATGAGATTTATTCAGTCAGTGTGCTTCTTTGGTGTTAAACTTCCCAAAATACTAATCTGAAACAGATAAATATATTAATAGCCTTGTGCTGAAAAAATAATGCTATTTCAATCTCTTTGTGACAGAAATGAATCAGATATTTTGATCAACTCTGTAAGGCCCTTGTTATTCTCTAAATATCTCTTACATATACTATCTTATGAAAAGTGCATATTTTTGTGGGTATGTGGAAATGCCTTATTCTTCAAGAAGTTTTCACTTACCTTCTCCTTTTTTTTCAAAACTGGTGTCACCTTTCTTGTTATTCCTATAGGTCATCGAATTATTTCGTAATTCGATTTACACTGAATTGAGTTCAGTTTATAGCTGCATAAGGTCTGGGACATTGTAATTGTCATATTTCATTCTTTTACTGTGCTTAATAATGAGAATGACCTCTGTATGCCATACATTATGCCACATGCAACCCTGATGATTTTATGAAATAGGTCCTGTTATTCTCTCACTATTATGGATGAGGAAACTAACGTTCAGTGGTGTATAACTTAATTCGGAGCCAAATAGCTAGTGAGTGGCAGAGCTAGTGACTTCAAAAGCATGTGGGCTAATTACCATGCTCTATATAATGTCTCTTAATTTTGGATGTAGTTAATGTGCTCAAATTTTTATTGAATTGATTTATTAAAGTTCTAAGGCATTCACTATATTCCAGGTGTAAAGTTGGGAGGGCCTTGGCTAAAGGAGCAGCAGTAAATGGAAAGAGTCATGGCAAGACAAATTGCACATCCACATGCAGCCAGTATATACTGAGCTTATGTTGCCAAGTTTGTAAGGATCTTTGAAGTTTTGTCTGGGTAAGCTTCCTTATTTTTAAAGAAATTATCATTAATTTTGATTACACTGGTAAAATAGCTCATTCTGTACATGGCAACTGGGTAGATGACATCCCTGAGATGCCCATTTCCCTTGTATGTTATTTCAAAATTGTTATTTAGAGATCCCAGCTGTGATTTTATTTTTATTTCTAAGTGCTAAATGTTAGACATTATTAAAATCTCCTTCAGATAAATTACTTGTTCAAATAATTTTTACAAATCCTGTTTAACGTAACTGTTTTTCAATAGGTTTGTTTGTCTATTTGGGATGCAACTTCATTTATATCATGTGATTTTTTACACTTCATGCCACTTAAATATAGAGATTCAAATAGTTATCGGTGACAGAATACTTTTTGATGAAAAGTGACAACCTTTTTTTATGTCATTTTACAGCCTCCTTATAACCCTGTGGAATAGGTATGATTATTTGTTAAGGTGATTCAGAGATTAAATGGTTTACCTATTCCAGTGCTGTTTTGAGTTTTGGAGAATCACTTTTATTAGTGTTTTTTTTTTTTAATTTACCATTATACTTAAGTATAGTAAAGTCTGTTGAACATTTAAATTAAATGAAAATATAGAAATGTAATGTAAAACAGCTGTTACTTAATTTTTTTGGGGGGGAATAGCTGTTACTTAATTTTAAAGATATTCAGTATAAGTTAATATTACAAGTTCACTCAACTTGATTAACTTTTCCTCTTAATTAAAAAAAAATAAGACTGCTAAAAGCAAAAATTTTAACATTATACTGTGGGATAGATATTTACCATTTCTTTTTGCTCCTTATTCCTTCCTGCTGATCTGTATTCTTATCTGGTATCATTTCCTTTTAACCTAAAGATGTTGCTGTAGCATTTTTTGTAGTGTAGGTTTGTTGACAATGAGTTCTCTTAGTTTTATTTTATCTGCAGTTGCCTTTATTTTGCCTTCAATTTTGGAAGATCTTTTCGTTGGGCAAAGAATTCTAGATAGACTTTTGTTGTTTTAGAAATTTCAGTGTGTTAATTTTCTGTTTTTCAATCTGTTGTTTCTGATGAGAATTTAGCATTCATTTGAATTATTGTTCTCCTGTTTATAATGTGTTTTTTTCCTGGCTTCTTTTAATAGTTTCTCTTTATATTTGGTTTTAAACAATTTGACCATGATATGCCTAGGAGTGGAGTTTAAAATTACTTCACAGGGGTTCCTGAGTTTCTTGAATATGTAAATTTATGTCTTTCACTAAAATTGAGAAATTCTGGCCATTATTTCTCAAAAAAGTTTTATTTACTGTCATTCTCTTTCTTCTTTCCTTCTGAGACTTCAGTTAAAGGGTCTTGAGGCTCTATTTATTTAAAAAATCCTTTTTCTTTCTGTTCTTCAGATTCAGTCATCTATATTGATCTTTCTTCAAGTACATTGTCTCATTTTTCAACTCAATCCAGTAGTTTTTGAATTTAATATTTTTTATTTGTAATATTTCCTTTAGGTTCTTCTTTATAACTTTTATTTCTCTGCTAAGATTCTCTGCTTTTTCATTTATTATCATCATATTTTACTTTAAATCCTTGATCATAGTTATATTGGCTGACTTAAAACCCTTGTCTGCTAATTGCAACATCTGGATAAACTCATGTCAATCTTCATTGATTGTATGTATTCTATTTTTAATATGTTTTTGTTTCTTCATTTGTTGAGAACTTTCAGATTTTGTCCTGGACATTGTGAACAATATATTATAGAAAGTGGATTCTGTTAGACTCATTTGAAGAATATTGAATTTTTTTTTGCCTGTTTGTTTTTTAAGTCATTTAACTTGGCTGTACTCCAACTTCAAATTCTGTTTCCCATGTGGTGGGTGTTAGCTGAAATTTCAGGTCAGTTCTTTTAACCTTAGGAAGGCTGCTTGGAATCTTTCTCTTACATACTTGTTTTGAGGATTAGCAAGAGACTTGAACAGTTTATCCATAGAATTTAGAGCTTCCCTTCTCTGGTTCTCTCCTTTACAGAATTCTTCCCCTTACTTTCTTGCTGTGGTTTCCCTGGATTCTGTCTTCAATTCTATAGGAGAGTAAGACTACTGTTTTCTATTAAATTTTAACTGCTCTTCATGGCAGGGATTGGGGTCCTAACTCAGGCCATAAAAATGAGAATCTTACTCAGTGCAATTCCCTTTTTTTCCAGATTCAGCCTGCTTTTGTTCACTTTCCTGTGCCTTCAGTTTTGTTTTTCTTTTTCCTAAACTATTTTATTCAGAGTGTAATTGTTATCTAGGGTAGGTTTGGTTTTATGGGAACTATTTGACCATGACTAGAAGTAGAGATCTGTACTTAGCTTTTGAGCTCTCCAGTCCCTTATGGTCTTGTGGCTTTTCTCCATATTTCAAAAGAAGTATGTTTATATTGTTGAACTTTACGCTTGTTCAGAAATTGGTGCTCTGGCCTAATTTCTTAGAATCAGTCTCTCTGCTGTCCTAGTTTATGCCTTGTCTAATTAAAGTCATGCCTGTATTTGAAAAGTGGACAATTTCCAGGGAAAGTGAGCAGCTGGTATTGACACTCAAAAGAGTTATGAAATGAAAGTAAGCAAAGGGCCAGTTCGGCTGAACCTCAGGAAAAAATATCTAATGGTGAGATTTGTGAGACTAAACAATCTGGCAAGGGGACTTTCTCTGAGCTGTTTCAAACTGAATTGGAAAAGTCAGAGGAAAAACAAGTAATCAGCCCAGGTCATGTATTGGCTGATGGACAGTTTATATGATCTCATAGTTACCTTTCCTAGTGGCTATTTGACTGTGTGGTCATTATCAAGAAAGCCTTTTAGGTTTTATTTTATTAACATGCGTGTCTGCATTGGGGTGACAAAATGGATTCCTCTAAAAAGTTTATAATTGATAGTAAAAATACTCCTGGAAAGGAGGAAACACTATGATATTAATTTTATATGTTCTTTATATAATTTTTTGATATCAAGGACTTGAACTGTTTATCATTGTATTCCCAACACCCAGGATAGTGCCTGGCTCATAGAAGGAATTCAATAAGTATTAGTATCCTTTGTGTTTTTATTATGCTTACTAAAAAACAAACTAATTTCAAATGAATGTCAGTTATTGAAAGTGACAATTAAATTTGATGTTTTCTATTATTTCTCTTAGTCTTCTCTGTTTCTGTTTCCAACCCTAAGTCCAGAGGCCTGAATTTAAGATGTTTAGGTGTGCTTTGTAGTTTTGGTCACAGGAAAAAACAAAAGGTTAATTTTGTTGTAACTGTGAAATGCACTGCAGGAAAACAGAAAATCAAAGTTTTTTTGCTGGAAGAGAGAGTATTAAACAAAGTGGTTAACGGTACCAGATATGAAGTCACATAGTTCTGACTTTAAATTCTGGCTACATATTACGCTCGCTTGTGACCTTTGAAAACTTCCTTAACCTCTCTGAATCTCAGTTTCATTATCTTTAAAAAATGTGGATAATTAATACGTATTTCATGTGGCAGATGGGAGTTTAAGATGAGATTATTGTATAAAATTATTTAGCATCGTACCAGATACATGATAGGCACTCAGTAAAAGCTGCTATTTTGTGGCAATTCTTCTGTTCATCTTAATCTTCTTTGTAGTTTCTTCTTTCTTGCTTTTTAGGTAATTTTATATTTTAACATGGGACCACTTACTTGCTCTGTGACCTTGAACCTTTTTGGCTTACTTTTGATCCTCAGTTAAATGTTTATGAAATGAGGAATTGAATTAACTCAAAGTCTCTTCCCTTGTGCCATCTCTGATTGATGGGAGCTTCTTGGAGCTCTATTCTTCAGAATACTTCTGGAGCTACTTTCATGGTTCACTAGAGGACATCCTGTAATGATATGAATCTGAACCAGATTTGACATCACTTATCTATTCATAGCCTCAATCTTCAGCTTCCAGTAAAGGAGAATGTAAAACAAGTCCTTAAAGACATGTTTATGTAACTTTACTTTTTTTTTTTTTTTTTTTGCGGGCCTCTCACTGTTGTGGCCTCTCCCGTTGCGGAGCACAGGCTCCGGACGCACAGGCTCAGCGGCCATGGCTCATGGGCCCACTGGCCCAGCCGCTCCGCGGCATGTGGGATCTTCCCAGACCGGGGCACGAACCCGTGTCCCCTGCATCGGCAGGCGAACTCAACCACTGTGCCACCAGGGAAGCCCGTAACTTTACATTTTTAAAAACAAATACTTATTGAGTGCCTGCTTTATATAATGCCTTGTGTTAGGTACTTACTTTGGGTCTGTGAGGGGTGAAGATATCAGTGAATAAATGACTTTCCCTGGAATAGATAGCTTAATTAGGACATTCAGTACAATAATAATAAAGAAATTGTAGTAAAGACACAAGAAAATAGCAACGAAATTGTATTAAATGTACTCTAAATAGATATGCTTTTTAACAGAATATTTAACAAGCTGTAAGAACTTTAATTCCTACCAGCAAAAACAAGAGTTTATGATATTTTATTTTTGCAGTGTTGTACAGTGAATAGCCCTATCTAAAACAAGAAATTTACTATTATCAGAATACTAAAATATAGTGCATTTTGTATTTAATTATCAGATCGTATAGTTGATACATCAATATGACCATATTGATTTATATTTTTATTTCCTAATGGTTTCTGCAGCCAGGCAGAGATTTGGATCAACCCATTGATGGTTCTTTTTAATGGATCTTGAAATGTGAGAAAAGTATCCACTTTACATAGTATTCTGGTATTCATAGAGTTTATGTTGGGCTCTTGTTCTGTTTAGTTAATCAGGGTTAGCATGTATTCTTCAAATGACTGAACCACATTGAAATGTGTTATATTACCTTATTCTTGGTCTACAATATTTTTATTTTTATTATTTTTGAGATATAGGAAACGTGTAATGAATGTGTCATTGCATGTTACATTGTGTTACATGTTATACTTTAATTAATTATTTTGTGTTGGGTCTTCGTTTCTGTGCGAGGGCTTTCTCTAGTTGTGGCAAGTGGGGGCCACTCTTCATTGCGGTGCGTGGGCCTGTCACTATCACGGCCTCTATTGTTGCGGAGCACAGGCTCCAGATGCGCAGGCTCAGTAGCTGTGGCTCGTGGGCCTAGCTGCTCCGCGCCATGTGGGATCCTCCCGGACCAGGGCTCGAACCCATGTCCCCTGCATTAGCAGGCAGACTCCCAACCACTGTGCCACCAGGGAAGCCCCACATGTTATACTTTAATAGCAACGTAATGATTAAAGGCGGCTTGAAAGCAAAATGAATAATTTATTCAGTACAACAAGAAACTTCAAATATTTTTTAGTATTCTTGATTATAATTCTTGTTCTCCTTTTAATTTTTTGAAGCAGTGATCAAAGAAGTTGCATTTCTGTGTGATTCAGTATTTTGAAATATTTAGTCCCAACCAAAGTAATATTTCATCAAAAGAGATGTTGTTAGAACTGATTTATAAATGCACTGATATGCTAATCCTCTAAGCTGCTATCTGGCAGGTTGTAAATGTTCTATATAGCAGCACTTTTTTTGGGTTTTGAGTAGAGTGAGCAGAGGATGTTGTTATTTCTATTAATGTAACAGTTTGTTTGGTATACTGTGGCTAAACTGACGGCAGTGTCAAAATGGACCACCCATAGAGAGTCCAGTGAGGGCTTATTGAGGATTGGCTGCTTAAACTGCTGCCACTTACCCAAATAGCATTGCTGATTCTGTGACTTAGTGCTTGATCTAAGTTAGTGATTACTTAGAAATGAATCTTTCCAAGTGCCTGAGCTGCTAATATTCTATATTAAAAAATATAGGAAGAATCTTCTTTCGTATAAATCTAAAATCTGATAAGTAAATTGAATCTTCAAATTGTGGCTATTCTCTTAAATATTAGCATGGAAAACATCTTATTATTTTAAATAATGTCTAGCTTTCTATGTAATGCTATCATTCTTCATAAAATATTATATTTGTATTGTCTGTCTCTGTGTTTTGCCACTACAGTGGGATTTTTGAGAATATTAAAAAAGCAGTTGTCTCTCTGATACCAATTTTATTTGGTGTCCTTGAGTGATGCACATTCATAGCAATCTATCATAATGAAGTAAGTGTTCTACTTTGCAGGGGAATCCTCTTGGTGTTAAATCTTCCTAAGGATGATGTGGTAGGTCAGGGTTTGAGTGGTAGTATAACTGGTCTAAGGATATAGTGTTTGGAATAGCAGAGGTCACTTGGAGTTCAGAGTGTTTCTCAGGTAATTTAACTAACTGCTCAATTAAGGGAAAAAGGCATGCTCTAAGATGAACTTGTTTTCGTTAGTCACAGAAAATATAGGTACAATGAAGATATTTGTGAGTATTACTACTTACTGAGGGTTTAACATAAATACACACACACACAAGGACTTCCCTGGTGGTGCAGTGGTTGGGAGTCCGCCTGCCGATGCAGGGGACACAGGTTCGTGCCCCGGTTCAGGAAGATCCCACGTGCCGCGGAGCAGCTGGGCCCGTGAGCCATGGCCACTGAGCCTGCACCTCCGGAGCCTGTGCTCTGCAACGGGAGAGGTGACAACAGTGAGAGGCCCGTGTGCCGCAAAAAATCAATAAATAAATACATACACACACACACACACACACACACACACACACACACACACAAGTCCTCGCACTGATGGTATATGAACAGTGAGAAAGATTATTGGACTTGTGTGCTATGATTTTTTTCCAAAAATTATTCTGTGCTCTGTCACACAGCTATAAACTAGTGTGAAGTATTTCTAGGATTTAGTGTGGTTGGAATTGTTACTTTCATGATAAACATAAACCTAATTATTCAGGGAATTAGGTGTTTGTATAATTCATAGTCTGCTGGTCAAGAGAATTTTTTTATATTGAAATATATGTCATTATATAAATAGAGCTTGTGTGTTTTTTTAATATAGTAAGTTTTAAAATAAGATTTGTTTAAAATAAAAACAAAATTCCTACATAAACATTCTTATGTAAACATAAGCATATAGCACTTTTTTATTTTTTAAAAATTAATTAATTTATTTTTGGCTGTGTTGGGTCTTCGTTTCTGTGCGAGGGCTTTCTCTAGTTGTGTCAAGTGGGGGCCACACTTTTTTTTTTTTTTCTTTTTGCGATACACGGCCTCTCACTGTTGTGGCCTCTCCCGTTGCGGAGCACAGGCTCCGGACGCACAGGCTCAGCGTCCATGGCTCACAGGCCCAGCCTCTCCACGGCATGTGGGCTCTTCCCAGATCGGGGTACGAACCCGTGTCCCCTGCATCGGCAGGTGGACTCAACCATTGTGCCACCAGGGAAGCCCGGGGGCCACTCTTCATTGCAGTTCACGGGCCTCTCGCTGTCGCGGCCTCTCTTGTTGCGGAGCACAGGCTCCAGACGCGCAGGCTCAGTAGTTGTGGCTCACGGGCCTAGTTGCTCCGCAGCATGTGGGATCTTCCCAGACCAGGGCTCGAACCCGTGTCCCCTGCATTGGCAGGAAGATTCTCAACCACGGCGCCACCAGGGAAGCCCCGCATATAGCACTTTTTAAGTGGTTTGTTTGTCTATGGCCCTCAATGTAGAGAGTGGTAAGTTAAGTGAAAATGAGTTAGTGTAAATTATTGTAATTTATGTTACAATTATAGTGGAGTCTTGAATGAGGGCTAAGTTTTAAAGTCAGTTCCTAAGGTAATAATTGAATGTAGTAAAAATTACCCTCGAAAGTCCTTTAAATTCGTCTTAAGTATAACATCTATGGCACTATCTAAAATAAGTGCAGCATAGGCAGTTTTTTCCTCTAGTGATAAAAGATATTACTGCTTCTTTCACTGGCCACCAGGTAAAATAGTAAAAGCTACCTTTAGTTTAGGTGCTTTGTACTGAAAATATTTGTTTGTATTTTTTTACATAAGCACATAGAGTTGATTTTGTGTATCTTAAGTATGTGTATGATGTAACTTCACAGTATTGCTTGTGGTGATAGCCTAAGGTAAGTATTTATAAAAAGTTGCCAAGAAGAAAGGAACATAGAGGAGCTAAAAAAACAGCCAGAAAACAATTAATAAAATGGCAATAAGTACAAACCTATCACTAATTACTTTAAATATAAACGGACTAAATTCTCCAGTCAAAAGACATAGGGTAGTTGAATGGATTAAAAAAAAAAAGATCCTGCTATTTGCTGCCTACAAGGGATTTGCTTCAAACCTAAAGACACTAACAGACTGAAAGTAAAGGGATAGAAAAAGGTATTCCATAAAAACGGAAATGAAAAGAAAGCTGCTTTGCTAATACTTATGTCATAGAAAATAGACTTGAAAACAAAGACTGCAAGAAAAGACATAGAAGAGCAGCATAATGATAAAGAGGTCAGTCCAACAAGAGGATATAAAATTTGTAAACATTTATACACCCAACATAGGAGCAACTAAACATATAAAGCAAGTGTGAACAGAAATAAAGGAAGAAATAGACAACAATATAATAGTAGGAAACTTCAGTACCCCTTTTACATCAATGGATAGATCATCCTGACAGAAAATCAGTACGGAAGCACTGGCCTTAATCAACACATTATAGGGGATTAACTTAATAGATATATGCAGAGCATTCCATCCAAAAGCAGCAGAATACTCATTTTTTTCCAAGTGCATGTGGAGTATTCTCCAGGATAGATCACACTTTAGGCCACACACAAAAAAAGTCTCAGTACATTTAAGAAGACTGAAATCATATCAAGCATCTTTTCCAACCACAACACTTTGAAACTAGAAATTAATTACAAGACAAAAACTGGAAAAAACACAAAATATGGAGACTAAGCAACATGCCACTGAATAGTCAATGGGTAAACAAAGATATAAAAGAGATCAAGAATACCTTGAGACAAATGAAAATGGAACCACAACTTTCCAAAATCTATGAGACACAGTAAAAGCAGTTCTAAGAAGGAAGTTCATAGTGATATTGGCCTACCCCAAGAAACAAGAAAAATCTGAAATAATCTAACTTTATATTTAAAGGAACTAGAAAAAGAAGAGCAGATAGAGCCCAAAGTTAGTAGAAGGAGGGAAATAATAAAGATCAGAGTGGAATAAGTGAAATAGAAACTAAAAGTAAAAAATAAAGAGATCAATGAAACTAAGAGCTGGTTGTCTAAAAGATAAATAAAATTGACAGACCTTTAGCCAGACTTATCAAGAAAAAAAGAGAGAGATGCAAATAAATAAAATCAGAAATGAAAGAGAAGAAATTACAGTCAGCACCACAGAAATATAAAGGGTCATAAGAGAATACTATGAACAATTATATGCCAACAAATTAGACAACCTAAAAGAAATGGATAAATTCCTAGAAACATACACGTTTCCAAGACTGAATCATGAAGACATAAAAAATCCAAATAGACCAATTATTAGTAATGAAATTGAATCAGTAATCAATAAAACTCCAACAAAGTCCGGATTCACATGGCTTCACAGGTGAATTTTACCAAACATTGAAAGAAGAGTTAATATCTGTCCTTCTCAAATTATTTCAAAAAATTGAAGAAGAAGGAACACTTCTAAACTCATTTTATGAGGCCAGCATTATTCCTGATACCAATACCAGACAAAGACACTACAAAAAAAGAAAATTACAGGCCAATATCCTTGATGGAAATGAATGCAAAAATCTTCAACAAAATATTAGCAAACCAAATTCAACAATATATTAAAAAGCTCATCCACCATGATCAAGTGGGATTTATTCCAGGGAGGCAAGCATGGTTCAACATCCACAAATCAGTCAATGTGATATACCACATTAACAAAACAAAGGATAAAAGTCATATCATCATCTGAATAGATGCAGAAAAAGCATTTGATAAAATTTAACATCTATTCATGGTAAAAACTCTCAACGAAGTGGATATAGAAGAAACATAACTCAAGATAATAAAGGCCATACATGACAAACCCATAGCTAATACACTCAGTGGTAAAAAGCTTTAAGGTTTTCCTCTAACATCAGGAAGAAGATGCAGATGCCCACTCTTGCCACTTTTATTCAACATAGTATTGGAAGTCCTAACCATAGCAGTTAGGCAAGTAAAAGAAGTAAAAGTCATCCAAATTGAAAAGGAAGAAGTAAAACTATTACTGTTTACAGGTGGCATGACACTGTACATAAAAACACCAAAGACTCTACCAAAGATATGATTTGAACTAATAAATTAATTTAGTAAAATTGAAGGGTTTAAAATTAAGATACAGAAAACTTGCATTTCTATATACTAACAATTATTAGAATGAGAAATGCAGAAAACAATCCCATTTATAATTGCATCAGAAAGAATAAAATGGGGCTTCCCTGGTGGCGCAGTGGTTGAGAGTCCGCCTGCCAATGCAGGGGACACGGGTTCGTGCCCCAGTCTGGGAGGATCCCACATGCCGCGGAGCGGCTAGGCCCGTGAGCCATGGCCGCTGAGCCTGTGCATCTGGAGCCTGTGCTCTGCAACGGGAGAGGCCACAACAGTGAGAGGACCGCGTACCGCAAAAAACCCACAAAAAACAAAAAACAAAAGAATAAAATGCCTAGGAATAAATTTAACCAAGAAGGTGAAAGACCTGTACCCTGATAACTATAAGACATTGATGAAAGGAATTGGAGGTGACACAGATAAATGGAAATATATACTGTGATCATGGATTGGATGAATCAATATTGTTAAAATGTTTATACTACCCAAAGCAGTCTACAGATTCAATATAGTCCCTATCAAAATACCCATAACATTTTTCACAGAACTAGAACAAATAATTCTAAAATTTGTATGGAACCACAAAAAGATCCTGAATAGCTAAAGTAATCTTGAGAAAGAACAAAGTTGAAGGTATCACATTCTGTGATTTCAAACTACACTACAAAGGTACAGTAATCAAAATGGTATGGTACGGGTACAAAAACATACATGTAGATTAAGGGAAGAGAAATGAGAACCTAGAAGTGTAAAATGTGCCAATATGTAATCAGAAGAGCTTGGGCTTTGGTGATAGATAACTCCTGTTATCTGTCACCAAAGCCAGCCCATTCACTCAGTGTGTGGCCTAGGGCATTTTCCTAAACTTCTATGCCTCAACCTACTTATAATGGGAACAGTAATATTTCTCTGATAGTGTGTGAAAGTGGTCTAGTAATAAGTTAACAATAGCTACATTTCTGTTTTCTTTTTCTATTTCCCCATGAATGTAACTACAAACACTTTTGAAAAGTAACTAGAATTACATTGGTTATTTTAAGTGCATCTAATTTATAAAGACTTTTTTTTTTTTTTTTTTTGCGGTACGCGGGCCTCTCACTATTGTGGCCTCTCCCGTTGTGGAGCACAGGCTCCGGACGCGCAGGCTCAGCGGCCATGGCTCACGGGCCCAGCCGCTCGGCGGCATGTGGGATCTTCCCGGACCGGGGCACGAACCCGTGTCCCCTGCATCGGCAGGCGGACTCTTAACCACTGCGCCACCAGGGAAGCCCTATAAAGACTTTTTAAAGCCAAATAATTTGTTATTAGTCGTAACACATTCTGTATCCCTTTCCTGCTTGAAATATTTTAACAATTCTCCAAAGTTTTCTGATAAAACTAAAGTTTTTATCATGGCATATGAGGCCCTTCATGATCTGGTGTTCTCCAACTTTCCCTGTCCACTTTCACGAAGAAACTCTTTCTGCTGGTGCTGCTAGTTCTTTCACTATCCTTATCCTGACTAACTGCCAGCACTTTGACACTTATCAACATATGCCCCTTGGTTTCTCAAGCCATCTTACCTCCACCCCGTCTTCTCTTACAGGTCTGAATTCTATTCCTTCTGTGTATTTCCACAACACCCTGTATGTTGACATAGGTATTGTAAATATTTAACCTACCTCCTAAAATGCTGTGCTTTACTTTATTTGAGGTTGTGGACCATGTATACACAATACGTAGCATAAGTATGTGAGATCATTAACCAATCTTTGGCTCAATTAAAATATGGAATTTTGAAAAATAGAGAAGGGTTTATTTGAGCACTGCTCTGTTCCTTTGAAATAGTTTTTGAGACCCACAGTTTTCAGTTGCACACTAAACTGTGAATTTTTTCATGGACAGTCAAGATTCCAACTATGTCATATTTTTATGTTACAAACAACATTGTTGCTTTTTGAGAACTGGTGGTTTCCCATGAACAATACAGTGGGCTTGAAAATGTCTTCTATGCTTTACTCAGAGGATTTATCACCCTTTTAATTCTATTGGCATCAGAAGATGAAATAATCATCATCAGTAGTCAGTTTTTGTCAGAGCATCTAGACATATTAGTCAGAAGCACTTGTGAGAAACCGATGCACCGCTGTAATTAACTAACTGGGTGTTGCATGGAAGCAGCTGGCAATGCCACAGTCAAGAGATTTCAACCGTGATAGATCTGCAGAGTGGTTTGCTTGTAAATATGGGTGCTATTTTAGAAAAAAAAAATTGAGAACTGCTTTTCTAAATCAATGCTCTAGGCCAGGGTGGCTAAACTAGTCTGTTGGCCAGATCCAGCCTGTCTGCTGTTTTTGTAAATAAAGTTTTATTGTAATATAGCCATGCTGATTTGTTTCCATATTGTCTATGGCTGCTTTTGTGCTACATGGCTGAGACAAATCATTGCAACAGAGAACTGCATTGTCCTCAAAGGCTAAAATATTACTATCTGACCCTTAGCTGAAAAAGTTTGCTGACCTTTGCATTAGGTATTTTGCCAGTTTTACAGTTTGACAATTGTAGAGTGAAAAATTTATATCTACGTACTGTAGCAAGGAAAGTAAACTCCCTCAGATGCAGGTTAGTAAAATGAAACCTACTTTTGGTTTTTATTATATCTATTAAAAGTATACCTTCAAAATGTAAAAATCATGACTCTCCTATAAATATAAAATGAACCCATAAAAATTTCTACTTAACTCATTAATTAATGAGGGAGCCTATGTTAAAACTATTTCAAAGGAGAATATTATATATATATATGTATATTTAATCAGTAATTCTGAAATAAATTTACTAATCCACATAACACTGCATAATATTTTATAGGGCAATGTAATATTTAGATTCATATTTTCTGTGGGTGAAAATGAGTGTATTTGTTCCAGACAAAATTCATTTCTGTGTACAAAATCATTAGCACTGTCAGTTTTCTATAACTTACCAAATTATAAAAGAGCCTGTCTAAGACAGTTATGTTTGTACACCTCTATAGAATCAGATAACTTGGAAGGCTCTCTAGAGAACATCCAGCATTCCATTGAAAAGACTGGGAGGTATCTCTTTGCCTATTTCAAAGTCTTTAACAATTTTCCCAATCAAATGTAAGCGAGTTAAAAAATACTTTGAAACAATAAAAATGTAGGAACTAAAATAAAAAATAATGCTATTCACTGTTGTTCCAAAGAAAATGAAATACTCAGGTATAAACTTACTAAAACATGTATAGAATCTATATCAGAAATCAAAGAAGATCTAAATCAGTGGAGAGATATATTATGTTCATGGATTGGAAGACTCTACGTAGTAAAGATTTCATTTCTCCCCAAATTGATCCATAGATTTAATTCACTTTCTATCAAATTGCAGTAAGTTTTCTATAGACACTGTCAAATTTATAAATTTTATTCAAATGGAAAGGCACAGACCCTAGAATATCTAAATAATCTTGACAAGGAAGAATAAAGTGAGAGGAATCACTCTACTTGATATGAAGGCTTGCTATAGGCTACACTAGTCAATACAGTATGGTATTGGCAGAGACATAGACACAGATCAATGGAACAGAATTGAGAACCACTGAAAGACCCACACAATTATGATAATTGATGTTTTCAAGAAATGATTTTACTTTAATTCATTAAGTGTTGTAATCAAAGTAGATATAAAGTCCTGAGGCAGGAATTATCAGGGAACGGTCAACTGTGGGTCAGGGAACCAGGAAGTGCCTCAAGAGGTGAGCATAGTAATTAAGATGGCTTTGCTCCACTTTGCATCATTGTTTAAGATTTATGCTAATCTAAAATTAGCATAAATTAGACTTTGTTTTTTTGCTCTGGCTCTCCTTGAGGAAGATGGTGAAAAGAAGTGAAGTGGCAACTACTACAGCCACCTGGGACTGCTCCCCCACCTTTTTTTTTTTTTTTCCCAACTGATTTTGATAGAAGTGCAAAAGCACGTAAATGGAGGTAGGATAGCCTTTTCAACAAATGGTGCTGGAGCATCCATAGGCAAGAAAATGAAGCCCAACCTAAACCTCATACCTTATACAAAAATTAACTCAAAATGGATCACAGGTTTAAATGTAAAACATAAGACTATATATATTTAGAAAAGGTGACATAAGGAAAAATCTTTGGGATATTTTTGGGATCTAGGTATAGGTAAAAAGCTCTTAGTCTTGATGCCAAAAGCATGATTCATGAAAGGAGAAATTGATAAAATGGAACTTAAAAAAATTTAAAATACTTGCTTTGCAAAAGACCTGTGAAGAGGATGAAAAGACAAACTATAGACTGGAGAAAATATTTGCAAACCACATTTCCCACAGAGGACTAGTGTCTAGAATATATAAGGAACTCTGAAAATGCATTAGAAAAAAAACCAAATGATTAAATTATAACAATGGGTAAAAGATATGAACAGACATTTCACTGTTTTGTTCACTGAAGAAAATATTTAAGTGGTAAATAAGCACATGAAAAGATGTTCAACATCATTAGCCATTAGGGAAATGCAAATTAAAACCACAATGAAATATCACTGCACACCTATAAGAATGACTCAAATAAGAAATAGTGACAGTAGCTGATGCTGGAGAAGATGTGGAAAAACAATCAGGTGCATGGCTTGTGTGCATATAAATTGTCACAGTCACTCTGGAAAACAATTTGGCTGGTTATTATAAAACAAAACATACACTTATCACATGACCTACCAATGATACTCCTGGACATTTATCCCAGAGAGATGAAGACTTATCTTTACACAAAAACTGTTCAATAATGGTCCTAGTAGCTATGTTCTTAGCCAGAAACTGGAAACAACCCATATGTCCATCAACTGGTGAATGGTTGTACAAACTGTGGTACATCTAAAATGGAGTACTACTCAACAATAAAAGTGAATGAACTATTCCTATACACAGCAACTTGGATGAATCTAAAGGGAATTATGCTGAGTGAACAAGGCCAATTGCAAAATGATGCCATTTATATAAAATTCTTGAAATGACAAAATATAGAGATGGAGAACAGATTAGTGGTTGCCAGGGTTTAGGGACAGAGCAACATGAAGGATTCTTATAGTTGAAGAAACTGTGGTAATGGAATGTGTTCTTGATTCTGGTGATGGATACAGGAACCTACACATAAATACCAATATTTAGAACTTAATATACACACAAAAATGAATACATGTAAAACTGTAGATATCTGGATGAGTAGAGTATAGCAGTGTCAGTTTTCTGGTTGTGATGTTGCACAATGGTTTTCCAAGATGTTACCATTTGGGAAACTGGGTAAAATCTACAGAGGATCTCTTTGTACTACTCCTACAACTGCATATGAATCCACAATTCTCTCAACATTAAAAATTGAATAAGAAGAAAAGAACATGGATCTTTCCAGAACATTCTTTTAAACTTAAAACATTTAAAATAAATATGTTTGAAGCCCTAGAACAATTGTACTTCTATATACAGGTAAATATTCTTAGGTATTAAGTTTAAATTAGGAAGGGGGGGAATCTCTTAGTTCCTTGAAAATTAAACAAACGTGGATATATATTTTTTAATTTGAATAATTAGAAATCAATATTTAACTATCATTAACAGCAGTGAAATTAACATTTTCAATCTTTTATAGTTTGGTAACAGCTAATTCATTACTTTAGTTACCAAGAACTATTATATCATATACAAATTTCTATAAAATATTAGTTATAAGTTAGTATGTTTTGTACTATATAGGCTTAGAAAATAATAATTTTAAGCCATTCTTATGGAATTATAAGTAGTTCTGTGACTACCTGGCTAACTATAGCTCCATTTTGGAGTACTCCTTGGGATCAGTCCTAGTGTCTGTAGTGACAAAGTGCTTTAGCAAGGGAAACGATGCATATAGAAAATATTGTAGTTATGTATGGGTTTGGATAATTTCTACTGAACTGAATATGTATTATAAAGCTTTACTGTTTTTATTCCACATTAAACCACATATTCAGGTTACATTATTATGTACTGACATTTAATTTTTTCTCTGAGTGGGTTCCTGACTTTTCCCTAGTGGTGCAATTTCAGCAGAAATGTATTAATCGGAAATAACAGTGCACATAGACCCTTGGTAATCAAAATGGAAAAATGTGTGTCACTGGTTTTAAATGAAGTTTTTTTTATTGTTGTTAATAGAAGCACAACTAAAATGAAAATAGCTTCCTTCATTTTTATATTAACTGAAGATTTTATAGCTTTCTTGGGAATAATGTCTATTCATCAGCTTTTAGAGTTTGATAAAAAATAATATACATTTAAAAACTTTTCATTGATGAGATTTTCTATAAACCTTCTACAAAGGAAAAGATAATTACTTTTGGATTCAGTTCAGTGACAGTTCTTGTTCTTGACATATCACTTTTTTGACAGTAGGTAAACCTGGTATACCAGGAAGAAAGCCACCTGCATGCTGAATATCATTCTGGTCTCTCATCTTATTTTCTCTAATTGTGACAGTCAGTGGCTATACTATTCTCATAAAATGCTACCTTGTGAAGAAAATACTGTCATGATTATGATATATGTTTTCCATAGAGTTCTGAATCTAATTTCAAGACACTATGTTTATTCTTAAAAGTAAAATACACATTAATGATTGTTTTAATTTTATGAAGACAGTTGTTATCTTTTCCATGTTTGCCTATGTCTAAAATTTATAGTTAGATAGGTAGATACATAGATATAGATATGTAGATATCTTCTTGCTACTTTACAATACAAGGTTTTTGCATGTAGTAGGTATTAATTTCCTATGGCTGCTGTAACAAATTACCACAAGCTGGATGGCTTAAATCAAATTTATTCTCTCACAGTTCTGGAGGCCAGAGGCCCCAAATCAAGGTGTCTGTGTAGACAGGGCCATACTCCCTCTAGAGGTTCTGGGGGAAAATCTTTCCTTGCCTCTCCCAGGGTTTTTTTGTTTGTTTGTTTGTTTTTCCAATTGAAAAAAAACTTGTGGTGAAAAATCATGTAGCATAGTTAACCTCTAAAGTCTGTTTGACTGTACGATCAATTTTAAATGCTTCAAAGAAGTCAGATTGGGTTTGTCAGCTCTAGGACCTTGGATGAGCTACTTACCTCTATATGCCTCAGTGTCTTATAAGGTGGGGATTATAGTAGCACATATCTCTTAGGCTAATAGGGAGAATTAAATGAGTTGATTCATAATTAACTATGAGCTATTATTATAATTATTATCTGAAATGTACACAGTTCTTAGGGGTCTACCCTCCCAACTAGAACATAAATACCACGAGGACAAGAAATTTGTCTTGTTGGTATTCCAGAAACTAGAGCAAAACCTGACACACACTAGACCCTCAATAAACACACCTTGTTATGTTGTCTTTTGCCAGCAAACCTATTCTTTTAAAATTAACATTAATATTTTTGAAATTTAACTTTTATTGTATCTCCATATGAACATCTAAATACATTTACTACCTCCATCTGTGTCAGAGTTTCTCAGCCTAAGTAAGCACTGCTGACATTTTGGGCTAAACAGTTCTTTGCTGTGGGGGTGGTGGGAGCTGTTGTTGTAGGATGTTTAGCAGTATCTTTGACCTCTACTCACTAGATGCCAGTAGCAACTTCCCAGTTGTGACAACCAAAAATGTCTCCAGGCATCGCTAAATGTCCCTGAGGGTCAAAATTACTGCAGTTAAGAACAACTGACTTTAATTCAGATGTCTCTCTCTAGCTGGCATTTCCCTTCTCAAGTGTCCTGCTTGACCACAGGAAGTCTTAGTCCCACTAGCTTCCCCTCCTGCAGCTTCCTAGAGAAAGTTTCTCAAACATTGGCATGGTCCCCTGCCTTAGTTCCCTATGTGATAACCAATATGCTTTACAAGGAATTACACAGAGAAAACCACTGAGTGCTGAATATGGCTGTTCTGAATTATCACATTGCAGGAGTTAACAAAAACAACAAAAAAATGGTGAAATACATGTAACATAAAATGTACCATCTTAACCATTTTTAAGTGTGCAGTTAAATGACATTCACATACATTCACATTATTTTATTTGCCTTTTCTTGCTTTTATAGCTGCTGTTCCTTGTCTTGTGGCCACATCACTGTAGTTTCTGCCTCATCTTCATATTACCTTCTTTGTGTGTGTGTGTGTGTGTGTGTGTGTGTGTGTATGTGTATGTGTGTAAACTCCCTCTCTCACTTATAAGGAGGATAAGCTCTTTCTCTCAAGACCTCTAACTTAATCACATATTTTGCCATATAAATTAATATTTACAGGTTCCAGGGATCAGGAAGTGAATATATTTGGGGGAGCCCATTATTTGAGACTGTCACAGTAGATATTCATTAAATATTTAATTATAGACAAAATATGGAGTTACTTTTAGGATTATTATTATTATTATTTGCTGTACGCTGGCCTCTCACTGCTGTGGCCTCTCCTGTGCGGAGCACAGGCTCCGGACGCGCAGGCTCCGGACGTGCAGGCTCAGCGGCCATGGCTCACAGGCCTAGCCACTCCGCGGCATGTGGGATCTTCCCGGACCGGGGCACGAACCCGTGTCCCCTGCATCGGCAGGCAGACTCCCAACCACTGCGCCACCAGGGAAGCCCTAGGATTATTTTATGTAAGTGATTTCTTTACGTACCAACTTTACAAATCAACTGGATAAGTCACGAGGTAACTACAAAGTGCCTCTTGGTCCCCTACAGGATATGGCTCAAACTTCTTCACATAATCTTTAAGGTGCCTGTTACTTGGCTTGTGTCTTCATCCCCCTTCATCTCTAATCATTCCCAGTCTTATGGATTCTTATATATCCAGACAGATGCATGTGGTCTACCCAGAAACCACTCTGTTATTTTATTCTGTACTCTTGCTGATGTTCTCAACTTATCCAGAATTCTCTTTTTTAGCCCTTCATGCATTCTTTAAAACAAATAATTCTTAGCTTTAGGGCTGAGAAACAAGGAAGAAAATGGATATAATTTAAACAAGCATATCCAGTATTATAATAATCACACATTTGGAAAAGTAACAGTTTGTTTCTTTGTTTTAAATTTAAATTACCACAGTTTATTTATCCAGTCACCTACTGAAGGACATCTTGGCTGCTTCCAAGTCTTGGCAACTATAAATAAAGCTGCTATAAACTTATGTCCACACAAAGACGTGAACAGGGATGTTTATAGCAGTTTTATCTATAATTGCCAAAACTTGGAAGCAACCAAGATGTCCCTCAGTAGGTGAATAGATAAATTAGCTGTGGTACATCAGATAATTGAATATGTTGATAATGGGGGAGGCGATGCATGTGTGGGGGGGGTAAATGGGAAATTTCTGTACCTTCCTCTTAATTTTGCTGTGAACCTAAAATTGCTCTAAAAAAGAAATTCTTCAAAATTTAATTTCTAAAAACAAAGCTTGTCAATTCTTGCTTGCTAAAAGTATGCTCAAGATTTGATTCTCGATCAGACCTCCTTGGGGGAGTCGTCATTAAACTCTGAAGAGAACTTTGATGTATTTCTAAAGAGGGAAAGGATTAAAATACTTTAACAAATATTACTTTTGTCACCTTTAGACAGTTAACAAAATATTACTTTTGTCACCTTTCCCTCAGTTCTTATATTCAAGCGAGTAGTATACAAAACTATTCATTGCTCCATACATACCAGTCACCTGCCAGTTGTATTTACTAGCCTAGTTACTAGTTTACTAGTTTCATGTGATCTTACATGATGTGAAATTGGAAACTAATAAGTTATATGTAAAGTACAAAATAAATGTTTATTGAGTCTCTAACTGTGTCCTCAGTGGATTTCATTCCAGCAGGTGAAGATTCATTTTAAATTAGCCTATTCTAGAATTATTTAGAGTTGAAATCAGGAAGCAGCTCTTAGATGATCGTAGTTTAGGCCTTTTTCTAATACATCAAAAAATGCACCTAAAAATGCTGTTCAAGCTGTAAGAATAGACATGATTAGAATATGATTAACTAATAGTAATTTAGCATGTAGAATGCTTTAAAATCATTTACACAATTTGAATGTCAATATTCATTTTGGTACCAAGAAAAACTTAAGAAAATTCGTTTTTAACACAACGATTTCTTTCAAAAATTATTTAAAAACTAGGAACTTCTAGGATATTTTGTTTGAAACTTTTAGCTGTTTTTTCTCTAGCTTTATACAGGCAATATGAACTGTAATCTTCATTTTTTTTACATGTTAATTTTACTCTCATTAGTTAAATGCTTTCTGGAAATTGGTAGCTTTGAAATGGAAGAGTAAATTAAACAAGTTATTATAACTGATAGGTCAGTTGTGAATGAAATATGTTCAGTGCCAGAGAACTGTTAACTATTTTATTTCAAAATTTTTAGAAGGGCAAACTGAAAAGGATATAACCTTTCATTCTGAAATGAGGTCTTCAAGCATCATTTATTTACAAGTATATTCTTCAGGGAATGTAACCTATCTTCTTTGCCTTTTGAATGACAAACAGTTGAAAATTTAAGACATTCATCAAAGCAATTCCCCGGCCAATAATGGTCTGGTCCAGATGGGATTTTCTCAAGTGCTTTGTCTGGGCTAGTTCTCAGATGTGATCAGGCTTAAGTGAAGGGGCGTTCATTGCATACCTAGGGAGATTATTGCATCATTTGATAGACTTCACTTTAAGAAAATGTTTTGCTTTGTTCAGATTTATATTGTTATTGTAGTCATGCCCTTTAAGCCACTTCTATTTTTTCCTTTTACTCATCCCCTTTTTTGCCCCTACTGCTATATTTACATTTGTTTCAAGGTGATTTATTCATTGTATAGAAAGCAAAAAAATGTCTTATGGAATGATTCACATAGTACATGTGAGTCTTAGGAACTGAATTTAGGTTTCTAGAGGACCTAAGTGCTAGTAATAGTAATTTCTACATATTATTGTTTTTAAATTATGTATACTTATAGTATGTTTCATAGATCTTTTTCAGCTATTTAATAAGTAAGAACTTTTATTTTTTGAATTATTTGAATGTTTTATATTTAGGAATACTCATACTTATTTTGATACATGGAATACAAACATGGAAGAGAAGGGATTACGGCAGAATTACTGAAAGTTTCCTAAACAGGCATACATAATGTTATTTAATTTTGAGTATGTATTGTGAAATCATATTATTACTATATTATATAATTATGTAATTATATTATGAGTTTGTGCTAATATCATCTAAAATAAATGAACAAATAAGTTACCGTTGTATTTTTGCTTGTGCGAAATGTACATTTTGTATAGTTGAGTAAATAATAATTACATAACAGACATCTCAGTCCTAGTTACTGTATATGTCTTTACATTATGTATTTCATGTAGTAGCTTATTTCTGGCTGAGGGTTTTATGCACTTTGATTTCTTTTTGTCTCATCTTTCTAAACATTGTTCTTTTCGTGGATAATATGGGGTACGAGTAGTTTAAAAAAACTAACTGTGTATTCTATTATCTTAGTGTTTTTAGTGTAATTAGAAAAACTTAATAAAAACATTAAAACTAAATGATAAAATTCTCGATGAAGACTGACTAAAGGCCTATAGCTCTGAGTGTATCCTTAGTATTCAAGAATTTACATTGTTGTGCTTCCCAAATTTGTGATGTAAAATAATTTCTTTCCCAAGGCACAAATTCAAATCCTGTATACCGCAAAGGATTTTCTGTGGAAGTTAAGTCACTAAGTGAGAGACTAAAATTGATAAATTGATAACTCAAAACAATTTTGTTTTTTTGCGACCCACAATGTTATAAACAAAAACTATTATGAAGTAATAAAACTATTTCTTTGTGAAAATGGTTATTCACAAGGAAATGAAAATGTGCTGAACTGGCATTAAGAAATAACATATAAAATGTAAAAAATAAAAGTTAGGCAAACTGAGCACCACCATGTGAACATGCCATTTATTACTTAGGCTAGGTAGTTATTCTTTAAAAGGTTACAATATTTCGTGAGCATTAAAATATTAATATATTCTCAGTGATATACTTTTTTTTAACATCTTTTTTTTTTTAACATCTTTTTTTTTACACCTTTATTGGAGTATAATTGCTTTACAATGATGTGTTAGTTTCTGCTTTATAACAAAGTGAATCAGTTATACATATACATATGTTCCCATATCTCTTCCCTCTTGTGTCTCCCTCCCTCCCACCCTCCCTATCCCACCCCTCTAGGTGGCCACAAACGACCGAGCTGATCTCCCTGTGCTGTGTGGCTGCTTCCCACTAGCTATCTATTTTACGTTTGATAGTGTATATATGTCCATGCCACTCTCTCACTTTGTCACAGCTTACCCTTCCCCCTCCCCATATCCTCAAGTCCATTCTCTAGTAGGTCTGTGTCTTTATTCCTGTCTTACCCCTAGGTTCTTCATGACCTTTTTTTTTCTTAGATTCCATATATATGTGTTAGCATACCATATTTGTTTTTCTCTTTCTGACTTACTTCATTCTGTATGACAGACTCTAGGTCCATCTACCTCATTACAAATAAATCAATTTCGTTTCTTTTTATGGCTGAGTAATATTCCATTGTGTATATGTGCCACATCTTCTTTATCCATTCATCTGTTGATGGACACTTAGGTTGCTTCCATCTCCTGGCTATTGCAGATAGAGCTGCAATGAACATTTTGGTACATGACTCTTTTTGAATTATGATATACTTTTAAAATAATCAAAAGTCATAACTGAGAAATACTGTCATATACATCAAATTAAGTTCCTTAGTGAGATAATACTTTTAGGTAGTGAAAAGGTCTAAGAAATTGATGAATCTTACTTAAAAATTAGTTTTTATTAGTTGAACAAGGAAATGTTGAAACTAAGGAGTATCTCTCAGATTTATGTCTTAAACATATCTAAAATCAAAATCCTCAGTATTTATTTGGTAAAATATTAATTATTGTAAAACAACCTATTTTAAGGTAGATATAATCTTCAATATGAAATATATCACTAATCTTATGACAAAACTTTTGGTTATTTAACTAGCTGGAGATATATATACACACATATGTATTTTCTCTCTTTCTTCCTTTCTTTCTAATAAAATTTATATGCAGTGAAATGCACCGATTTTAAACGTACAGTTTGATGCCTTTTGAAGATGTATACACCTATGTAACCACCACCTCAATCAAGGTACAGAACCTTAACATCACCTCAGAATGTTTTCTTGTGCCCCTATCCAGTCAATCCCCAGCCCCTACAGGCAGCCACCCTTCTGATTTCTCTCAAGGTGGAACAATTTTGCTTGTTCTTGCACTTTACGTAAATAGAATCATACAGTATGTAACCTGATACGACCAGCTTCTTTTGCTCAGCATACCATCTGTGAGATTTATCCAATTGGTGCCTGTATCAGAAGTTCATTCCATCTCATCGTTGAACAATACTCTATTGCTTTCATATACCACAATTTGATTATCCATTAACCAGTTGTTGGACTTTTACATGGTTACAGTTACAACTAGATTTGGTTTATCTTATTTCTTTAATTGTTTATTTTTCTAATCAATATTTTTAGAGAAGCTGTAGGGTCACAGCAAAACTGAGAGGAAATTAGAGATTTTCCTTATATGTACAGCCCTATTCCCACGCATGTACAGCCTCTTCAGTGATCAACGCCATTTGTTACCATCAATGAACCTTCATTGACACATCATTTATCATCCAAAGTCCATAGTTTATGTTAGGGTTTAGTCTTGGTGTTATACATTTTGTGGGTTTGGACTAATGTATAATGACATGTATCCGTCAATTACAGTATCATGTAGAGTGTTTTCACTGCCTTAAAATCCTCTGTTCCTCTGCCTACTTATCCTTCTCTCCACTTCAGTCCCTGGCAACCACTGATCTTTTTATTATTTCCATGGTTTTGCTTTTTACAGAATGTCACATAGTTGGAATAATACAGTATGTAGACTTTCAGATTGGCTTTTTAAATTAAGTAATATGCATTTAAGATTCCTTCATGTCTTTTACACAGCTTGATAGCTCATTTCTTTTTAGCACCAAATATTATTCCATTGTCTGGATGTACTGCAGTTTGTTCATTCACCTACTGAAGGACATCTTAGTTGTTTCCAAGTTTTGGCAGTTATGAATAAAGCTGCTATACACATCTATGTGCAGGCTTTTTTTGTAGATAAAGTTTTCAAGTCCTTCGAATAAATACCAAAAAGTGCAATTGCTAGATTGTGTGGTAAGAGTATGTTTAGTTTTGTAAGAAACCCCCAAACTCTCTTCCAAGGTGACGGTACCATTTTGCAATTCCACCATTCATGAAAAAGTTTCTGTTGCTCTATGTCCTGTCAGCATTAGGTATTGTCAGTGTTCCAGATTTTGTCCTTTCTGATAAGTATGTAGCAGTACCTCATTGTTGTTTTATTTTGTGGTTCCCTGATGACATATGGTGTGGAACATCTTTTATATGCTTATTTGCCATCTGTATATCTTCTTTGGTGAGGTGTCTGTTAAGGTCTTTCCCTTATTTTTAAATTGGGTTGTTTGTTTTCTTATTACTGAGTTTTAAGGGTTCATTGTATATTTTGGTTAACAGTCTTTCATCATATTTGTCTTTGCATATGTTTTCTCCCAGTCTGTAGCTTGTTTTTTTATTCTCTTGAAATTATCTTTTGCAGAACAGAATTTTTTGTAATGAAGTTCAGTTTATCAGTTATTTCTTTGGTGGATTGTGTCTTTGGTGTTGTATCTAAAAACTCACTGCTGTACCTAAGGTCATCTAAATTTTCTTCTATATTATCTTCTAGGAGTTTTATAGTTTTGCACTATACATATAGTTCTGTGATCCACACTTTGAGTTAATTTTTCTGATGTGTATAAGGTTTGTGCCTAGGTTTTTTTTTTTTTTTGCATATGGACATCCAGTTATTCTAGCATGATTTGTTGAAACCAACTGTCTGTGCTCCATTGTTTTGCCTTTGCTCTTTTGCCAAAGATGTTTTTCATTGGTTTTTCAATGTCAGAGACTATGTTTATTTAACCACTGTTCCTCAAACATTTCCATTCAATTATTCTTTTTGGCTAAAGGGAGTGAACTGGGTATATGGCCTATTAGCTAGCATAAATGCAAAATTTCCTTGAAGTGTATTGCTTTAAATATTTCATATGATGCTTTCTGTTAACATGGCAGAAACTCAGTATAAATTCACAAAGATAAGAAGAATAGCAGAGAATATCTAAGAAATAGATCAGCTCAGTGCTTTGTGACCACCTAGAGGGGTAGGGTAGGGAGGGTGGAAGGGAGATGCAAGAGGGAGGGGATATGGGGATATATGTATATGTATATGTATAGCTGATTCACTTTGTTATACAGCAGAAACTAACACAACAATGTAAAGCAATTATACTGCAATAAAGATGTTAAAAAAAAAAGAAATATCTATACAATTTTTGAAGATGGGAGACAAACGATTTGTAACTCAGTAAGTGGAATGGAAAAAGAGTCTAATTCTTTTAGGAGAGGTTGCTACAGAGGCAAACAGATTCCTAAACAGAAAGCCTCAGGAATTGGAGGTACCAGTTATATACCTCCAAAGCTAAGGGTATAGAACAGTGTTAAAACCATGATAATTTGTTTAAGGCTAATAAGGGACCCTTAGACCACCCAGGTAGCCATGCACCTAATTTTCCCTCTTCTCATTCTCAGAAGAAAAAAAAAATCTGGGTTTACAGATACCAAACAAAGCTGAAGAAAGGTTGAGTGACTTTACTAAAAACATGAGGATTAAATGAAAGTCTCCATAATGAACAATGGGAACAGGCTCCCTTCCCATGCTTAATTGCAAGAATATAAGCAGCCAGTCTTATAACTCCTAAGGACAAGGATGAGCTGATCAAGAGTAAAGACTCTCAGATATCAGCAGGTAGGGGGGCGGTCTTTGAATACAGTGTCTCTGCATGACCACACTATACAGAGACCTCCCCATACAGAGATTTAGTTTTTCACTGTCAAATACAGATGGCTAGCAAAGATTGCCAGACATTGGGGGAAATCCTGTAATATAAAACATAGTGATCAAATCAAATAAAAAATATAAAACAACTTTGAATAAACAGAGATACTGAAGGGGAAAGAATAAATTTCTAATAACTTATAATTAATATGTTCAGATAAATAAGAGAAGTTTGCATTAGTAAGGCAAAGATAGGATATATGCTATTAAAACAGAGTTGTCAGAGAAAGGGCAAAGGTCTGGGAAATTAAAATAAGTTTAAAAAAATATTAGAATAGTGGAAGATAAACAAAGGCAGTCTTCTAGGAAGTAAAATTATAAGAAAAAGAGAATGAAATGGGAGAGGAAAGAAAATTTGATCATCAATCCAGAAATTGCATTCTCTAGTAAGGGTTCCAGAAAGAAATAAAGAGGAAAATGATAAAGAAGAATTTAATTTTTAAAAGACAAAATACAAGAATATTTGTTGGATACATGGGACATATGTAACATATATGAAAGTGTCCAGCACAATGAATGTAAAAAGACCCATACCAGCTCACATATCATTGTGAAATTTCAAAGCACTGGTAATATATTGATGAACTCCCAAAAATCTGGAAAAGGAAGAAAATAGATAGAATAAATACACACTAAACATTGGGAATGAGAAAATATTTGTAATTCTCAATAGCAATACTGGAAGCTAGCAAGAAGTAGACCAAATTTTGAGGGACAATAATATTTAACCGGGAATTCTTTCATAACCAACCAAACTGTCAGTTGTCAATAAGGATACTTGCAGATATTCAAGCTCTCAGAAATTTTATCCAACAAAAATTCCTTCTCATTAAGTTTCTTAAGAGTGTGTTTCACTAAAACAGGGGAGTACACCAAGGAAGAAGGAAAATACAGGTAATTACATAAATAGATATCCAAGGAGAGAAGCAAAGGGAAAGATAGGTTGATGGTGATGGGGTGAAATCCCAGGATAACTGCTTTGTTTCAGCCTTAGGGAGTAACCACCTGAGAGTTGACAAGATGATGGTGGGCTTTAGGAAGGTTTTACCCAGGGGAAAATGTATTGCCTAATTAATGGTTGTCCATGTTGAGAGACATTTATAACTCTGTTGGAAACTTTGGGGATGAATTAGTGATAAGCATGTAGAATACAGGTGCAAAAATGAGGCAATAATTAATTCAGAGAAAACAAATAAAGTTGACCCTTGAACAGTGTGGTAGTCAGAGGCACTGACCTCCTGCCCAGTCAAAAAATTTGCCCGGAATTTTACAGTTGGCCCTTTATATCCACAGTTCCTCCGTATTCCCGGTTCCTCTGTATCTGCAGCTGTGCATCCCTGGATTCAACCAATCTTGGATTGTATAGTACTATATAAGTGGACTCATGCACTTCAAACCTGTGTTGTTCATGTTAACTGTTGCTGTACAAGGAAGAAAATAATAAAACATAGTGTATTATGTAGTTCAGCCGTGAACAGTTTTATACATTGCATCATTATGTAAACACTGAAATGATTTATTGAAAAGTTTAACTGTGGTGAATGAGTGGAAGCAGAGAAAATGAATTAGCGGTGAAGAGTGGTAAAAAGAGTTAAATTCACATCTTGCATAGTGAGGAGATTGAACAAAGACTATAAAGGAAATAATTAGTGAATGGCTAAAATTGACAAGTTGTGAAAAGTAGCTAAAAGCATGAAAAGGGATGCTTCTGTGGAGCTGGAATCTGGGTGTGGGAGTGGAATGGGGCTTTTTCAGAATAAATCTTGTAGAACTCTTTGACTTTTTAAATTACATGTGTGCATTATTTTCGTTAAAAATGGAATTAAAATATACCCATAACTTCAATATTCTCTTCCATATTGTACTTGTGATAGTTTAAATATTTATAAAAATTTCCACCTCTCAGAATGCCTGAGTTAAGTGTTCACTTGATGTGCCAGTTGAATACGTGGATTGCTGTGCCCACTTCCTTGGACATAGCCACATACTTCTAATACGATATAAAACCTAGTCTGAGAAGTATAGATTTAAAATTTTTTTTACATAAAAGTTGTGCTGTGAACATTTAAGAACATGAATACATTTTTAATAAATAAAGTTATGATAATGGCCACTAGTGCATGAATGAAAGCTGTTAAGAAAAACACAACACCCCCAAACTTTGGATATTCTGTGATTGAAAACACCAATCTTTGTTTTGAAATTTGTTGTCCATCCAATCAGCTGTTTATCAAGAACCTACATTTAGGTAGATAGTACATTGTATGGTGAAGAGTTTGCTTATTCAAATGCAATTTGGAAGTTTTTGTAAATAAAGATATGACTGCTCTATAATAATCTCACTGTATTGAGGAAGCACTCCCTAAATCTAAATGCTTATGTGGGATTTTTATCTCTTGAAAACAAATTGAGAAAAGCTGACTTCAATAACTTCAAATTTGTGAACCCATGGGATTTCTATCAAGTAAAGGACTAGGACATCATCTTCTGTAACGATCTGTCATGCTTCAGGGCTAGGAATAAATCCATGACAGGAGATGGATTAGATGATCTAATAGTTATTTTTCCATTTAAAAAGAATTCTTGTTTTCTTTTTAATAAATTAAGAAAAACAACCACCCCTCATACGACAGGGATTAGATCTTCTAGACTGTGAAAGAATTATTGTCTATATTCTAGAAGCAATATGAGGATTTTATATTGATAATTAATGTAAAATCATTGCCAATCTGTGAAAGAGACTTTATCTTGAATGTATTTAAAAAAATAAACCAATAAAATTTACCTAATATACACAAAATAACAGTTATTTCATGCAAAGATGATAGTAATGTCAACTACTGTAAAGTCATCATGAATTTTGAGAAACAAAAGAGGAAGGTAGGGGGAAGTAATTTATGAATGGGCAAACACAACTAGATGTTTGTCTTTTATGACTCATAATGAATATCACAAATTTTTTTTTCATAAGACTGGCATATTAAGCTGGAGAACTGTAATAGATTTTAATTGTAGGAGACAGAAGGGAATGTTGCCCAGTTTTGCTGAAAGAAACTGTGCTATTTTCTTTAGTTATGAAATAGAAAATATGATAATCATAAAGAACTAATCTTGTGTGTACAACATTGAGCAAAAAGTATAAAGTATTTATTTTTTAATTCATATAGTTATGTTCATTCCTTTCATAGTTTTCTTATACCGCTCACCAAATTGCATTACTTCTCCAAGTAAAGATATATATAGTTCTCCAAGTAAAGATATACTTCTCCGAGATATATGACACAGACATCCAAATTAAGAGAAGAAGACAAAGTATTGAGTAGAGTTCCCTGTGCTATACAGTAGGTCCTTATTAGTTATCTATTTTATATATAGTAGTGTATATATGTCACAAACTTAGATTTTTTTTTACATCTTTATTGGAGTATAATTGCTTTACAATGGTGTTAGTTTCTGCTCTATAACAAAGTGAATCAGCTATACATATACATACATCCCCATATCTCCTCTCTCTTGCATCTACCTTCCACCCTCCTTATCCCACCCCTCTAGGTGGTCACAAAGCACTGAGCTGATCTCCCTGTGCTATGCGGCTGCTTCCCACTAGCTATCTGTTTTACATTTGGTAGTGTATATATGTCCATGCCACTCACTCACTTCATCCCAGCTTACCCTTCCATCTCCCCGTGTCCTCAAGTCTGTTCTCTACGTCTGCGTCTTTATTCCTGTCCTGCCCCTAGGTTCTTCAGAACCATTTTTTTTTTTTTTTTAGATTCCATATATATGTGTTAGCATATGGTATTTGTTTTTCTCTTTCTGACTGACTTCACTCTGCATGACAGTCTCTAGGTCCACTTTAGGTCCATCCACCTCACTACAAATAACTCAATTTCGTTTCTTTTTATGGCTCAGTAATATTCCATTGTGTATATGTGCCATATCTTCTTCATCCATTCATCTGTGGATGGACACTTAGGTTGCTTCCATGTCCTGGCTATTGTAAATAGAGCTGTAGTGAACATTGTGGTACATGACTCGTTTTGAATTATGGTTTTCTCAGGGTATATGCCCTGTAGTGGTATTGCTGGGTTGTATGGTAGCTCTATTTTTAGACAAACTTAGACTTTTTGATGACATTTTCAAATAAGAGTTTACCTACAGTTCCAGAGACACCCTGACAGGATAAAAAAATAATATTCTTTTAATTCTTAAAATTTGAGTCCCATTGTCAGATTATATCACCTATATTGCACTATGAATATTGCAGAGCTTCTGTTTATTATTGTAAATGCATGATTTTATTATGATTAGAAGTGCATAGAATTTTATATTAAACCGTTATAAAGGCACGTAATTTTATGTTAAATCAATAATTTGTTAAATGTAAACATTTAGAAGAGTTCCTTATATTTAAGACTGTGTTTGATATTTCTCATTTTCAATATGTCATGAGCTAAAATTTTAAAAATAAAAAAGAAGTGGAAGTGGCTCTGAATCTTATCTTCCAAATTTTACCCTATTTCTGAAATTAAAGAAAAAAATTAAGCTTATTAAATAATTACATTTCTGAGAGCCCTGTAAAAGACTAACTTTTAATGATAGGGTATGCCATTTGAATTGTATCAATTAGAGAATATTAAATTATTTCAGGGAACACAAAAGAAAAAGCCCAAGGAGCCTATGCTTGTGATTGTACAGCAGTCAGCTTTCAAATTCATGATCAAATACATAAATCATATTCTATAGATCTTTGATGCATTATTATTAATTATAATTATGTATGTGCAGTGTCTATTTGGCAAGTAGTCTAATCAATTCTGTTTCATTTACTTGTATCTTCCTTGAAATGTTCTAGTAATAGCCTCTTTGTTCCAAGTTATCAAATTTTTTATAACCAAAATTAGATATTAAGTATGTGTAGTCAGCTATCACCAGTGTACCATATAGGATGATTGATAACTTTTGTTTATATTATGCTGTGAAGTTCTTTTGTTTATTATTACTTCAGATAGTGTTCTTTCAGAATTCTAATCAGATGGCATTTTCATGTAGGAAGTCAGATTGCCTGTCATTAGAGTGTTCCTGCTTTTCTTCTCAAGGTATCTTCATGTCTTATCTTTTGGTTGTTTACAGACTGCTGTCACCTCAGTGGCATAAGAGATAGTGTAGACCTCTATGTCTTTTGTCCCCCCACTTAAGAAGACCAAATATAAATTTGATTACTTGGAAACAGTTATTTTTAAAATTTGTCACATGATTGTCTATAAGTTGTCATTTTTCAGGCACTTAATATAGCATTTATATGAGCTAGGATTGTTATAAGTGCTATGTCAGCTAATTTAATAATAACAACAACTGTATGCAGTTGATACTGTTTATTTATTTATTTATTTGACTGCACGGGGTCTTAGTTGAGGCACACGGGATCTTTTAGCATGCGGGCTTTTAGTTGTGGCATGTGGGATCTAGTTCTCTGACCAGGGATCGAACCCGGGCCCCCTGCATTGGGGACACAGAATCTTAACCACTGGACCACCAGAGAAGTCCCTTGGTTGATACTGTTATCATCCCCATTTTGCAGATGAGGAAGCTGATACACAGAGAGGCACATAGCTAGTAAATGACCATTGTGCCCTCAGTTATTTTTATTTTTATTGGATGAATAATAAGAAATTTTTGACCTTAAAAAGTGTCCCTATGATTACAAATTATACCTTTTAATAGATAAGAATAAAAACAGTATCTGATTAAAGAAGTCTAGGGAATCCCTTTAATACTTATTAATATACTCAACTTCCATTTATTTTATTTCAATTCAAATCAGTTGCAATTTTTTAAACCTCAGTAGAATTATATGCTAGTAGAGCACTGGGTTGCTCCAGGTTACTCATGAAGTACTGTTCTTTCCTTCACTAAGCGTATTTGTTCATTTTTCTTTTCTATTAGAAGTATAAAGAACTTTAATAAGTAGACTATATTTTCTATATTGTCCTTGAATGTGGACTCATAATTTCATGTGAATTTGCTACTTTTGGCTTACTTATACCAGCAACTGTTTTGTACTCTTACCTTAAATTCTAGTTTGGCATATGCCTTTAAATCTTATTCAGTCTCTATGAGTAGATATTGAAGTCCAATGCTTATGTATAATTTAAGTTCATTTATTTTCTGCAGTGAGGATGCTAATTTGCTCTTATGTTGGGTTACCCTGCTTGCTGTTGTCATTTTTAACTAAATAGCTATGAACTACTTCGCTTGGCTAAGCATTAGTTAATCAGGGGAAAAAATTAAATTAAATTGCGTTTTATTTCCTGTCTTATCTTTGGATTTCTATTTTAATGACAATCAATTTGTAATAGTGGAGTTTATGGAGTTTACCGGTTTCAGTAAACTCACAACCACCTCTTCAGCTGCTTTGCTTATTGACAAAGGAAGGAAGAAATATATGGAAGGCTTTTGATTAACTCTTGGTTATATACCTACTAAAATGTATCACACATTTTGCCACTGGGACATTTTATAGCTGTCTCCTTTTTGTTTTTAATACACTTTTTTCCCCATGTGAAGACATCTCTAAAGTTACTGGGTTTCTAGAAACATAAATAGAGAACAGATGGCCACTCACACCTTATGACGAATACATTGGGGACAGAGGACTTTCATCACGTCATGGTCAACATGCTAGCTGTCATGTGGTGGACACCTGTGACTGTTTGAAATAGTCCGTGCTGCTGTTGTGGAGTCTCTCAGGTCTGTGTCAGTCCTTTTTATAGTAGCTTATTTTCAAGCAACTGGGTTTCTCAGTTGTTTATTAGTGTGAAAAAAAGAAAGATAACTGAATAAATAAGAGTTAGGAAGTGTCCCAAATAAAGTTATTTTTCTTTTAGATTGTCCTGTAGTTGTGCAAACTGATTTGTTAATGTTGACTGATATCTCATTACTCATCAGCATTGCCAAATTTGGGATCGTTTCATTAATGAAATGATCTTAATGGACACATTGCTATACTTGTATACCTGTGGACAGAGCACTGTAAAACAAAATAAAGCATTGCAATTTAGAAGACCAAAGGTAAAAGTTAAATCATGAATTATATCAGTAGGCTTCCAATATTTATAACTTTAATATCCAAATCATGAACAATCCCTAAGGGTCTATGACAGGACAGAAATGATCAGTAATTTTCTGTAACTATGAATTTTAATTTTGCATCATAGATTCTTAGATGGGAGAGTTGCCTACTTATCCACATATAATATGATATTTTGTTACAGTAGCCTTTGAAGTGTCCAAAACATTGTGTCTTTATGGAAAAATGGTCATCAGATCAGAAGGAAAATTTTGGTGAATATTGAAAATGCTCTTAACTTGTAACAAAACATATCTGAAACACATCTCCTGAGAGCAGTGTGGCTTTGAAAATGTTAGGAGCTATTAGAAAGGTTTATGTTTTGTAAATGTGAATTCCTAAGGTCTTAGAAAATCTAACCATCATGTCAAAGGTCTTCTTGTATGAAATTTGTAAATAAATGGTATAATAGAGGGCATTAAGGTTCTTAAACAAAACAAAGCAAAAACAGAGACAAAACCAAAAGTTACTGATTGTTAACTTAAAGGATAATTTTTAAAAATTACCTGATTCTTAGAAAGAAATTTGAACTGTTTGGAAGTCTTATCCACTCTAGTGACCTCTATATAAGAATTTACTAAACAGAAAAAAAAAATCTCAGTTTTATACTTTCTAAAGTAGAATTTGAAATTCTAGAATATATAGTAATTAATTTTATTCTGTCAGCAGAGCCTGTGAGTGAATTTTACATATTTAAGCTGTTCTTCAGAGAAATTTTTGTTACACATGTTTTACAGTAACATTTTCAATAGATTATTCTTTGGAAAAGTCAAAAGTCATTACTTTTTAGATAGTACTGGGATTAAGGACAGGAAATTTTAAAATTTTACACTTTGGAATATATTTTGGGCATGTAACATATTATATTAAAGTATTTCCGTTAAAAAAAAAAATTCTTTCAATCTCTCATATCTTCTCCCAAGCTAAATAAGTCTGCATCTATGAATCACATTGATTTTATTTTGTTAAAGACTGTAAGAAATTATTAGGAGTAAACTCATAATTATAGCTGGCAATATAAAACTTGTTAGGAATATGAATTTACTTTATGGAGGACGTATAAGTTATGATAGTGTATCGTCTGATCTGTTTATTTTGATATGTTTAATTAATTTTAAATAGTAATTAAAATTGTTTTTCTCTCAATGCTCTAAATAATGTGAAATGTTAAAGAAACTATGACCTGATTAGGTAAGGGTTTAAGATAATTCTATTATACAATAAAATAACATCCTAGAGCTTTAAAACTTTGAACAAACATGCAGAATTAGTTATCATTTTTCAATTCAAAATGAAAACAAATGTGAAAGTTTCCTGATCCAGGGAATAATGAAATAACCCTCCTTTCTAAATAGGTATAACCTCTGAAAGTAAAATTAGTTTCTGTGAGGAGATATTCTTTCTGAAGTCTCTAGCATTTCTTGAGGTGATATACATGTTTATGATTAGGGTAATCTCTAGACATAATTGATTTTATTAGATTTATCTTAAAATATTATGAAGAAGACACTATGGAATTAGAGGATTTTATGTCCTGGATAGAAAAACTGGAATCGTGGTAATACTGCATGTTGAAATTGCTGAGGACAATGATGCATAATCCACAGGCCTTTTGTAAATACAAGTTGACAGAGAACATGACCTTCTTGTCATTCACATTTGTGCTGAGCTGAGCACTCAATAAAATACCAAATGATATTCATGAAAGTAATGTGAGTGATCAGAAAATTGTTATATGGATTTCTAGGACTGACCTATGATATGAGCCTCCATCCCATTCCAGGTACATAGAAATGCTGAGACATGAAAAGAGGGGTGAAATCTCCAGGGGACAGAAATGAAAAGATAACTTGAAGCTGGAGTTATGCTGCATTGGCCAGAGAGGTCATTTGGCCAGTATAGTTCTAGAGGCTTGAATTTAATGTCTACATGGTGATAGGATACTAGGGATTCACTGTGGGAGGCAGGGCAAGGGTGAAAAGGGAGGGAGCCTCTTGTGCACATGTCTGAATCAGTTTATACTGTCCCCACAGCACAGGGATCTCAGGCCAAGAGATTGTCATAAATAATTTCTCAAACTCTTGCAAAAGCAAATGCTAAGCTATATAGAAGCTAGTGCAAAGCCCATGCAGATGGGAATCTTATGAAGAGAATACCCCTTCTGAAGACAAGTTCAAAATAAAAAATTCCAGCCCACATGAATCATCTAACATGACTAACATGATACAGTCAGCAACCACAATAAAAAGGACAGTTATTACTATGAAGTATGAAATAATATAAAAAAGTAATATAAACTAAGCATATTTTAAGTGATTAAGCATATTTTAAAGGAATATGAAACATAATAAAATGGAGCAAAGGAAACGTAAAGACATAGAAAATAGAGGAACAAAGTAAGATGGTAGAAATAAATTGGTAAATCAATTATGTGAATATAAACTCTTATTGAAAGAGATTTTAGATCCTACAAAATGCAAAATCCAACTTTATGCTGTTTATAAGAAAGACATCTAAAACATAAGGATCAAAATGATTGAGAAGAATGATAAAATTAATACACCAGACAAATATTAATCAAAATATAATTTATGAGGGAATTTTATTATTATACCAAAAATATGCCTGAAGCCAATAAGTGTTGCTGTGAATAGGGAAGAACTAGGAAAACATAATAATTCTGAGAACGTATATTCACCAGACAACATAATCTCAAAATACATAAAGAAACAATTGACTCAGTTACAAGTTGAAATTTAAAAATCCAAAATCATATTGAAAGTTTCTAAAACATCTCTCTCAAAAATCAATATATTAAGCATATGAGAAAACAACAAGAAAATAGAAGACGTGAATAGTGTATTTTAACAAGATTACTCGGATGGATGGATGGATGGGTGGATGGGTGGATGGGTGGATGGATAGATAAGCAGATAAGTAGATAGATAAATGGATAGATGGATAAATAGATCTATCTAAATGGGTAGATGGATAAATAGATCCCTTTATCTAACATTAGAGAATATACACTTTTTTCTTCTTTTTTTTTTTTTTTTCCGCGTTACGCGGGCCTCTCACTGTTGTGGCCTCTCCGTTGCGGAGCACAGGCTCCGGACGCGCAGGCTCAGCGGCCATGGCTCACGGGCCCAGCTGCTCCGCGGCATGTGGGATCTTCCCGGACCGGGGCACGAACCCGTGTCCCCTGCATCGGCAGGCGGACTCTCAACCACTGCGCCACCAGGGAAGCCCACTTTTTTTCAATCTTACTAAAGCATGACAATATTTAACTACGTACTAGTCCACAAAGGACTCTGGTAAAGTAGAGAATCAACATGCAGTTCTAGTTTTCTATAAATAGTTAATTACGAAAAGATTGTCTCTGCCACAAATATAAAGCATACACATATAAGAAAATTCATGGGCCAGAGAAGCAATTTAAAGAAAGATTATGTAATATTTAGAATTGAACAGCAGCCAAAACACTGCATATCAGAACTTGAAGCTAAAGAGTTAGCATAGTTTTTAAACGCATATTTTAGCAATGATTGAAGACTGATGAGCCAAGCTTTCAACTCATGCCACATGATCTGAGAAGCAGGGTGTACAACAAAGAGAATCCTCAAGATGATGCTGAAGGGAGATCCAGGATGACTGCACTACAGTTGACTTAGAGAGCATAGGTCCATCTTGGAGTAGGGGTTGGTCAGAGAGCCAAGAGGGATGAATCTGAGGGGGCTGGTAGTGGGTGTGATTATTTGATGTGTTGGATTGTTTTGAGTTAAGAGTTGAAATTTGCCAAATGTAAGTTGTTTTTAATATTTCCCCATTATCATTTAACATCTGTTTTATCCTTCCATTTTTTTAAAGAATATGTTTCAGATTTATGTTCTAATTTTTTGTAAAATAGTCATTTTTTCATAGTTCATTTCCTTTTTAAAATTATGGATGATTTTATGTTGTTTGGCTAAGTTTAAATGTGGTTTAGAATATATGCTGACTGGATAGCAAAGAATACCTCCTTGAAACTGTTCATATGAGGACAACTCTAAATTTTAAATACTATTTTCTCAAAGATTGATTTTCTTATATTCCTTGATTTGGAGTAGACTTTCACTTTTAATCGAGAGAGAATTGTTTTGTTCTCTTTAGGGAAAGAGAGTTGAACTTTTACAAGAGGATTATGAAACACAAAGCGAGTGCTGTACTTGCTAACATAAAATGAACAAAATGGACACATCGTGTCACAGGCTGCTTGTCTCCCTCAAGAGACAAAGACTAGGCCAATCTGGGCTATCCTTCTATGAAGTTAGAACAGCTGGAGTTTGACATTTTTCTTCTCTACATCTAAAGACTGGATAATGTTCATATTGGATCTTACTTGTCTTTCCCACTTTTGGTCTCCTGTGTTCTTTTTGGCTTGGGATCTTGGTTAGTGTGCAGGATAAGCTTGAGAAAAAAAAAAATCTTTCTCATTTCAGGATGAAATATTTAAAATAAACAGGCTGTGTGTTTATTACTGTGGAAACCAGACAGTAAGTATGACTGTAAACAGAGTGATTTCAAAAGACTAAGTGATTAAATGCCAACAGGACTGCAATAATGCTATCATTCTTTCATAACTTTTATTTCTACCGTAATTATTGAAATGCTTTCTGAAATAATTTTATGAAACTTACGTTAATCTTTTGTCATACATACATGATTTTTAAAAGAGTTTTATTAGAAACGTCATTTATTTTACTGAATGGAGAAAATTGAAGGTATACTTGTTTTCAGCAAGTATGATGGCTAGACTCTTCTGAAAGTGTTAAATTCTCAGGAATCACTTGATAACATTTTTCATGTTTGTTAACCACCAGTGAAGTAGTGATTTTGTATCTTGTGAGTTTGCTGCATCCATCTGCTTTCTTCTCCAGTCTTTTCATGGGAATGCATTCTGAAAACCTAGTTGTAACTGTCCAACTCCTCTGATATATAACTTAAGATTTTATATAACATAGGTTATTTCTCATTCTAGTGAATCATTTTGTGCCTGATAGGACATTTGGGTAAAGCTTAATGAAAGCAAAGTTGCTAGAAAATGAATTCAGCTTGACTCACTCATGGTAGTTGCACCAGCCTTATCTTGAAGCAGTCCCTGTTGTTTCATTCAGAAAAACTGTATTTTCTATATACTAAGTACATTAGTTTTCTATTGTTATATAACAGATTGTCACAAATTCAGCAGCTTAAAGCACCATCCATTATCTCACAGTTTCTATAGGTCAGAAGTCCAGCCATGGCACAAGTGGGTTCTCTGCTCAGGATCTCACAAGTCTGAAATCACAGTGTCAGCCAAACTGCATTTTCACCTGGAGCTTAGATTCCTCTTCCAAGCTCACGTGGTTGATGGCAGCATTTATTTCCTTGCTGGCTGTTAGCCAAGGGTTGTTCTCAGCCCCAGGAAGCCACTCTTATGGCTCCCTCCATCTTCAAATCCAGCAACAGAGAACTTCCTTCAAGTTGACTCCTTGCTCTTCACAAAGATCCCAGTCCATTTTGAGAGCTCATGTGCTTTGCTCAGGCCCACCAGAATAATCTGTCGTTTAATTAATTTATTTTAATTTTAATTTTATTTATTTATTTATTTATTTTGCGGTACGCGGGCCTCTCCCGTTGCGGAGCACAGGCTCCGGACGCACAGGCTCAGCGGCCATGGCTCACGGGCCCAGTCACTCCGCGGCACGTGGGATCTTCCTGGACCGGGGCACGAACCCGCGCCCCCTGCATCGGCAGGCAGACTCCCAACCACCGCGCCACCAGGGAAGCCCATAATCTGTCTTTTTAAAAGTCAGCTGTGCTATATAACCTAACCTAATCATGGGTGAGACTATCTCATTAAATTCTCAAGTTCTCACATACAAAAGGAGAGGATTACACAGAACATGTACACCAGAGGACTGGAATCTTGAGGTGCATCTTAGAATTCTGCCTACCATTAAAATAATAGAGGCTGTTAGGTATGTATTTCTTCAGTTTCTTTTTTCCATCTTCATATGTGTCTGTATTCTTTTCTTCTTCTAGTTTCAGAAAAGGAAGACTTTTTATTTGAAGTTTAAATTCTTCCTTCCTGGTCTTTCCCACCCCTCCTTGAATTTACTCTATTAGACCTGCATGTGTTCTCACCCTCACACTCAGCTTTACTCTTGTATTTTCATTTCTCCCTGTCTATTTGCTCCTTCCCTTCAACTTACATGTTGCCTGGTCCTCAGTTCTCTTCACTCAAGTGAATCTGACTGCACTTTTCTGTGGCTCAGGTATAAGTCCACTATCTTTTTTGAAGGAACTTGTCCAAACAGCTGATTTTTCTGTCTCTGGTCCTCCCTACTCTCATCTACTACCAGAGGGACATTCTAAAATGCAAATCTAATCACACTATTCTGCTTAAAAATCAGTGGAAGTCCCACCTTGTTGCCTTTACCAGAGGACCACATATGGACTATGGACAGGTTATGTTTGGCCCTTATATGCAGAAAACACTTTAAACGAGTTTCCAAGAATTTAAATCAGGAGCTTATACCTAAAAATACGGATTTCTGGCATCTCTTGAAAAATTAGAAATCTGCGTAGTCTGGCCTACATTTCTACAAGGCAACTACTCCTTCCACTGTTATTACTAGTAGCTGCCCCTGTAGGTGGGAAATGCTCTGTATAGTTTTGCCAACCCATCAACTTTATTCATTTACTTTACCTGCCTAGCCCCTGAAGACAGTGACTTTACAAGCCCTGACCTAGAGAATAAAGACTAAATGTCTTAGTATTTATCATTTTTTGTAACATCATCCCATTCATAATTTTCAAATCATGTTGACTGATTACGTTTCAGTTTCTCCTGCCAGATTATGATTTCCATAAGGACAGGAAGTATGCTTTGTTTATGCTTTCACTCTCAGCCCCTAACAATTTCTAACACATACCAGAAACTCAGTGAAATTGATTTAAATGGTGCTGATTGTACTTTCACACTTACATACTGATTTTGTGTGTCCATATAAATTGCTAAAAAGGCAATACAGACAAAAGTAGGTGTCAGCTGTCTAGCACTATTGGAAAATCTTAAAGCATACCTTTATGGTCTACCAAAAGTGAATCAATAGAGTCATTTTGATTGACAAAGAATAATCCATTGTAATACTGTTATAGTGGCAGTGATGGTGGAAACCCTTCAACATTTTCAATGTCTTGTTCCTTTTATACTTTCATTGGAGTATAGGAATTTGGACTCCCCTGACGGTGTTGTATGTTCAGAACATAGAGAAAATAGGGCTTCCAGTTAGCTCTTGTTCCTTTCTCTGTAAGATACTGAAAGGCTTTCTCTTTGTTTACATCCATCAATAAATATTTATAATTTTTCGAAGTAGGTTTCTTAACCATTGCTATTCATTAAAGAGCATTTTAAACTATGATTTTTTAAGGTGTTTTGAGAATGATGGTTTTGGTTATTGGAGGTGATTAATAGAATTTCCACTGTAGTTCTTTATGATTGGATTAAAACATGAAATGTAAATGGGATTATTGAACATACATAAATCTAGAAGGATGAAGTTTGTAGTGCTTTGTGTACTTAAATTTTCTTGTTAGAGTTTGTCTCTGCAGATTTTAGTTCTGTTTTTCAGAAATGTCATATTGAACTACTTTAAAAAAATCTTTCTCTCCAGTATCCCACAGAAGCATACTTGCATGGAATTAGAGGTAGATACTCATGTTAAAAAGAATCATAGATTGTTGTTGGCAGTGAGAGGGAAATCATATTTAATCCAAGACAGGGTGGTTCCTCTAGGTTACTCACTGATGAGACAAAAACAATGGAAAAATTTGCATCATTGCTCTTTTTCTCCCTCTCAGTAAAATTGTGAACAAATTCTTTCTGTGATCCTGTTTTTGTGTTGATCTCACAAGTTGAAAACATTCTGGACCGTTCCCTATTTCAATGGTAGTTCACAGTGATGACGTGAATTGTCTACAAGAAATTGTTTTCTGCATATGTTCCAAAAACAGTCATTATTTGTGATATTCTCTGGTTTTATTTTAAGATATTGTTTCAGTATTTCTTTATTTTGTTATTTATAATGTTCAATCAACACTCATTAAAAAAAACAAAAACCTGGATAAAGGTAGTTCTTACCCACTTCACGTTTTTCTTTTTTTTAATTGAATTGGCCAAAAGATAATCAGGGCACAGTGGGGGAATTTAGGAAATGAGTTATCTTTAGGACATAACCATAGGCACTATAAGACTGAAATACTACCTATATTAGAGTTTTCCAGAGAAAAAAAATATATATCCTATATAAAGTATCTATCTATATAGATACAGATATCATAAGGTATTGGGTCACACAAGTATGGAGGCTGAAAAGTCTCACTATCTGGACACCCAGGAAAGCTGGTGGTGTAGTTTAAAGGCCTGATAGCTGGAGAGCTGATATTGAATTTCCAGTCCAGGTCTGAAGCCCTAAGAACCAGGAGAATCAAGGGCAGGAAAAGATCCATGTTGCAGTTCAAGTTGTCAGGTAGAGAGTGAATTTAACTTTCCTCTGCCTTTTTGTTCTATTCTGGCCCGCAACTGTATGGATGGTGCCCGCCCACAATGGGGAGGGCAATCTATTTTACTTAGTTCAGTAATTCAAATGCTAATCTCTTCCAGAAACACCCTTAGAGACACACCCAGAAATAATGTTTAACCAGCTCTCTGGGCATCCAAATAAAATTGACACATAAAATTAACCATCACACTAGCTGTTGCCAATCTTGATATTGAGAGTCTGATTATGGTCCTATATATTGATATCATACTTAAAATTTCACGCTGCTACTATAATCCCCAAAATGTGCTCATCTATTCTGAGATTGATGAACTTGTGAAAAACATTGAATATAATGAGCATTTTAAAAAATTGAAGTATAGTTGATTTACAGTGTTGTGTTAATTTCTGCTGTACAGCAAAGTGATTCAGTTTTATATATATATATATATATATATATATATTCTTTTTTATGTTCTTTTTCATTATGGTTTATCACAGGATATTGAATATAGTTCCGTGTGCTATATAGTAGGAC